>NC_092046.1:79661072-79968134 GCF_003086295.3 Arachis hypogaea | reverse complement strand
CCAATGACTTAGATAAGTATCTCTATCCCATTTTACGTTTTATTTATCTTTTAATTATTAAAACTCTATAACCATTTGAATCCGCCTGACTGAGATTTACAAGGTGACCATAGCTTGCTTCAAGCCGACAATCTCCGTGGGATCGACCCCTACTCACGTAAGGTTTATTACTTGGACGACTCAGTGCACTTACTGGTTAGTTGTGCGAAGTTGTGACAAAGTGTGTGAATTACGTTCCGAGCACCAAGTTTTTGGCTCCGTTGTTAAGGATCACAATTTCGTGCACCAAAGTCCATGGAACTTGCAATTCTGTTGCAGAAGAGAGACTAACTGAGGTTTAAGCTCAAAATTGTTAGCTTCAATGGTAGGTACAGAGATACTTCTGCCATAAAAATCAGAGGTAGGCATGGTGAAGTCACCAAGAACCTTTCTTGCCTCTCCTTCATGTTTGGCTATGTCTTCAGCTTCTTGTTCAAAATTTTCTGAAAGGTTTCTTCTAGAGTGTTGTGCTTTAACTAGTTGTAAGCTCCTCTTTAAATACCTTTCAGGTTTAGGATCAAGATTAAAGAGAGGTTCTTTATCCCTGTTCTTGGTCATGAACAAGAAAAGAAGAAACCAAGGACAGAAGAGAATGGGAGCTCTATGTTCAAGAACAGAGGACTCCATGTGAGATGTGAAGAAAGAAGAGAAAGAAGAATGAAGATAGAAGAAGTAGAACAAGAATTCGAATAAAGAGAGGAGAAGCATTAGAAGTAGAAAAGATAAACAAGATTTAAAATATTTTTGTTTTTGTTTTATTAATTTATGTAATTCAAAAATAATGGTTAATGAATTAAAAAGATTTGAAAATTAAATGATGAATTTTCGAAAATAGAAGAGAGAGAAATAGAAGAAGAGATTTTGAAAATTATAAGAGAGAAGAATTAGTTACGAAGTTTTGAAAAAGAAGAGAGAGAAAACAAGTAACTAATTAAGAAAAGATTTGAAAACAAGATAAGATAGAAGATTAGAAAAGATTTGATTTTGAAAATATTTGAAAAAGTCAACAAGATAAGATAAGAATTAAAAAGATTTGGAAAAGATTTAATTTTTAAAATTTAAAAGAACATAAGATAGAAAAGATAAGATAAGTTAGGTAAGAAAGATAACATAAGAAAGTTAAGAAAAGATAAGTTTTAAAATTAAAAAGATTTGAATTTAAAATTTGAAATTTGAAATTTAAATTTTGAATTTTGAATTTTGAATTTGAAACAAGATAAGAAAAAGATTTGATTTTTGAAAAGGTTTGATTTTGAAATTTGAAATAAGATAAGATAAGATTTTTTTTATTTTTAAGAAAGATAAAAAGATAAGATAAGATTTTGAAAAAAATATGATTTTTTAAAAGATTTGATATTGAAAGGATTTGAATTTTGAAATTTAAAACCAAGATAAGGTAAGATAAAAATTTTGAAATTAAAGTCTGAAATTTTAATTAAAATTTTCGAAAAATTAATTAAAGATAAGAAAAGATTTTTTTTTTTTGAATTTAATGATGAAAGAGAAAAACAACAAAAAGACACCAAACTTAAAATTTTTAGATTTAAGACACCTACTATGCGAAAATTAGAAGGAAAAACACAAAGAGACACCAAACTTAAAAATTTTAGGATCAAAACAAAAAGAAAAAACAAGAACACTTTGAAGATCAAGAAGAACACTAATAACAAAACTCAAAGAATTCAAAGAAAACAAGAACATGCAAAGGACACCAAATTTAAAAATTTTAAAAACCAAAGACAAAATTTTCGAAAATTATAAATGAAAAACACAAGAAGACACCAAACTTAAAGATTGACATAAGACTCAAACAAAAGACACTATTTTTTAAAATTTTTAGAAAGAAAGACTTAAAGAATTCAAAAATTTCAACAAGAACAAAAACAAAATACTCAAACCAAAAATAAAGATTAAATAAAGAAAAGAAAAGGTTTTTGAAAAATTTTTGAAATTTTTTTGGAAAAGTTTTTTATTTTTCGAAAAAAAGAAAAATAAAATAAAAGACTCTAACAAAATTAATGACAATCCCTAATCTAAGGAACAAGATAATCCGTCAGTTGTCCAAACTCGAACAATCCCCGGCAACGGCGCCAAAAACTTGGTGCACGAATCCCCATACTTCGTACAACTGTACCAGCAAGTGCACTGGGTCGTCCAAGTAACACCTGAACGAGTCAGGGTCGATCCCACAAGGATTGTGGTTTGAAGCAAGCTATAGTTATCTTGTAGATCTTAGTCAGGTGGATAGAAGAGTTGTTGGATTTGGTTAAAAGCATAAAAGGAATAATGAGATCTAAACTAGGTTGACCTGTTTATAATGATAAGAAGATGGTTAAGGCTTGGAAATGCTTTGTCCTTCTGGATTAACTCTGGTCTTACTGTCTTCTTCAATTGTAAATGATTTCTTCTATGGCAGGCTGTATGTGATCAACGCCGTACGGTCGCGGTTGCCAATCTCCTTCAGATCTGAACCCCAGGGTTAGTGTGGATCCATTCTGATTGAGGGTGAAGCTCTTGCAATCCATTCTCCTTAATGATTCTACTCAAAATGCCACAGACAAGGTCAGATCTTCCGGATCAGAGAATGCTGTGCCTTTGGGTTCTAACCTCTACCACAGAGACCCTAATCTTCCGAAACCTCGGCTGAACTGGTGTCTCTAGAAGTCCCCAACAAAGTCATGGATTAGCCATCTAAGAGATGTATAATCAAGATGGTGGTTCGATGCTTTCCAGTTACGTATTCACACGAACTCAAGAAGAACATAGGTGGTTGTCAGGCACGCAGTCTTAGTATGAAAAACGTAGATGATTGTCACGGGTCATCCCATTCATCAAGTTGAAGAACGAAGATACATCTTAGATTTGAATCAAACACGGATTGAAGTGAAACAGTAATACTTGTATTAATCCATAAAACTTAGCAAGGCTCCTTCCCTCAACCTAGGAGGTTTAGAAACACATAATGATAGAAAACACAATGATACACAAAAAAATATCGCATAAAGTCCTCAAAGATTATGTAAAATATCCCTTAAATACTAAACTAATGACTAAGGATTACATAAAAAAGGGTAAAATAGTCTTTTAGTGCTAAAATCCACTTTTGGAGTCCACTTGGTGAGTGTTTGGGTTGAGCTTGATTAAGATCCACGTGCTATGAGGCCTTTAGGGTGTTGAACACTGGCTAGAGGGTCCTCTTTGGCCGTTTGGACGCTGTTCTCCTCCTTTGGGCGCTTGACGCCTGGACTAGGGCAGGAGGCTGGCGTTGGATGCCAGTTTTGGGCCTTCTATTCTGAAGCAAAGTATAAACTATTATACATTGCTGAAAATCTCTGGAAGTCAGCTTTCCATAGCTGTTGAGAACGCTCCATTTAGATATCTGTAGCTCCAGAAAAGCTCTTCCCGGTGTAAGGAGGTCAGATTCGAACAACATCTGCAATACTTTCTCTGTCTTTGAATCAGACTTTTGCTCCACCTCCTCAATTTCAGCCAGAAAATACATAAAATTGCATAAAAACACACAAAGTCAAAGTAGAATCCAAAAATGTGAATTTCACGCTGAAACCTATGAAAACTTAATAAAACTTAAACAAAACATGCTAAAAACTATATGAAAATGATGCCAAAAAGCGTATAAAATATCTACTCATCAACTAACAAGAGAACTAAGTTGAATTATAACTAAGGAAATTAAAATTAAGCCAATAGAACTAAAGTTAACAAGCTCCAATTCAGAAATTCAAATAAAAGATGACCAAAAATAAACTAAACCCTAGATAGAAGTGAGTGTTCTTTCTTTAGGGAACAAAAACATAAAACTATGACAAAAACTCCCTAATTTTCTATTGTGAATGTTGTGTCTTCTAACTTGATTGACTCCCCCTCCATTTCTCTTAAGTTGGCATCAATTTGGGCTTGGGAAGGGGTCTAAAAACGTCTGAAATTGTGAGTCACGTGCTCTCATTAATGAGGCACTTTTTTTCCCAGTATGCGTACGCATGCAAAGTGTATGCATACGCATACTGGTGCACAAAATTGTGATATTAGGCAACGGCGCCAAAAACTCTATACGCACGTCTTAATAAATCATTTTTTCATTCACAACTTCGATACAACTAACCAGCAAGTGCACTGGGTCGTCCAAGTAATAAAACCTTACGTGAGTAAGGGTCGATCCCACGGAGATTGTTGGTATGAAGCAAGCTATGGTCATCTTGTAAATCTCAATCAGGCGGATAATAATTGATTATGGAGTTTTCGAAAATAAATAATAAATAGAAAATAAAGATAGAAATACTTATGTATATCATTGGTGAGAATTTCAGATAAATGTATAGAGATGCTTTTGTCCCTCTGAACTTCTGCTTTCCTGCTGTCTTCATCTAATCAGTCCTACTCCTTTCTATAGCTGGCTTTATGTAAGGACATCACCATTGTCAATGGCTACTTTTCATCCTCTCTGGAAAATGGTCCGATGCGCTGTCATTGCATGGCTAATCGTTTGGAGGCATCTCCGTGGTCAATGGCTGCATGCTATCCTCTTGTGAAAATGGTCCAAATGCTCTGTCACAGCACGACTAATCATTAGAGGTTCTCGGTCATACTGGAATAGGATTCACCCTCCTTTTGCGTCTGTCACTACGCCCAGCACTCGCGAGTTTGAAGTTCGTCACAGTCATTCAATCCCAGAATCCTACTCGGAATACCACAGACAAGGTTTAGACTTTCTGGATTCTCATGAATGCCGCCATCAATCTAGCTTATACCACGAAGATTCTGATTAAGAGATCCAAGAGATAATCATCCAATCTAAGGTGGAACAGAAGTGGTTGTTAGGCACGCGTTCGTGGGGGAATGATGATGATTGTCACATTCATCACATTCATATTGGAGTACGAATGAATATCTTAGAAGCAGAATAAGTTAAATTGAATAGAAAAACAGTAGTACTTTACATTAATTCATGAGGAATAGCAGAGCTCCACACCTTAATCTATGGAGTGTAGAAACTCTACCGTTTGAAAATACATAAGTGAGAGGTCCAGGCATGGCCGAATGGCCAGCTCCCATGATCTAAGAACCAGACGTCCCAAGATGTCTAATACAATAGTAAAAGGTCCTATTTATACTAGACTAGCTACTAGGGTTTACAGAAGTAAGTAATTGATGCATAAATCCACTTCCAGGGCCCACTTGGTGTGTGCTTGGGCTGAGCTTGAATGCTACACGTGCATAGGCTCTTTCTGGAGTTGAACGCCAGGTTGTAACGTATTTCTGGCGTTCAACTCCGGTTCGTGACGTGTTTCTGGCGTTTAACTCCAGACTACAGCGTATAACTGGCGTTCAACGCCCTTATACGTCATCTAAACTCCGCCAAAGTATGGACTATTATATATTACTGGAAATCCCTGGATGTCTACTTTCCAACGCAATTGGAAGCGCGCCATTTTGAGTTCTGTAGCTTCCGAAAATCCACTTTGAGTGCAGGGAGGTCAGAATCCAACAGCATTAGCAGTCCTTCTTCTACATCTGAATCTGATTTTTGCTCAAGTCCCTCAATTTCAGCCAGAAAATACCTGAAATCACAAAAAAACACACAAACTCATAGTAAAGTCCAGAAATGTGAATTTAACATAAAAACTAATGAAAACATCCCTAAAAGTAACTAGATCCTACTAAAAACATACTAAAAACAATGCCAAAAAGCGTATAAATTATCCGCTCATCACAAGACCAAACTTAAATTGTTGCTTGTCCCCAATAAACTGAAAATCAAATAGGATAAAAAGAAGAGAATATACTATAAATTCCAAACCATCAATGAAACATAGCTCCAATCAGATGAGCGGGACTTGTAGCTTTTTGCCTCTTGAATAGTTTTGGCATCTCACTTTATCCATTGAGGTTCAGAATGATTGGCATCTATAGGATCTCAGAGTTCAGATAGTGTTATTGATTCTCCTAGTTTGGTATGTTGATTCTTGAACACAGCTACTTTATGAATCTTGGTCGTGGCCCTAAGCACTTTGTTTTCCAGTATTACCACTGGATACATAAATGCCACAGACACATAACTGGGTGAACCTTTTCAGATTGTGACTCAGCTTTGCTAAAGTCCCCAATTAGAGGTGTCCAGGGTTCTTAAGCACACTCTTCTTTTGCTTTGGACCTTGACTTTAACCGCTCAGTCTCAAGTTTTCACATGACACCTTCACGCCACAAGCACATGGTTAGGGATAGCTTGGTTTAGCCGCTTAGGCCGGGATTTTATTCCTTTAGGCCCTCCTATCCACTGATGCTCAAAGCCTTGGGATCCTTTTTATTACCCTTGCCTTTTGGTTTTAAGGGCTATTGGCTTTTTGCTCTTGCTTTTTGGTTTTAAGAGGTTTTGGCTTTTTCTGCTTGCTTTTGCTCTCTCTTTTTTTTTTGCTATTTTTTTTCTCTTTTTTTTTTCTGCAAGCTTTGTTCTTTGCTGCTTTTTCTTGCTTCAAGAATCATTTTTGTGATTTTTCAGATTATCAAATAACATGTCTCCTTGTCATCATTCTTTCAAGAGCCAACATTTTTAACATTCTTAAACAACAACTTCAAAAGACATATGCACTGTTCAAGCATTCATTCAGAAAACAAAAAGTATTGTCTCCACATCAATATAATTAAACTAAGTTCAAGGATAAATTCGAAACTCATGTACTTCTTGTTCTTTTGAATTAAAAACATTTTTCATTTAAGAGAGGTGATGGATTCATATTCACTACTTTAAAGCATAGACACTTAGACACTAATGATCATGTAATAAAGACACAAACATAGATAAGCACTTAACATAAAGAAAACGAAAAACAAAGAATGTAAGAACAAGGAATGAATCCACCTTAGTAATGGTGGCGTTTCCTCCTTGAGGAACCAATGATGTCCTTGAGCTCTTCTATGTCTCTTACTTGTCTTTATTGCTCCTCCCTCATTGCTTTTTGATCTTCTCTAATTTCATTAAGGATGATGGAGTGCTCTTGATGTTCCACCCTTAATTGTCCCATGTTGGAACTTAATTCTCCTAGGGAGGTGTTGATTTGCTCCCAATAGCTTTGTGGAGGAAAATGCATTTGAGGCATCTCCGAGATCTCATGGTGATGAGCTTCATGCGTCTCTTGAGCTCCATGAATGGGCTCTCTTGTTTGCTCCATCCTTTTCTTAGTGATGGGCTTCTCTTCCTCAATGGGAATGTCTCCTTCTATGTCAATCCCAGCCGAATTGCATAGATGGCAAATGAGGTGAGGAAAGGCTAACCTTGCCATAGTGGAGGACTTGTCAGCCACCTTGTAGAGTTCTTGAGGTATAATCTCATGAACCTCCACCTCTTCTCCAATCATGATGCTATGGATCATGATGGCCCGGTCTATAGTAACTTCAGACCGGTTGCTAGTGGGAATGATTGAGCATTGAATGAACTCTAACCATCCTCTAGCTACAGGCATAAGGTCCAGTCTTCTCAGTTGAACCGGTTTGCCTTTTGAGTCAATCTTCCATTGAGCTCCTTCCACACATATGTCCATGAGGACTTGGTCCAACCTTTGATCAAAGTTGACTCTCTTTGTGTAGGGGCGTGCGTTCTCTTCCATCATTGGCAAGTTGAATGCCAACATTACATTTTCCGAACTAAAATCTAAGTAATTCCCCCGAACCATGGTGAGATAATTCTTTGGGTTCGGGTTCTTACTTTGATCATGGTTCCTTGTGATCCATGCATTAGCATAGAACTCTTGAACCATTAGAATTCCAACTTGTTGGATGGGGTTTGTTAGAACTTCCCAACCTCTTCTATGGATCTCATGTCGGATCTCCGGATACTCATTTCTCTTGAGTTTGAAAGGGACCTCGGGGATCACCTTCTTCTTGGCCACAACATCATAGAAGTGGTCTTGATGAGCTTTAGAGATGAATCTTTCCATCTTCCATGACTCGGAGGTGGAATCTTTTGTCTTACCTTTCCTTTTTCTAGAGGATTCTCCGGTCTTAGGTGCCATCAATGGTAATGGAAAAACAAAAAGCTTATGCTTTTACCACACCAAACTTAGAATTTTGCTCGCCCTCTAGCAAGAGAAGAAAGAATAGATGAAGAAGAAGAAGAAAATATGGAGGAGAGGAGGGAGAGGTGTATTCGGCCAAGAAGAGAAGAGAGGGTTGTGTGGTGTGAAAATGAGGAAGAATGGAGGGCTATATATAGGGAAGGGAGGGGGTAAGGTTCGGCCATAAGGGTGGGTTTTGGGTGGGAAATTGATTTTGAATTTTGAAGGTAGGTGGAGTTTATGAGGTAGGTTTATGGGGAAGAGTGGATGATGTGAGTGGTGAAGTGGTGATAGGGAAGAGAGATTGAGGTGATTGGTGAAGAGTTTTGGGGAAGAGTGTTTATTGGGAAGAGAGGATGAACATTGAGAAGAGGGAAGAGAGTGAGTGGAGGTAGGTGGGGATCCTGTGGGGTCCACAGATGCTGAGATGATCCTGTGGGGTCCACAGATGCTGAGGTGTCAAGGAATTGCATCCCTGCACCAATTAGGCATGTAAAATGCCTTTGTATGCAGTTCTGGCGTTTAAACACCGAATTGATGCTTGTTCTGGGCGTTCAACGCCCAGATGCAGCATATTTCTGGCGTTGAACGCCAGCCAGATGCTTGTTTCTGCCGTTCAGCGCCAGCTCTTCTTCACTGTGCATTTCTGGCGTCTGAACGCCAGGATGCTGCTTATTTCTGGCGTTCAACGCAAGAAACATGCTCTGTTCTAGCGTTGAACGCCAGACAGATGCTCCTTACGCTAGTAAGATCCTCCTCTAGGGTGTGATTTTTCTTCTGCTGTTTTTGATTCCGTTTTCAATATTTATTTTGAGACTCCACATGATCATGAACCTAATAAAACATGAAATAACAATAAAAATAAATTAAAATTAGATAAATAAAAATTGGGTTGCCTCCCAACAAGCGTTTCTTTAATGTCAATAGCTTGACAGTGGGCTCTCATGGAGCATCACAGATGTTCAGAGCATTGTTGAAACTCCCCAAGACCAAACTTAGAGTTTAGATATGGGAGTTCAAACTTAGAGTTTGGTTGTGGCCTCCCAACACCAAACTTAGAGTTTGACTGTGGGGGCTCTGGTTGACTTTGTTTTGAGAGAAGCTTATTGTGCCTCTTTTCCATGTTTACAGAAGGATGTCCTTGAGTTTTAAACTCAAGGGAGTCCTCATTCAATTGAAGGACTAATTCGCCTCTGTCAACATCAATCACAACTCTTGCTGTAGCTAGGAAGGGTCTTCCAAGGATGATGGATTCATCCTCATCCTTCCCAGTATCTAGGACTATGAAGTCAGTAGGGATGTAAAGGCTTTCAACCTTTACTAACACGTCCTCTACTTGTCCATAAGCCTGTTTTCTTGAATTGTCTGCCATCTCTAATTAGATTTTAGCAGCTTGCACCCCAAAGATTCCTAGTTTCTCTATTACAAAGAGGGGCATGAGGTTTATCCCTGACCAAGGTCACACAAAGCCTTTTCAACGATCATGGTGCCTATGGTACAAGGTATTAGGAACTTTCCAGGATCCTGTTTCTTCTGAGGCAATGTCAGTTGATCCAGATCACTTAGTTCATTGGTGAACATGGGAGGTTCATCTTCCCAAGTCTCAATACCAAATAATTTGGCATTCAGCTTCATGATTGCACCAAGGTACTTGGTAACTTGCTCCTTAGTAACATCCTCATTCTCTTCAGAAGAGGAATAATCATCAGAGCTCATGAATGGCATAAGGAGGTTCAATGGAATCTCTATGGTCTCTAGATGAGTCTCAGATTCCTTTGGTTCCTCAGAGGGAAGCTCCTTATTGATCACTGGACGTCCCAGGAGGTCTTCCTCCTTGGGATTCACGTCCTCCCCTTCCTCTCTAGGTTCGGCCGTGTTGACTATGTCAATGGCCTTGCACTCTCCTTTTGGATTTTCTTCTGTATTGCTTGGGAGAGTACTAGGAGGGATTTCAGTGATCATTTTACTCAGCTGGCCCACTTGTGCCTCTAAATTTCTAATTGAGGACCTTGTTTCATTCATGAAACTTATAGTGGCCTTAGATAGATCAGAGACTAAGTTTGCTAAATTAGATGTATTTTGTTCAGAGTTCTCTGTCTGTTGCTGAGTGGATGATAGAAAAGGTTTACTATTGTTAAACCTATTTCTTCCACCATTATTAAAGCCTTGTTGAGGCTTTTGTTGATCCTTCCATGAGAGATTTGGGTGATTTCTCCATGAGGGATTATAGGTGTTTTCATATGGTTCACCCATGTAATTCACCTCTGCTATTGCAGGGTTTTCAGGATCATAGGCCTCTTCTTCAGAAGGCGCCTCTTGAGTACTATTGGATGCAGCTTGCATTCCATTCAGACTCTGAGAAATCATATTGACTTGCTGAGTCAATATTTTGTTCTGAGCCAATATGGCATTCAGAGTATCAATTTCAAGAACTCCCTTCTTCTGAGGCGTCCCATTACTCACAGGATTCCTCTCAGAAGTGTACATGAACTGGTTATTAGCAACCATGTCAATGAGTTCTGGAGCTTCTGCAGGCGTTTTCTTTAGGTGAATGGATCCACCTGTAGAAGTATCCAATAACATCTTTGATAGCTCAGATAAACCATTATAGAATATATCCTGGATGGTCCATTCTAAAAGCATGTCAGAAGGACACTTTTTGGTCAGTTGCTTGTATCTCTCCCAAGCTTCATAGAGGGATTTACCTTCTTTCTGTCTGAAGGTTTGAACATCCACTCTAAGCTTACTAAGCTTTTGAGGAGGAAAGAACTTGGCTAAGAAAGCTGTGACCAGCTTATCCCAAGAGTTCAGGCTATCTTTGGGTTGAGAGTCCAACCACACTCTAGCTCTGTCTCTTACAGCAAAAGGAAAAAGCATGAGCCTGTAGACTTCAGGATCCACTCCATTAGTCTTAACAGTATCATAGATCTACAAAAATTCAGTTAAGAACTGAAAAGGATCTTCAGATGGAAGTCCATGAAACTTGCAGTTCTGCTGCATCAGAGAAACTAATTGAGATTTCAGCTCAAAGTTGTTTGCTCCAATGGTGGGGATGGAGATGCTTCTTCCATGTAAATTGGAATTAGGTGCAGTAAAGTCACCAAGCATCCTCCTTGCATTATTATTATTTTCGACTGCCATCTCCTCTTCTTGTTCGAAAATTTCTGAAAGGTGCTTGCTGGATTGTTATCATTTAGCTTCTCTTAGTTTCTTCTTCAGAGTCCTTTCAGGTTCTGGATCTGCTTCAACAAGAATGTTCTTGTCCTTGCTCCTGCTCATATGAAAAAAAGGGAACAGAAAAATAATAATAATAGGGATCCTTTTTACCACAGTATAGAGGTCCCTGTGTGAGTAGAAGAAAATAAGAAGAGAAAATCTGAACTCAGAGAGAGAGAGGGGGTTCGGATTTTTGGTGAGTGAGGAAGAGATGTTAGTAAATAAATAAATAAATAGAAGAGGATGAGAGAGGGGAGGTTTTCGAAAATAATTTTTGAAAAAGAGTTAGTGATTTTCGAAAATTAAAAGAAGAAATTAATTAAAATTGAATTTTGAAACAATTAGTTAATTAAAAATAATTTTTGAAAAATAGGGAGATATTTTCGAAAATTAGAGAGAGAGGGTTAGTTAGGTAGTTTTGAAAAAGATAAGAAACAAACAAAAAGTTAGTTGAAACAAATTTGAAAATCAATTTTGAAAAGATAAGAAGATAAGAAGTTAGAAAAGATATTTTAAAATCAAATTTTTGAAAAAGATATGTTTAAAAAGATATGATTTTGAAAAAGATAAGATAAAAAGATATTTTTGAAAAGATATGATTGAAATTAGTTTTGAAAAAGATTTGATTTTTAAAATCACAATTAATGACTTGATTCATAAGAAATCACAAGATATGATTCTAGAACTTAAAGTTTGAATCTTTCTTAACAAGCAAGTAACAAACTTGAAATTTTTGAATCAAAACATTAATTATTGATTTTATTTTCGAAAATTGTGATAGAAAATTAAGAAAAATTTTTTTTTTGAAAAATATTTTAAGATTTTCGAAAATAAATAAGAAAAATGAAAAAGATTTGATTTTTGAAAAAGATTTTGAAAAAGATAAGATTTTTAAATTGAAAATTTGATTTGACTCATAAAAACAACTAGATTTTAAAATTTTTTGAAAAAGTCAATCCAAATTTTCGAAATTTATGAGAGAAAAAAGGAAAGATATTTTTTTTATTTTTGAATTTTTTTATGATGAGAGAGAAAAACATGAAAAATGATGCAATGCATGAAAATTTTGGATCAAAGCATGTGATGAATGCAAGAACACTATGAATGTCAAGATGAACACCAAGAACACTTTGAAGATCATGATGAACATCAAGAACTTATTTTTGAAAATTTTATATGCAAAGAAAACATGCAAGACACCAAACTTAGAAATCTTTAATGCTTAGACACTAAGAATTCAAGAATGCATATGAAAAACACCATACAACACAAAACAATATAATATGAAGATCAATCAAGAAGGTACATCAAGAACAACTTGAATATCATGAAGAACACTATGAATGCATGATTTTTTTCGAAAAATGCAAGATGAACATGTAATTGACACCAAACTTAAAATCTGACTCAAGACTCAAATAAGAAACACAAAATATTTTTGATATTTTTATGATTTTCTAAATTTTTTTTTTGGATTTTTCGAAAATTATATGAAAAAGAAAAATAAGGATTCCAAAATTTTTAATATGAATTCCAGGAATCTTGCACTCTTATTCTAAAGCTCCAATCTGAGGGTTAGACATGGCTTAATAGCCAGTCAAGCTTTAGCATGTAAATCTTTTGGATCTGGAACAGCAGTAGGTGGATTAGCAACAACTAGCTTGCTCTTGATATTGTTGGGTTGGAAGCCCCCGTCCAAATGAATTTAGACATGGCTTTACAGCCAGTCAGGCTTCACATGCTTCATGAAACACTAGAATTCATTCTTAAAAATTCTGAAGAAAAATATTTTTTATTTTTTTGAAAAATTTTTGAAAACTTTTTGAAAATAAAATAAGAAGAAAATTACCTAATCTGAGCAACAGGATGAACCGTCAGTTGTCCAAACTCGAACAATCCCCGGCAACAGCGCCAAAAACTTGGTGCATAAAATTGTGATCTCAGGCAATGGCGCCAAAAACTCTGTACGCATGTCTTAATAAATCGTTTTTTCATTCACAACTTCGATACAACTAACCATCAAGTGCACTGGGTCATCCAAGTAATAAAACCTTACGTGAGTAAGGGTCGATCCCACGGAGATTGTTGGTATGAAGCAAGCTTTGGTCATCTTGTAAATCTCAGTCAGGCGGACAATAATTAATTATGGAGTTTTCGAAAATAAATAATAAATAGAAAATAAAGATAGAAATACTTATGTATATCATTGGTGATAATTTCAGATAAATGTATAGAGATGCTTTCGTCCCTCTGAACTTCTGCTTTCCTGCTGTCTTCATCCAATCAGTCCTACTCTTTTCTATGGCTGGCTTTATGTAAGGACATCACCATTGTCAATGGCTACTTTTCATCCTCTCTGGAAAATGGTCCGATGCGCTGTCACTGCATGGCTAATCGTCTGGAGGCATCACCGTGGTCAATGGCTGCATCCTATCCTCTTGTGAAAATGGTCTAAATGCTCTGTCACAGCACGGCTAATCATCTGAGGTTCTCGATCATACTGGAATAGGATTCACCCTCCTTTTGCGTCTGTCACTACGCCCAGCACTCGCGAGTTTGAAGTTCGTCACAGTCATTCAATCCCAGAATCCTACTCGGAATACCACAGACAAGGTTTAGACTTTCTGGATTCTCATGAATGCCGCCATCAATCTAGCTTATACCACGAAGATTCTGATTAAGAGATCCAAGAGATAATCATCCAATCTAAGGTGGAACGGAAGTGGTTGTCAGGCACGCGTTCGTGGGGGAATGATGATGATTGTCACATTCATCACATTCATGTTGGAGTACGAATGAATATCTTAGAAGCGGAATAAGTTGAATTGAATAGAAAAACAGTAGTACTTTGCATTAATTCATGAGGAACAGCAGAGCTCCACACCTTAATCTATGGAGTGTAGAAACTCTACCGTTTGAAAATACATAAGTGAGAGGTCCAGGCATGGCCGAATGGCCAGCCCCCATGATCTAAGAACCAGACGTCCCAAGATGTCTAATACAATAGTAAAAGGTCCTATTTATACTAGACTAGCTACTAGGATTTACAGAAGTAAGTAATTGATGCATAAATCCACTTCCGGGGCCCACTTGGTGTGTGCTTGGGCTGAGCTTGAATGTTACACGTGCAGAGGCTCTTTCTGGAGTTGAACACCAGGTTGTAACGTATTTCTGGCATTCAACTCTGGTTCGTGACGTGTTTCTGGCGTTTAACTCCAGACTACAGCGTATAACTGGCGTTCAACGCCCTTTTACGTCATCTAAACTCAGCCAAAGTATAAACTATTATATATTGCTGGAAAGCCCTGGATGTCTACTTTCCAACGCAATTAGAAGCGCGCCATTTTGAGTTCTGTAGTTCCAGAAAATCCACTTTGAGTGCAGGGAGGTCAGAATCCAACAGCATCAGCAGTCCTTCTTCTACCTCTGAATCTGATTTTTGCTCAAGTCCCACAATTTCAGCCAGAAAATACCTGAAATCACAGAAAAACACACAAACTCATAGTAAAGTCCAGAAATGTGAATTTAACATAAAAACTAATGAAAACATCCCTAAAAGTAACTAGATCCTACTAAAAACATACTAAAAACAATGCCAAAAAGCGTATAAATTATCCGCTCATCACATACACATATGGACTTCAAGTTGTGTACACATGCAAAGTGTATGCGTACGCATCTCCCATGCATATGCATGACTCCAATTCAACGTGGGACGTTGACGAAGGATAAATGTCGGTCTAGAAAAATTCAAAAGGATTTTCAACTCAAGTGTCGCAAATATAGCCTAAACCGACAAGTGATCCCCAATCAAAGTTTAGAAGAGTGTCACAACAATCAAATCAATTATTGGAAGTAAAATTTCGGGTCATTTTTCCTAGGACTTGCAATTGAAAGCACGTCATTGGTTAGGAAATTTGGGGGTTTTGAATTGCTTGCGAAAAAGTAAAGTGACAAGAATCTAAGAGTAATGAACAATTAACAGTTAAATTGAAACAACTAAAATTACCAATCAAGTAATTGACTAATTAACAAGCATGCAATAAAATTATAGTAATAAAAAGGGCATATAACTATTGCATGTGACATTAAGCTGGTGCAGAATTTATAACCACAAACTAACCGGCAAGTGCACCGGGTCGTACCAAGTAGTACCTCAGTTGAATGAGGGTCGATCCCACGAGGATTGATGGACTAAGCAACAATGGTTAAGTGATTTACTTAGTCAGACAAACAAAAAATGGTGTTGAGAGTTCAAAAACATTAAACAGCAAATTCAGTAAATCAGAAGGCAAGCAGTAAACAAGTTGTGAATAATATATGGAGAAACAGTTAAGGCTTCAGAGTTATCAATTTTCCGGATTGACTTTTCTTACTAACTATTTTAATCATGCAAGATTCAATTCATGGCAAACTATATGTGACTAAACTCTAATTCCTTAAACCTTTTTAGTCTCCTTTAATTATCATCAACCGCCAATTCCTTGGACACTTAATTCCAATTAGAGGGTGAAGTTCAATTTTAGTTTATTTGCCATAAAAACCCTCATTACCCAAATATAAGAGGATTATATGTCACATTAATGACATGTCAATTTGTGCAAGTTTTACTATCAATTTTTATCTATTTTTACTTGGTTTTCATGCATTTTTAGGCAATAAGTCAGTGCTTGGATGAGAAATTCATGCTTGTCCTGATTCAAACAAACATTGTTGATTTTATGCATTTTCATGAGATTTTTGCAAGATTTAGTTGATAATATGAATGATGCAAGATTTGATGATTATGCCAAGGCTTTGATGTATCTGTTTGGTTGATGACAGGCAAGAAAGAAGCAAAAAAGCATAAAATAAGCTCAAAAGAAGGATTCTGGACACACTTTGAAGTTTGAGCATGCTTTGCAACCTTAGGCCATTCTTTTAAAAGCGTGGCCCATGATTTAAAAACAATGAGCATTCTTGGCGCGAGAGCGCTACACACGTTTTCAAAGAGCGCTTGCGATAATGGAGCAAGCGAAATTCGCAAGTGATGCGTACGAGAAGGTGACGCGTACGCGTCGAAACTGCAATTCTGAAAGACCACACGTATGCGTAGAGCACGCATACGCATCGGTGGGACATTTTTGAAAAAGCACGCGAATGCGTGAGTGAAGCACAGCGTGGAAGTGAAGTTTTTGAAGACCACGCATACACGTAGGGGACGCGTACGCGTGGGGAGCGCTCTTATTTCGAGCGCTATGCTCTTTTGGAGAGCCCACAAAGGACGTGCAAGCGTGTATCACGCGTACGCATCATAAGGGCAAATGTTGAAGGCCACGCGTACGCGTGCGTGACGCGTACACGTAGATGTGCCAAAACGCAAAAAGACGCGTAAGCGTATGGGATGTGTACGCGTGGGTATAAAAGCGCTCCGTTCTCCAAATGAACGCTATGCTCTCCTGGAAGTGCATTTCTGATAAATTAGCTTTATTCCAAGCCCATTTGAACTACAAGCAAGTAGAGCCCATTGACATCACTCAAAGGCACAAGAAAAAGTTAGAATAGGAATTTTGCATTTAGTTGTAATTTGTTTTCAATTTTATTTCAATTTGTAATTTAGGAATGCCTATAAAAAGGGTTTAGTTTCACAGATAGAAGGGGGAGTTCTGGCACTGGAGTACAGTAGGAGGAGTAGTAGTAGTAGGAGTAAGAGTAGGAGTAGAATAGAAGGCTCTTGTAAACACTTTTATCTTTCTGCACTTTTACATTTCAATATTGAATTCAATTTATCTTATGCAATTTCAATTTCTGTAATTTTCTTCTACAACTTTCGTTTCTGCCAATCTTATATTTCTGTTTTTATTGAGCTTGATTTACTTTCCTGCAATTTACATTTCCTGCAAGTGTGTTTTTTTAGAGCTATGATCCACTGAACCCCAAATCATTAGGGGGAGGAGCTCTATTATGATTCACATGATTTAGTGAACGTCTTCTTCTTCTCAATTCATTTGTGTAGCTATAGGATATCCTCTATTTTGATTGAGATTCATTCACTCTGGAAGGGGGTTTGAATCTGTTGAATGCTTGTGTGAGCCTCGGAAGGGGAATCATGAGCATTAAAACTGAGGCTCTATCCTTTACAACTCTCTTGATCAACAGCATTCGGGAGGAATTGAGATCTTGAGAGATTGTGTGGCTTATGGATGAGAGACATGAACTTAACGTCTTCTCATGACAATTAGATCAAGGAATTAGCAAGATTGATTGTGATTAGAGAGGTTGGATTGTCAAGGAATTGGGATCCAATCAATTTTAATCGGCTATAGATCTACTCACATGATTGAGAAAGGAGTTGAGACCCATTGATTCATTGTGGATTATGATATCTCCAATCCCTAGTGAATTTCTCTTTCTGTTAACTGTCTTTAATTTCACCTTGATGCAATTTACTTTTCTTTCCATTTAAGTTTCTGCCATTTACTTTCAGCACTTTAAATTCCTTACAATTTACATTCTGTGATCCAATTTCACTCAATTCACCACTGTCAGCTTAGCTAGACTAATCATCACACTAAAGTTGCTTGATCCATCAATCCCTGTGGGATCGACCTCACTTTTGTGAGTTTTACTACTTGCTGCGACCCGGTACATTTGCCAGTTAGTTTGTGTCAAAATCAATTTTTCCTCATCAAGTTTTTGGCGCCGTTGCCGGGGATTGATTTAGATCAATATTGATTAAGTGGGTGATAAATCTAGATTAAGAATTTTCTTTGTTTTTGTCCTTTAAGTTCTTTCAATTTTCTGTTTTCTTTTGATACTTAGGTGTTTGTGTTTTTGCCTCACTAAGAAATTCTCATCTGAGACATGAATTTCAATTTTCTTTGGTGATTGTGTTTTACAAAAATTCAAATGGAGTTCACTTCATCTTTTGATCAAACAAATTTCATGGGATATTGCCCACTATCACCAAATAACTACTCTAATGGTGGTTGGGAATATCACCAAGAAATAACAGATTATGAGCAATCTAACCAGTGGGGATATGCTCCAGACCTACAAAATAATCAAACAGATTATATGGGATACTGCCCACCACCAAATGATTCAAGTCATTATCCTCATGGTGGCTGGGAGTATCAACAAGAAATGATGGAATATGAACACCTCCCAGTGCCACAAAATGACCCACATTTTGATGAATCTAACAACTACTCATATTATGGCTGGGAAAGTTAAAACCAAAGAGATTTTAATGCTTCATATTCTAATCATCCAAAGACATCATCACTTGATTATGCTGTCAATACATTCATGCAAGATTGCTCCCCAATGCCACAAAATGATCTATACCCTGATGAATCCAAAATTTACTCAAGTTGTAGGTGGGAGGATCAAAATCAAAGAGCATTTACTAGTTCGTACTCCACTTATCAAGAGCTTTCATCACTTGAGCACACCTTTAATTTATTTATGCAAAATTGTCCAATCTCACCTCCCAGTTTCTCACTTGAAAATTCTTCATCACTTGACTATGTCTCAACACAAAGCTCAGTCCAAGATCCATACAACTCATTTTACTAACCACAAAATTTATTACACTACACAGAAAACTCATTTCAGTATTCACAAAACTCATTTCACTATTTATAAAACTCATTCCATACCCCTCAAAACAATTTCACCACAACACATACATATCCACAAAGTCATTCCCAGCCTTCATCTCTTGAGCTATCATTCTCAAATTATGAATCCATGTTTGAAAAACATTGTGAGGAGATGAAGAGGCTTAGAGAAGAGGAAAAGAAATCCTGGAAAGAACAAGAGATCCTCTTCAAGAAGATGGAAGGACACTTAGAGCAAATAAGGAGAAACTTAGGATTGCCAACCATTGAGGATGAAGACTAATTTGTGGGTGAGGAAGTGGAAGAACAAGAAAAAGAGGTCCCAGTGTCAAGTGAAATTTCTATGAAGAATAAGGTTGTGGAGGTATATAATTCACCCAAAAACTGTCTCTCAACAATTTCCTACCGGCAAGTGCACCGGATTGTCGTCAACTAAAAACTCACTGTAGAGTGAGGTCAAATTCTACAGGGATTAGTTGGATGATCAATGTTAATTGGAGAATTGTTCTAGTTGAGAAAAATCATAATTGAATTGGGAATGCAGAATGTAAATTTGGCGGGAAACTTAAATTGCAAGAATTAAATGACAGAAATTAAAGTGCGAGAAATTAAACGACAAAATCTTAAATTACAGAAATTAAATGGGAATGGGGATTCTAAATATTTTGTGACAAGGATGCTCTTGATAGTGGACTTTCAGTTGAAAATCTCGGGTTAGTTAACCCAAGTTATCAAGTGATAAAGCACTCCTAAGAACTTACTCATCCAAGTAGATCCTTGCACAGAAACACCACAGACACATTCCTTAAGGTTCAAACTATTGGTGCCTAGATTTATTTGCTCTTTTCTTTTTTTTTTCATTCTCTTTTTTTTCCTTTTTTTGTTTTTAGATCTTATTAAGTCATTTAAGTCTCATAGAATGCACTTCAAGCTCATAATTCAAGAGATATCTTAGCCCTGTACCTTATTGATGAATCAACTTAGCTAGCAATTACCACCACAACGCTAGGACTTAATTCTGCACATTAGATTTCACTCTTGTCTTTCACAGCAAATTCTCATAGTTTCTTTTATTAAGCTAAAGGACACAGCATACAATTCAAGCAAGGAAGCAGTAGCCTAGGCACTTAGACTAGCACACTTATGACAAAATTAAAGAAAACAAACACAATAAATTCTAATGACTTAAACTAAAGAATAACTATCAACAGGGGCACATTCAGACTTCCAATTTAAACATTGCAAAGTATAAATAGTTAAGCAACAATACAACCTCTTGAAGTCCAGTTGCTTCCTTTCTATCATCACCATCTTTGGCTTTTGTGTCCTTCATTTTCTTCTTAGCTGATGGTGTGTATTCCTTCCAAGAGATTGATTGAATTCCTGCAGAGTTATTAAAAGTTGCTTGTTTCCTAAGCACTTGAAAGATTGTTAGCATGCATGTATGCTTGTGATTTTCTGAACTTGAGTTGGTGTGTGAACACCAAACTTAGTTCCTTGCCTAATGCAGCAAATTGAATACATGCAGAGAACCTCATGTGCATTTATTAAGAAAACAACTATGAACTAGAAAAATAAACTATGAACTAGAAATTAAACTATTGTTAAGTAGTTTCCCTGTTTGGTTAGAGCTAGTGACTAGTCATGCTGAGGGTTACAATGTGTTCTTTAATGAAATCTTTGGTGAAACACCAAAATTAGAATTACACATTCACCCTTGAATTGCTTTGGTGTGGAACACCAAACTTACCTCCTTGCAATACAGAGAATCTACTTAACTTTTTTATTGAATTTAACTAGGGAAAGAGAACTACCTTTGGTTAGGTTGCCTCCCAACAAGCACTCTTTTACTGTCATTAGCTTGACACTTTGTTCATGACTTTCTTCCTCTTCTTCCAATTTGTTAAGAGGAATGACCTTAAGTGGAGGAAGGGACCAGTTAATGCCCCTTGCTTTGAGTGCTTCTTCCCAGCAAGCTTTCTTTTGTGATTGGCTTGAGTGAACTTGCTTGTTGGATCAACAGTTGGATTGTTCTTTGACCTTCTCTTTTTCATGGATATGATCCTTTGTTTCTCGGTCTCAATTCTCCTTTTGGTGCTTGTATTTACTGCTTTCACATCTTTATCTCAAGACTTGGGCATTGTTGGATAGTTGGAGCATTATTTTAATCAAGAACTTCTTAGATTGATGGTTCAATAAACTCACCCTCTGTGCAACTCTCTGTTTCATTGGAGTGTGGACTCCCTTGATTGGCTTCCTCCCTTTCTTCTACATGATGTTGCATTGAGTCTTTTGGGAGTGAGTTTGCATGTTCTTTTGTCACCCCTAGTAGCCTCTGTGGCTATGGAGCCTTAGGCTTATATATTCTCACAACCTCTTCCTTCATAGGAATCTCACTTGGTATGAATGCCTCTTTTTCTTGTTCTTCTGGTTCCTCCCTTGTACTCATCCTTTGGTCCTCATCCTCCTTGCTAGGTATCTCTTCAAAGTATTTTGCTCTATGGTTTAAATTTGCTTCTATGTTTTTGAAGGCGATGTCTTGTTCTAGCCTCCATGCTCTGGACCATTGAATGAACTCCCCTGTTGCTATTTTCTCCTCTTCCTTTATCTTTATCATTTTTTCAAGGAGGAGTTCTATCCTAGCAAGTTGATCTAAAGGGGGTTGTGTAGGTTGTGATGGTTGGTTGGGGTGGGCTTGTGAATAGAATTGGTTGTTTTGTGCTTGTGTATTCTAAGAGTGGTATGACTCTTGTGGGTAATGGAATGGGTTTTGTGGACTGTGAAAAGAATTTTGTGTGTAGTGGAATGAATTTTGTGAATGCTAAAATGAATTGTATGGATCTAGGAAGGAATTTTGTGCTGAAGCATACTCAAGTGATGAAGAACTTGGACATGTAAATCTCGGAGGTGAGGTTGGGTAATTAAGAGGTGATGGCTTTTGATGAATGGGGTATGAATGAGTGAAATTCCTTTGATTTTGATCTTCCTAACCACAACTTGAGTAATGATCAATTTCACCAAAATATGGACCATTTTGTGGCTCTGGGAAGTACCCCATTTCATCTTCTTGATGCTCCCATCCACCATGAGCATAATAACATGAATCATCATCCTGTGGTGGTGGGAAGCTTCCCAGGAAATTCGATTGACCAGAATATGATGAATGCTCCCTTCTTTCTTGCAAAATGTTCTGTCTCAAACAATAATCACCAAAAGATATTAGAATCTCCATTGTCATTAATGAGAAAATCTTAGTTAGGCAGTATTACAAACAGCTAGTGATTAGTGTGCTAAAAAGTAAATGAACAAAGAAAAACAACTCAAAGTGCAGAAAATAGCAGTAACAAACTGAAATAAAAACTATTAACAAAAGAAAAGAAAAATGTTCAATCTAGTTATCCTCCAATTTAATCACTGTCAATACAAAACCAATCCCCGGCAACAGCGCCATAAACTTAATTCACCCGAAAATTGTCTCTCAACAACTTCCTACCGGCAAGTGCACCGGATTGTCGTTAAGTAAAAACTCACTGTAGAGTGAGCTCAAATCCCACAGGGATTGGTTGGTTGATCAATGTTAATTGGAGAATTGTTCTAGTTGAGCGAAATTAGAATTGAATTGGGAATGCAGAATGTAAATTTGGTGGGAAACTTAAATTGCCAGAATTAAATGACAGAAATTAAAGTGCGAGAAATTAAACGACAGAAGCTTAAATTGCAGAAATTAAATGAGAATGGGGATTAAGCATTGGTGTACGAAATTGTGATCGTTTATTCCTTAGTAACGGCGCTAAAAACTTAATACGCACGTTCATAATCTTAGTTCTTTGTCACAACTTCACACAACTAACCAGCAAGTGCACTGGGTCGTCCAAGTAATAAACCTTACGTGAGTAAGGGTCGATCCCACAGAGATTGTCGGCTTGAAGCAAACTATGGTCACCTTGTAAATCTCAATCAGGCGAATTCAAATGGTTATGGTGAATTGATAATTAAAATATAATTAAAATATAAATAGGATAGAGATACTTATTTAATTCATTGGTGAGAATTTCAGATAAGCGTATAGAGATGCTTTTGTTCCTTCTGAATCTCTGCATTCCTGCTGTCTTCATCCAATCATTCCTATTCCTTTCCATGGCAAGCTTTATGTTGGGCATCACCATTGTTAATGGCTATATCCCGTCCTCTCAGTGAAAATGGTCCAAAATGCACTGTCACCACACGGCTAATCATGTGTCGGTTCTCGATCCTGCTGGAATAGGATTCAGTAATCCTTTTGCGTCTGTCACTACGCCCAGCACTCGCGAGTTTGAAACTCGTCATTGCCATCCCTTCCCAGATCTTACACAGAATACCACAGACAAGGTTTAGACTTTCTGGATCTCAAGAATGGCCGCCAATAATTCTAGCCTATACCGCGAAGACTCTGATCTCACGATCAGGAGGCTAAGAGATACACATTCAAGCTTGTTTGCATGTAGAACGGAAGTGGTTGTCAGGCACGCGTTCATAAGTGAGAATGGTGATGAGCGTCACATAATCATCACATTCATCATGTTCTTAAGTGCGAATGAATATCTTAGAGAAGAAATAGGCTTGAGTTGTATAGAAAAACAATAGTAATTTGCATTAATTCATGAGGAATAGCAGAGCTCCACACCTTAATCTATGGTGTGTAGAAACTCTACCGTTGAAAATACATAAGTGATGAAGGTCCAGGTATGGCCGAATGGCCAGCCCCCTTAAAGGTCTAAGATAGCATAAGACTAATCAAATATTGTAAATACAATAGTAAAAAGTTCTATTTATACTAAACTAGTTACTAGGGTTTACAGAAATGAGTAAATGATGCAGAAATCCACTTCTGGGCCCACTTGGTGTGTGCTTGGGCTGAGCATTGAAGCTTTCACGTGTAGAGGTCTTCCTTGGAGTTAAACGCCAGTTTGTAACCTATTTTTGGCGTTTAACTCTGCTTTGCAACCTGTTTCTGGCGTTTAACTCCAGAATAGGGCAGAAAGCTGGAGTTGAACACCAGTTTGCGTCGTCTAAACTCGGGCAAAGTATAGACTATTATATATTTCTGGAAAGACCTGGATGTCTACTTTCCAACGCAATTGAGAGCATGCCATTTGGACTTCATTACCTCCATAAAATCCACTTTGAGTGCAGGGAGGTCAGAATCCAACAGCATCTGTAGTCCTTCTTCAGCCTCTGAATCTGATTTTTGCTCAAGTCCCTCAATTTCAGCCAGAAATTACCTAAAATCCTAGAAAAACACACAAACTCATAGTAAAGTCCAGAAATGTGATTTTTATTTAAAAACTAATAAAAATATATTAAAAACTAACTAAATCATACTAAAAATTATGTAAAAACAATGCCAAAAAGCGTATAAATTATCCGCTCATCACAACACCAAACTTAAATTGTTGCTTGTCCCCAAGCAACAAAAAATCAAATAGGATAAAAAGAAGAGAATATACTATAAATTCCAAAATATCAATGAAACTTAGCTCCAATTAGATGAGCGGGACTAGTAGCTTTTTGCCTCTGAATAGTTTTAGCATCTCACTTTATCCATTGAAGTTCAGAATGATTGGCATCTATAGGAACTCAGAATTTAGATAGTGTTATTGACTCTCCTAGTTCAGTATGTTGATTCTTGAACATAGCTACTTTATGAGTCTTGGTCGTGGCCCTAAGCACTTTGTTTTTCAGTATTACCACCGGATACATAAATGCCACAGACACATAATTGGGTGAAGCTTTTCAGATTATGACTCAGCTTTGCTAGAGTCCCGAATTAGAGGTGTCCAGGGTTCTTAAGCACACTCTTCTTTTTGCTTTGGACCTCGACTTTAACCGCTCAGTCTCAAGTTTTCACTTGACACCTTCACGCCACAAGCACATGGTTAGGGACAGCTTGGTTTAGCCGCTTAGGCCAAGATTTTATTCCTTTAGGCCCTCCTATCCACTGATGCTCAAAGCCTTGGATCCTTTTTACCCTTGCCTTTTGGTTTTAAGGGCTATTGGCTTTTTGCTCTTGGCCTTTGGTTTAAAGAGCTTTTGGCTTTTTTTGCTTGCTTTTTCTTTCTCTTTCTCTTTTTTTTTTCTTTTTTTTTTGCCATTTTTCTTTACTTTTTTTTCGCAAGCTTTTGTATTCACTGCTTTTTCTTACTTCAAGAATCAATTTTATGATTTTTCAGATTATCAATAACATTTCTCCTTTTCATCATTATTTCAAAAGCCAACATATTTAACATTCATAAACAACAATATCAAAAGACATATGCACTGTTCAAGCATTCATTCAGAAAATAAAAAGTATTGTCACCACATCAAAATAATTAAACTAATTTCAAGGATGAATTCAAAATTCATGTACTTCTTGTTCTTTTGTAATTAAAGCATTTTTCATTTGAGAAAGGAGATGGATTCATAGGACATTCATAGCTTTAAGACATAGACACTTAAATACTAATGATCATATAGTAAAGACACAAATATAAATAAAACATAAGGCTCAAAAACCGAAAAACCTGAAAATAAGAACAAGGAGATTAAGGAATGGGTCCACCTTAGTGAGGGTGGCGTCTTCCTCTTCTTGAAGAACCAATGGTGCTCTTGAGTTCCTCTATGTCTCTTCCTTGCCTTTGTTGCTCCTCCCTCATAGCTCTTTGATCTTCTCTAATCTCATGGAGAATGATGGAGTGCTCTTGGTGCTCCATCCTTAGTTGTTCCATGTTGGAGCTTAATTCTCCTAGGGAGGTGTTGATTTGCTCCCAATAGTTTTGTGGGGGAAGTGCATCCCTTGAGGTATCTCCGAGATTTCATGGTAAGGAATTTTCTCATGCTCTTGTTAAGGTCCATGATCTCTTGTTTGCTCCATCCTTTTCTTAGTGATAGGCTTGTCCTCTTCAATGAGGATGTCTCCCTCTATGTCAATTCCAGCCGAATTGCAGAGGTGGCAAATGAGGTGAGGAAAGGCTAACCTTGCCAAAGTGGAGGACTTGTCAGCCACCTTGTAGAGTTCTTGAGGTATAATTTCATGAACTTCTACTTCCTCCCCATTCATGATACTATGGATCATGATGGCCCGGTCTACAGTAACTTCAGACCGGTTGCTAGTAGGAATAATTGAGCGTTGAATAAACTCCAACCATCCTCTAGCTACAGGCTTAAGGTCCGGTCTTCTCAATTAAACCGGTTTGCCTCTTGAGTCAACTTTCTATTGAGCTCCTTCTACACATATGTCCATGAGGACTTGGTCCAACCTTTGATCAAAGTTGACCCTTCTAGTGTAGGGGCGTGCGTTTTCTTGCATCATTGGCAAGTTGAACGCCAACCTTACATTTTCCGGACAGAAATCTAAGTATTTCCCTCGAACCATGGTAAGCCAATTCTTTGAATTCGGGTTCACACTTTGATCATGGTTCCTAGTGATCCATGCGTTTGCATAGAACTCTTGAACCATTAAGATCCCGACTTGTTGAATAGGGTTGGTGAGAACTTCCCAACCTCTTCTTCGGATCTCATGTCGGATCTCCGGATATTCGCTCTTTTTGAGCTTAAAAGGGACCTCAGGGATCACCCTTTTCTTGGCCACAACTTCATAGAAGTGGTCTTGATGGACCTTTGAGAATAATCTCTCCATCTCCCATGACTCAGAGGTGGAAGCAATTGCCTTCCCTTTCCTCTTTCTTGAAGTTTCTCTAGCTTTAGGTTCCATTAATGGTTATGGAAAAACAAAAGCAATGCTTTTACCACACCAAACTTAAAATGTTTTCTCGTCCCCGAGCTAAAGAAGAAAGAAAGAAGGAGAAGAAGAAGAAAAATGGAGGAGAGGAAGAGAGGTGTGTATTCGGCCAAGGAGAAGAAGAAAGGGTTGTGTTGTGTGAAAATGAAGAAGGAATGAGGGGTTTATATAGGAGTGGGGGGAGGTTTAGGGTTCGGCCATTAGGGTTGGGTTTGGGAGGGAAAAGTATTTGAATTTTGGAGGTAGGTGGGTTTTATGGGGAAGAGTGGAGGGATGTGAGTGGTTAAGAGGTGATGGGGAAGAGTGATTGAGTTGATTGGTGAATGGTATTTGGGAAGATTGTTATGAAAAGCTGTGAAGAGGAGAGAAGAAGAGGTGGGGATCCTGTGGGGTCCACAGATCCAGTGGGATCAATGACTTAACATCCCTGCTCCAATTAGGCATGCAAAACGCCCTTTGTATGTAATACTGGCGTTTAACGCCAAACTGCTGTCTGTTTTTGGTGTTAAACGCCCAAATGTAGCCTGTTTCTGGCATTTAACGCCAGGTTGATGTTTGTTTCTGGCATTAAATGCCAGCTTGGTGCTTGTTTCTGGCGTTAAACGCCAGACAGATGCTTGTTTCTGGCGTTTAAACGCCAGAGTGCTCTTCCTCCAGGGTGAGCTGTTTTTAGTGCTGTTTTTCATTCTGTTTTTGATTTTTCAGTAGTTCTTGTGACTTCACATGATCATCAACCTAATAAAACATGAAATAACAATAGAAATAAAATAGATATAATTAAATAACATTGGGTTGCAACAAGCGCTTCTTTAATGTCAATAGCTTGACAGTGAGCTTTCATGGAGCCTCACAGATAATCAGAGCAAGGTTGGGACCTCCCAACACCAAACTTAGAGTTTGACTGTGGGGGTTCAACACCAAACTTAGAGTTTGATTGTGGCCTCCCAACACCAAATTTAGAATTTGACTGTGGGGGCTTTGGTTGACTCTGCAGTGAGAGAAGCTTTTCATGCTTCCTCTCCATGGTTACAGAAGGAGAACCTTGAGTTTTAAACACAAGGTAGTCCTCATTCAGTTGAAGGATTAACTCTCCTCTGTCCATATCAATCACAGCTTTTGCTGTGGCTAGGAAGGGTCTTCCAAGGATGATGGATTCATCCTCATCCTTCCCGGTGTCTAGGATTATGAAATCAGCAGGGATGTAAAGGCCTTCAACCTTTACTAACACGTCCTCTACTTGTCCATAAGCCTATTTTCTCGAGTTGTCTGCCATCTCTAATGAGATTCTAGCAGCTTGCACCTCAAAGATTCCTAGTTTCTCCATTACAGAGAGTGGCATAAGGTTAATGCCTGACCCCAGGTCACACAGAGCCTTCTCAAAGGTCATGGTGCCTATGTTACAGGGAATTAGGAATTTACCAGGATCCTGTTTCTTTTGAGGTAATTTTTGCCTATCCAATGCATTTAGTTCATTGGTGAGCAAGGGAGGTTCATCTTCCCAAGTCTCATTACCAAATAATTTGGCATTCAGCTTCATGATTGCACCAAGGTACTTAGCAACTTGCTCTTCAGTAATGTCTTCATCCTCTTCAGAGGAAGAATACTCATCAGATCATGAAGGGCAGAAGCAAGTTGAATGGAATCTCTATGGTCTCTGTATGAGCCTCAGATTCCTTCAGGTCCTCATTGAGGAACCCCTTAGTGTTCAGAGGACGTCCCATGAGGTCTTCCTCATTGGGATTCACGTCCTCCTCCTCCTCTCTGGGTTCGGCCACACCAAGTAAGGTTATGGCCTTGCACTCTCTTTTTGGATTCTCTTCTGTATTGCTTGGGAGAGTACTAGGAGGAGTTTCAGTGATTCTTTTACTCAGCTGGCCCACTTCTGCCTCCAAATTTTTGATGGAGGACCTTGTCTCATTCATGAAATTTAGAGTGGCCTTAAATAGATTAGAGACTATATTTGCAAAGCTAGATGGATTCTGCTCAGAATTCTCTGTCTGTTGCTGAGTGGATGATGGAAAAGGCTTGCTATTGCTAAACCTATTTCTTCTACCGTTATTAAAGTCTTGTTGAGGCTTTTGTTGATCCTTCCATGAGAAATTTGGATGATTTCTCCATGAGGGATTATAGGTGTTTCTATAGGGTTCACCCATGTAATTCACCTCTGCTATTGCAGGGTTCTCAGGATCATAAGCTTCTTCTTCAGAAGATGCCTCTTTAGTACTGTTGGATGCAGCTTACAATCCATTCAGACTCTGAGAAATCATATTGACTTGCTGAGTTAATATTTTGTTCTGAGCCAATATGGCATTCAGAGCATCAATTTCAAGAACTCTCTTCCTTTAAGGCGTCCCATTACTCACAGGATTCCTTTCAGAAGTGTACATGAACTGGTTATTTGCAACCATGTCAATGAGTTCCTGAGCTTCTGTAGGCGTTTTCTTTAGGTGAATGGATCCACCTGCAGAATGGTCCAGTGACATCTTTGATAATTCAGACAGACCATCACAGAATATATCCAAGATGGTCCATTCTGAAAGCATGTCAGAAGGACACTTTTTGGTCAATTGCTTGTATCTCTCCCAAGCTTCATAGAGGGATTCACCTTCTTTCTGTTTGAAGGTTTGAACATCCACTGTAAGCTTGCTAAGCTTTTGAGGAGGAAAGAACTTGGCTAAGAAAGCCGTGACCAGCTTATCCCAAGAGTTCAGGCTATCTTTAGGTTGAGAGTCCAACCATATTCTAGCTCTGTCTCTTACAGCAAATGAGAAAAGCATAAGCCTGTAGACCTCGGGATCAACCCCATTGGTCTTAATAGTATCACAGATCTGCAAGAATTTAGTTAAGAACTGAAAAGGATCTTCTTATGGAAGTCCATGAAACTTGCAGTTCTGTTGCATCAGAGGAACTAAATGAGGCTTTAGCTCAAAATTGTTTGCTCCAATTTCAGGGATTGAGATGCTTCTTCCATGTAAGTTGGAATTTGGTGCAGTAAAGTCACCAAGCATCTTCCTTGCACCTCCACCATTGTTATTGGTTTCGGCCATCTCAACTTCTTTTTCGAAAATTTCAGGAAAGTCCTCTTCAGGGGATTATGTTTTAGCTTATCTTAGCTTCCTCTTCAGAGTCCTTTCAGGTTCCAGATCAGCTTCAACAAGAATGTTCTTGTCCTTGCTCCTGCTCATATGAAAAAGAAGAGAACAGAAAAGAAAATATGGAATCCTCTATGTCACAGTATAGAGATTCCTTATATAAGTATAAGAAGAGAAGAATGGAAGAAGGAAAATATAAGAATTCGAACACAGAAAGAGGGAGAGGGTTCAAATTTTTAAGAAGAAGAGAAGTGTTAGTAGATAAATAATTAGAAGGAGATGAGAGATGGAAGAATTCGAAAATAAAAAAATAAAATAAAAATATTTTTGTTTTTTTTAATTTAAAATTAGTTAGAATTCGAAAATTTTAAAAAGAAAAATGAAATTAAATTAAATTAAAATTTAAAACAATTAGTTAATTAAAAAGAAATTTTGAAAAAGAGGAAGGTGATTTTCGAAAATTAGAGAGAGAAAATTAGTTAGGTGGTTTTGAAAAAGATAATAATTTTAAAACAAACAAAAAGTCAATTAGTTAGTTGAAAAAGATTTGAACATCAATTTTGAAAGGATAGGAAGTTAGAAAAGAAGTTAGAAAAGATTTTGAAATTGATTTTGAGAAAGATGTGATTGAAATTTATTTTGAAAAAGATTTGAAAAAGAAATTTAAGAAGATTTGATTTTGAAAATTAAAGTTGATTACTTGACTAACAAGAAACAAAAAGATATGATTTTAAAATTTAATGATTGAACCTTTCTTACTAGGCAAGTAACAAACTTAAAATTTTTGAATCAATCACATTAATTGTTAGCATTAATTTCGAAAATATGAAATAGAAATAGAAAAAAGATTTTGAAATTAAAGTTTGAAAATTTCGAAATTATGAAAGAAAAAAATGAAAAAGATTTGATTTTTTGAAAAAGGTTTGAAAAAGATAGAATTTTTAAATTGAAAATTTGATTTGACTCATAAGAAACAATTAAATTTAAAAACTTTTTGATTAAATCAAACCAAATTTTCGAAAATTTATGAGAGAATAAGGGAAAGATATTTTTTTTATTTTTGAATTTTTAATGAAGAAAGAGAAAAACATAAAAAAGACACAAGACATAAAGATTATGGATCAAAACAAGAAAAATATGCAAGAACACTTTGAATGTCAAGATGAACACCAAGAACATGTTTTTGAAAACTTTTAAGAAAAGAAACACATGCAAGACACCAAACATAGAAATTTTTAATTTTTAGACACTATGAATACAGGAATGCATATGAAAAACAAGATGCAACACACAACAAGAAAATATGAAGACCAAACAAGAGGATTCATCAAGAACAACTTGAAGATCATGAAGAATGCAATGCATGAATTTTTGAAAAATGCAAGAAAGAGATAAACATGCAATTGACACCAAACTTATAAATTGACAATAGACTCAAACAAGAAACACAAAATTATTTTTGGTTTTATGATTTTATTAAAAATTTTTTTGTACTTTTCGAAAATTATTTGGAAAGAGAAAAATAAGGATTTCAAGATTTTTAATAAGAATTCCAAGAATCATGCAATGTTAGTCTAAAACACTAGACATGGCCTATGGCCAGCCAAGCTTTAGCATACATAGTTCAAGCATGTGAAGAGGAAGCCTCAGTCCAAAAGAATTTAGACATGGCTTTACAGCCAGCCAGGCTTCAACCTATCTCATGAGATTCTAGAATTCCTTCTTATAAATTCTGAAGAATATAGAATAATTTATTTTTTGAATAATTTTTATTTTTTTTTTTTGAACATTTTTTTCGAAAATAAATATAATAAAAACAAAAAGCTTAAAATTAAAATAAAATTACCTAATCTGAGCAACAAGATGAACCGTCAGTTGTCCAAACTCGAACAATCCCCGGCAACGGCGCCAAAAACTTGGTGCACGAAATCGTGATCGTTCATTCCTTGGTAACGGCGCTAAAAACTTAATACACACGTTCATAATCTTAGTTCTTTGTCACAACTTCGCACAACTAACCAGCAAGTGCACAGGGTCGTCCAAGTAATAAACCTTACGTGAGTAAGGGTCGATCCCACGGAGATTGTCGGCTTGAAGCAAGCTATGGCCACCTTGTAAATCTCAGTCAGGCGGATTCAAATGGTTATGGTGAATTGATAATTAAAATATAATTAAAATATAAATAGGATAGAGATACTTATGTAATTCATTGGTGAGAATTTCAGATAAGCGTATAGAGATGCTTTTGTTCCTTCTGAATCTCTGCTTTCCTGCTGTCTTCATCTAATCATTCCTACTCCTTTCCATGGCAAGCTTTATGTTGGGCATCACCTTTGTCAATGGCTACATCCCGTCCTCTCAGTGAAAATGGTCCAAAATGCGCTGTCACCGCACGGCTAATCATCTGTCGGTTCTCGATCCTACTGGAATAGGATTCAGTAATCATTTTGCATCTGTCACTATGCCCAGCACTCACGAGTTTGAAGCTTGTCACAGCCATCCCTTCCCAGATCCTACTCGGAATACCACAGACAAGGTTTAGACTTTCCGGATCTCAAGAATGGCCACCAATAATTCTAGCCTATACTACGAAGACTCTGATCTCATGATCAGGAGGCTAAGAGATACACATTCAAGCTTGTTTGCATGTAGAACGGAAGTGGTTGTCAGGCACGCGTTCATAAGTGAGAATGGTGATGAGCGTCACATAATCATCACTTTCATCATGTTCTTATGTGCGAATGAATATCTTAGAGAAGAAATAGGCTTGAGTTGAATAGAAAAGCAATAGTACTTTGCATTAATTCATGAGGAACAGCAGAGCTGCACACCTTAATCTATGGTGTGTAGAAACTCTACCGTTGAAAATACATAAGTTATGAAGGTCCAGGCATGGCTGAATGGCCAGCCCCCTTAAAGGTCTAAGATAGCATAAGACTAATCAAAGATTGTAAATACAATAGTAAAAAGTTCTATTTATACTAAACTAGTTACTAGGGTTTACAGAAATGAGTAAATGATGTAGAAATCCACTTCCGGGCCCACTTGGTGTGTGCTTGGGCTAAGCATTGAAGCTTTCACATGTAGAGGTCTTTCTTGGAGTTAAACGCCAGTTTGTAACCTATTTCTGGCGGTTAACTCTGCTTTGCAACCTGTTTCTGGCGTTTAACTCCAGAATAGGGCAGAAATCTGGCGTTGAACGCCAGTTTGCATCATCTAAACTCGGGCAAAGTATAGACTATTATATATTTCTGGAAATTCCTGGATGTCTACTTTCCAACGCAATTGAGAGCGCGCCATTTGCACTTCTGTAGCTCTAGAAAATCCACTTTGAGTGCAGGGAGGTCAGAATCCAACAGCATCTGCAGTCCTTCTTCAGCCTCTGAATCTGATTTTTGCTCAAGTCCCTCAATTTCAGCCAGAAATTACCTGAAATTACAGAAAAACACACAAACTCATAGTAAAGTCTAGAAATGTAATTTTTATTTAAAAACTAATAAAAATATATTAAAAACTAACTAAATCATATTAAAAACTATGTAAAAACAATGCCAAAAAGCGTATAAATTATCCGCTCATCAAGCATGAAATTAAAGAGCATAATATAAAAGAATGCGAAGATCAGAGATGGGGAATTCAATGGGTTTTAGGAGATATTGAACTCTCTGGATCAAATCATTTTCATCTCTTCCTCAATCAATGCATTCATTGACATTGCTTGGCAATCTTAGATGATTGGATTCCAATGTCTTGGCTCACCAATCTCTCTAAGCATGAAAAATTACCCAATGTCTTGATTTAATTGCTCATGGGAAGAGTTGAAGTTCGGTCACTGATTATACCACACAAATTCATAGATCAAAGTATTGGTAGGATTACATGTCACTATATCCATCCAAACCCCAATCTAATCCAATGTGAGAAAGCATTTCTAGCATGAATTCTTCATCCCTCTCTGAAGGATCCGAAGAATTCCAATTATGGATAGCTTCTCTGTCAAGACAACTATCCAATGGAATTGAGATCGAAAGCTTTCTAACAAAAATCAAGAGAAAAGAAAGAAGAAGATGATGAAAACTACCATTGATCCATTGAATTACAATAGAGCTCCCTAACCGAATGAAAGGGGTTAGTTGTTCATAGCTCAATTCAATTTACAGAGAAGAAGAGTGTAGGAAAATAAAGCCTAGCTATTAAGTAAAAGGAAAAAAAGTACATAAAACTAAAAAGGGAAAAAGTGGAGAAGAGAAACAACAGAATTCTGAACTCCCAGAGCCCCTCAGGGCCTCCTAGAGAGCTTCTTTCAATCTTCAATAATCCTTCTATTTTTACTCTTATTTCTCATCTTCAATTGGATCTAGTACTTGGAAGTGGGCCTTGGTCTTGATTGAAGCAATGACGAATGATTCTTAGTGATGGGCATTGGCAACTAACTTTCATATTCTGTATAGGTGCAATTTGGAATTGAATTGGCCTTAATGTTGGTGATCACGTTTGAGGGCAAACGTTGAATCAAATGCCGCTTTGAAAATTCAGTACTGCTTGCTGTCATTGGCATTTGACTCAACGTTGGAGTGCCAATATTCTCGGGTCCACGCGTGTGCATATACCACGCGTATGCATGAAGGCTGTGTTTTTTCCCTTCCACGCGTGCATGCACACCACGCTTACGCGTTCATTACCATTTTTCCATTCCACGCTATGCTTCATAGATGCATGCGCGTCGATTCAAGTTTCTCAACTCCACATTCAGGGCTTCTCATCGTGGACGTTTGGAGGTAGCATTTGAGACAACGTTGGACCTCCAACGTTGGACCTCCAATGTTGGCACATCCACGCTTGCGCGTCACCTATGCGTGCGTGTGGATGCTAAATTCTCAAATTCCAAAACTAAATGTTGCACATCAAGCCCTGGGACGTTACTTTGTCCTCTTGTCAATGTTGGCAATTTTATATCCATGATGACAAGTCATCTTAGCCTAGTTTCACTAGTCTCTTTCTTTTGTTTTCATTAGAATTTTGCACTTTCTTGAGCTACAAGCAAGCTAATTGAGTAGATTTTCATGTTTCCCTTGATTGAATCAACCATGTATGAATTCATGCCATTTCATGAGATTTTATGCTATAATTGTTGCATATTATGATAGAATGAATATCTCATGATTATGAGCATAGCTTTGATGTGTTTGGTTGATTAAGGATAGGTGAAGAAAGCTTGGAGAAAGGTTGAAGCAAGAAGGAATGGCTAGGAGTGAAGAGAGGACAATGGAATAAGTGAAATTGAACCAGGAAGCAAAAATCTGGACCTAAAGTTAGCATCAAACTTTTGCACAAACTTTTGGTTGAAAAGTTAGCCCCAACGTTAGCCCCCTAACTTGGAGGCTAACGTTGGAACTTGAAAATCACTCCCTGGGTATCAAAAGTTTGCGCCAACGTTAGCCCCCTAACTTTGAGGCTAACGTTGGCACATGAAATTCTCCCCTGGGCACCAAAAGTTTGCGCCAACGTTAGCCCCCTAACTTTGAGGCTAACGTTGGCTCATGAACATCACAAGGAGGAGCAAAAGTTTGCGCCAACGTTAGCCCCCTAACTTGGTGGCTAACGTTGGCGCCACAAGCACACAAGGCAAGGCCAACGTTAGGGTCAAAGTTAGACCCCTAACGTTGGCACCAACGTTCATATCAGCAAGTTTTGTGGGCTGCTATGAAAAGTTGGAGCCAAAGTTAGACCCTTAACTTTAGCTCCAACTTTTGGTCCAACTTTTGCAAAACTCCAACCCGGTTCAATTGGTTCACTTTGGTTCTTCTCCAAACTTCAAGAGCAATCAACCAAGGCCTCTTTCAACCCAATTCCACCAAGAGCAAAGGCCCAACTCAAGGCTTGAAGATCATTTGAAGAAAGTGTATAAATAGGATAGAATTCAAGTTCTTCGGGGAGCTTTCTTTTAGAATTTTCATAATAGTTTTCGGAGAGCTTTGGATATTGAGTGATCTTTAATTTCTTTGTCTTGGAGAAAGAGAATTCACTTCTCTTCCTCTTCATTTTATTGCTTTCTATTTCAATTGCAATTGTCTTGGATCTTGGGTTGGAGAATTGAAGGAATTCTGTTTCAATCTCATCCTTGGATCTCTCTGCTTTGTTTACTGCAAATTAAATTTCCGTTTCTGTTACTTGCTTCTCATCTACTTTCCTTACAATTTACAATTCCCTTGCAATTGTTCTTGTTGGATCTAGGAAGGCATTGAGATCTAGACTTGGTTTTCTAGTCTCTGGGTCCTGAGATCTGAATTTCCCATTTCACCTCTCTGTTTACTGCTTTCTATGTTTATTTACTTTTCTGCTTCATATCCGGTTCAATCCCAAACACCTTTTACTCTTCTGTTTGATGCAAATTTACTTTTCCTTGTTTAAATTCTGCAAATCCAATCCCCAATTCCCTTTACAATTCCAGCCGTTTACATTTCTTGCACTTTAAGATTCCGCAATTTACATTTCTTGCATTCTAAGTTTCTGCTATTTAATTTCTTGTTCTTTAAGATTCAGCACTTTAATTCCCTGTTCTCTTTACTTCCATGCAATTTAATTTCTGCAAATCACAAAACACTCAACCAAATCTTCATTCGCTTGACTAAATTAACCACTAAGCTAAAATTGCTCAATCCTTAAATCCCTGTGGGATCGACCTCACTCCCGTGAGTTTTTATTACTTGATACGACCCGGTACACTTGCCGGTTGGATTTGTGTGTTTTGGAGGAAATTTATTTTTCACCAAAATACTCATCAAGTTTTTGGCGCCGTTGCCGGGGATTGATTAGATTGACAATGATTAAGTGAGGTGGTGATTTAGATCAAGCACTTTTTCTTTATATTTTTTTTTTATTTTTTGACTAACCCGCTAACTGTTTGACGTTTTGTCTCAACTAACTACACTTAATTTTCAAGAGAATCACTGTGTGCTCCGTAGTTGATTTATATGTCACAGGGAAGAAGGAGTTTCTGAGAAAGAAGAACATCACAACATGAAGCCACAACTCATTACACTAATAGAGAACAATTGTTCCTATGGTGGGAATCCCTTGGAAGACTCTAAACAGCACCTATCCATTTTTCTGAAAACTTGTGGGGCTGTCAATCTCAATGGTGTAGACCATGATACCATTAAGCTCCTGTTATTCCCCTTCTCACTGAAGGATGAAGCGGCACAATGGCTTGAAACTTTTCCCCAAGGAAGTATAACTAGTTGGGATGAATTGGTTGCCAAGTTTCTAGCCAAATTTTCCTCACCCCAACAACACATCAAGACGAAAGAAGGAGTACATCCATTGATACAAGGAGAGGAAGAACCACTGTTCAAAGCATGGGAGAGATACAAGAAAGCAAATGACAAGGTGGATTTTCGAGCGTTCTATGAAGGATTAACCTCCGAAACAAGAAAAGCAGTAGATTACTTCTCAGATGGCCTACTCAAGACAACAGCAACCATCCAAGGAACTGCAGAGTTCAGTGACGAAAAAACCAATAACCAAAACTCATTTGAGACGCCACGGAATGCAATTTCAGAAAAGGAAGTAATGAATCTTGAAGGAGTGAGAGCAATCATGAATCAAAACAAGCAGCTACACCAGCAAACTCAGCAGCAATTGGAATCAATAGCTAGACAAATTGATTCTCTACATTCTGCCACAGTGAATGCACAATTTCCACCATGGAAACCACATTCTTATTTAAGAATGAGGGAATCTCAGCATCAGGAACAAAGGGACTTCAACTATAATAACCCCAACTTCCCAAACCTGCAAAAACACCACCATACCAACAAAAATCACTACACACCACCCCAATATACACACCTCCAACCCTATCCTACCTCACCACCTGCCCAAAATGACTTACATCAATCACCACAATTAACACAGTCACAACCAATCCTAAACTTCCAAAAACTCTATGTTCTAGAAATGATGATGGAAAGGTTTATGAAAATTCAAGAAATGACATTAATAGAGCAGGAGGACATAAGGAAAAACCAAGAGGCATATCTCAAAAGAATTGAAAGGTACATGGAACAACTGGTTCAAAACCCTGCTAAATTGGGCGAGAGAGAGAGAGAGATGTCCCTAAGAGCCACTGAAGATGACTCGAAGAACAATGAAAAAGCTGCTGGATTGAAAGGGAAAGCAGTTATGGAAAACAAGGAGAAGCCTACGGTGAGAGGAGGAAACCAAAGGCAACAGAAACCTCAACTTCCATGATCAGAGGATGAAGGATGTCAAGCTAGTGACAATAAAAGAGCGCTTGTTGGGAGGCAACCCAACCTGAGGTAGTTCTCTTTTCATATCTATTTTAATAAAAAGGTTAATTAGTTCTATCTATAATGCAAGAAGCTAAGTTTGGTGTTGCACACCAAAACAATCTAAAGGAGAATGCAGGATTCTAAGTTTGGTGTTTCACCAAAATCCCATTATAAAACACATTCTCACTCTCTGCATAATGCTGGCTTCAAGCATGATGGATGAACCAGTTAACTATTCTGCTGTTTCCTAGTTTTCAGTTTTATTGCTTTTGAAAAAGAAGAAGAAAAGAAAAAAAGTTATTACACATGGTTAATTTGATGCATGAAACCTATTGGCAAGGTACTAAGTTTGGTGTTCCCACACTAAAGTAAGTTCAAAAAGCCCATAAATAAATCATGAAGACTAACCAGTGTTCTAAGTGCTTGGGGAACAAGCAACTTTCAATATCATTGCAGAATATCATACAAGCCTTTGGAGAAATTAAGAATCATCAACCAAAGAAACAAAAGATGAACATAAAGGCCAGCAATGGTGATGAGAAGGAAAGCAAGTGAACTCCAACAGGTTGTATTGATAAGTGATTGTTTACATCAAATATTGCTGCTATTGCAAGTTGGATTGTATCCTTATTTACCCTGCCTGTCTGCATAGTATAGTTTTTTTATATACCCCTGCCTGCATGCATAGCATAGTTTTTCTTTATAATTCAATAAGCAAGATGTTTGATCATTCACAACATTCTTATCTTCAAAACTTGTTTGCACTCAATTTTCAAGAATGCATCACATGAAAGTTCTTTGAAAAGAAGGATTGAGGAATTAAACAATTTTGAGGCAAGCAAAAGATTAGGAGAAGTGGTGGTTCTAGTTGTATGATTATGTATTGAGGTTGCATGCTTGTGAAAACTTGCATGGGAGCTCATAGGCGGGACATGAAGTTCAAAGAAGTATTGTGGAGATTCTCAAAAATCTATTGATCCAAGAAGCAGCAAACAAAACAAAAGAAAGAAAAGAAAATACAAAAACAAAAAGAATATGGCCCAAGGCTCTGAGCATCAATTACTAGGCAGAAAAAGAAAAAAAAGAAACAAAACTCAAGGAGTTGTTAGCCTAGTAAATGCTTGTGGTTGAAGTGTGTCAAGGAAAGAGGCTTGAGCAAGTAAATCCTTAGGGGTGCTTTAACACCTAATACCTGAAAACCAATTGGTTTAGGAGTATTGATTGAAAGCTTATCTAAAGAGCCGCTTTGAGACATGATACTTAGAGTCGAGGCCAAAGCACAGAAATTATAAGCTGCTTCAAGGTGATTACATATAAAGAGATCTCCATGATACCATTTGGATGAAAATCCTAAGACCTACGACTCCCAATATGTAAGGACTAGTGAGCACTGAAGCCCTTGCATAAGCATATGATTTAGAATTCACCCCACTGTTACTTGATCACTTCACTCACTGTATTTTACAAGTGCTCCTCAATCCATCTTAATTAAAAGAATCTCTGAGCATAATTCATTTCTTGCTTGGGGACAAGCAAGTTTTAAGTTTGGTGTTGTGATGACAAGTCATCTTAGCCTAGTTTCACTAGTCTTTTTCTTTTGTTTTCATTAGAATTTTGCACTTTCTTGAGCTACAAGCAAGCTAATTGAGTAGATTTTCATGTTTCCCTTGATTGAATCAACCATGTATGAATTCATGCCATTTCATGAGATTTTATGCTATAATTGTTGCATATTATGATAGAATGAATATCTCATGATTATGAGCATAGCTTTGATGTGTTTGGTTGATTAATGATAGGTGAAGAAAGCTTGGAGAAAGGTTGAAGCAAGAAGGAATGGCTAGGAGTGAAGAGAGGACAATGGAATAAGTGAAATTGAACCAGGAAGCAAAAATCTGGACCTAAAGTTAGCATCAAACTTTTGCACAAACTTTTGGTTGAAAAGTTAGCCCCAACGTTAGCCCCCTAACTTGGAGGCTAACGTTGGAACTTGAAAATCACTCCCTGGGTATCAAAAGTTTGCGCCAACGTTAGCCCCCTAACTTTGAGGCTAACGTTGGCACATGAAATTCTCCCCTGGGCACCAAAAGTTTGCGCCAACGTTAGCCCCCTAACTTTGAGGCTAACGTTGGCTCATGAACATCACAAGGAGGAGCAAAAGTTTGCGCCAACGTTAGCCCCCTAACTTGGTGGCTAACGTTGGCGCCACAAGCACACAAGGCAAGGCCAATGTTAGGGTCAAAGTTAGACCCCTAACGTTGGCACCAACGTTCATATCAGCAAGTTTTGTGGGCTGCTATGAAAAGTTGGAGCCAAAGTTAGACCCCTAACTTTAGCTCCAACTTTTGGTCCAACTTTTGCAAAACTCCAACCCGGTTCAATTGGTTCACTTTGGTTCTTCTCTAAACTTCAAGAGCAATCAACCAAGGCCTCTTTCAACCCAATTCCACCAAGAGCAAAGGCCCAACTCAAGGCTTGAAGATCATTTGAAGAAAGTGTATAAATAGGATAGAATTCAAGTTCTTCGGGGAGCTTTCTTTTAGAATTTTCATAATAGTTTTCAGAGAGCTTTGGATATTGAGTGATCTTTAATTTCTTTGTCTTGGAGAAAGAGAATTCACTTCTCTTCCTCTTCATTTTATTGCTTTCTATTTCAATTTCAATTGTCTTGGATCTTGGGTTGGAGAATTGAAGGAATTTTGTTTCAATCTCATCCTTGGATCTCTCTGCTTTGTTTACTGCAAATTAAATTTCCGTTTCTGTTACTTGCTTCTCATCTACTTTCCTTACAATTTACAATTCCCTTGCAATTGTTCTTGTTGGATCTAGGAAGGCATTGAGATCTAGACTTGGTTTTCTAGTCTCTGGGTCCTGAGATCTGAATTTCCCATTTCACCTCTCTGTTTACTGCTTTCTATGTTTATTTACTTTTCTGCTTCATATCCGGTTCAATCCCAAACACCTTTTACTCTTCTGTTTGATGCAAATTTACTTTTCCTTGTTTAAATTCTGCAAATCCAATCCCCAATTCCCTTTACAATTCCAGCCGTTTACATTTCTTGCACTTTAAGATTCCGCAATTTACATTTCTTGCATTCTAAGTTTCTGCTATTTAATTTCTTGTTCTTTAAGATTCAGCACTTTAATTCCCTGTTCTCTTTACTTCCATGCAATTTAATTTCTGCAAATCACAAAACACTCAACCAAATCTTCATTCGCTTGACTAAATTAACCACTAAGCTAAAATTGCTCAATCCTTCAATCCCTGTGGGATCGACCTCACTCCCGTGAGTTTTTATTACTTGATACGACCCGGTACACTTGCCGGTTGGATTTGTGTGTTTTGGAGGAAATTTATTTTTCACCAAAATACTCATCAATCCACTATAGACTATTATATATGGTTGGAAATCTCTGAATGTTAGATTTCTAACCCAACTGAAATCACTTCAATTAGACATCTGCAATTCAAGTTATGCTCCTTTGAAGGGGACAGGGTCGCTGACGTCGGTGTGCAACATTGGAGGCAACGTTGGCACACTAACGTTTACACCAACGTTGGTAAAAATGCTAGATTTAGAAGCTCAAACATATAGTCCACTACATAATATTATATATTTTTGGAAAGCCCTGAATGTCTACTTTCGAATGCCGTTGAAGGTGCATCATTTGGAGCTCCACAGCTCGGGTTATACTACATTGAAAGTGCAGAGGTCAGCTGGCCTTACTACAGGTTGGTACTATGTTTGTCTATGCACTTTTCGGGGCAGTTTTCTCCCTCAATTTTAGTGTCCACCATGTAGTTCTATATATGCTTGGAAAGCTCTGGATTCCTACATTCCAATGCTATTTGAATCACCTCATTTGAAGCTCTTTAGCTCAAGTTATTCTTGTTTTAAGTAGACCCCTTCAGGCTGTGAGGAGCAATGTTTCCAGCAACGTTGGAGCATCAACTTTGGCTCCAACGTTGCTTCCCTTTGCTTCCTTCCATGACCTTCTTGTTGCTTCTTTGCCTTCCCTTTTCTTAGCTTCATTTCCACCTATCATCAACCAAACAAAATGCATCAAAGTATTTCCTTAATCATAAGATAATGCATCATTCATAGCATCAAACAATTCTTTGCATAAATCTTATGAAAATGCACAAAATTAACAATGTTTGATTGAATTAAGACAAGCATGAATTTCTCATCCAAATACTTACTTATTGCCTAAGAAATGCATGAAACTACTCTAAAATAAATTAAAAATGGCTTGTGAAGCTAGCCAAGATGCCCTGGCATCAGTATATGAGCCTAGGATTCTATATCCACAGAGGCTACTTGAGGTGATAGAAGAACATGAAAATTCTCTCCCAAAGGACTCAATGGAAAATCATGAAGAAGAAAGGGAGGAAGACAATCAAGGAAATCTACATTCAATTGAAGTAGAGAGCTACATAGAAGAAGGGTTCATTGAACCATAAATACAAGAAGCTTTTGATGAAGAAGACACTCCAACCATCACACAACACTCAAGTCTTGATATACAAGAAGTGAAGGCAACCAACAACAACACCGAAAAGAGGATTGTGACCAGGATACCAAGGACAACATTCATGAAGAAGAAAAGGTCAACTGCAAACAATCCAACCCCTACTCCAGCAAGCAAAGCAAATCAAGCAAATAACAAAAGAAAGCTTGCTGGGAAGAGGCCAAGACAGGGGATGCTGTCTGACTCTTCTCTCTCCTTGAGGTCATTGATGAGTCCAATTCACACCCCATTCAAAAAATGGTGAATTAGTTCTTTTGGCAAGCGCACCAAAATTATCGTCAAGTAATAACCCACAGTGGAGTGGGATCGTATCCATAGAGATTGGCAAATTTGAGCAGTTTTAATCAATTGATGAATTAGTCAAGCGGAACAGATAGATTGTGATTTGCAGAATTATAAATGACAGAAATGTAAATGGCTAAAATGTAAAGGGGAGCAATAAAGTGCAGAAATGGAAATGACAGAATGTAAAGTGCAGAATCATAAATGACTTAATTGTAAATGGGAATGGGGAGTTGCAGAATGTAAAAGCAAGCTATAAAGAAAGTGGTAGATAAGAATAGGAAAATTCATTGAGATCAGGAGATATTGTCTCTTTGGATCAATTTCAGCTTATATCCTCTTCAATCATGCAACTCATTGACCTCTTGGCAATCATGATTGATTGAGCCCCAATCCCTTGGTGACTTAATCTCTCAGATCTTGATTAATAGCCAATTTCTTGGTCTAATTATTCATGAAGAGAGATATGCTTGGTCCCTGATTATACCACACATCATCATAGGTCCAAGTAGAGGGAGGATTATATGTCACCATATCCAAACACCAAAAGCCAGATCCAACTCAAGTGTGAGAAGGGATTTCAAGCCTGGTTTCATGTTTCCTTTCCCAAGGTTCCCATGAAACCCATTTTGCATTCAATCTCTTTTCCAAGATAATTGAACACTAAGCATTAGAAACGAAATTCCTTCTATCAAATCAAAGAGAATATGAAGAGAAGAAGAATTTCACTATCATCAATCCATTAAGTACAACAGAGCTCCCTCTCCCAATGAGAGGGAATTTAGCTACTCATAGTTCAAAGAAAAGTACTCCAAAGTAAAGAAGATGATGAAGTGTAAAAGTGAATCCAAAACGAGTCGCTTTAACTGCTTAACCCCCTCTTCAGTACTTCTTGGGGGTATTTATACAACTCCTAGCTCTTAAAATAAAAGAATTACAAAGATGAAAAAGGAACATTACAATTTGGAGGGAAAAGAAACTCAATAAGCGTGACTTCCCAGCTGGCGTGTGGCTGGCGCTTTAGTGGTGTGTCACGTGCTCCTTCAATTCTCACTTGGCGTGCCATGCGCAGTCCCTCAAGTGGCACGCTCTTCTTCAGTAACACCCCTGGCGTGCCACGCCTTCGAGCTCAAGTGGCACGCCCAGGGTCTTTTAATGCCCATGTAGCATGGCGTGCCACGCCTTCGAGCTTAAGTGGCACGCCTTGGCCTTTTTTCTTTTTCTTCTTGCCTCTGGAGACTTGAACTAGCGTGGCACGCCCAGGGTATGGCGTGCCATGCCCTTGTTGCACGCTTGATCAAGCTCTCTGGAAAGTTGAACTAGCATGGCACGCCAAAGGTCTGGCGTGCCACGCCCTTTGTAGGAAAGTGATTCTTCCGTTTGGTGTGCCACACTACGAACTCAAGTGGCACGCCCCAATGGCTCTTGCTTTCTAAATGACAATGGCGTGCCACGCCTGGGGTTCAAGTGGCATGCCTAACTGAGGAATAATGGGTGGCGTGCCACGCCCACGACACCAAGTGGCATGCCCATGTGTTTTGACCTCCTTTATCCTTTCTGGAAACTTGTACCAGCGTGCCACGCCTAGAGGCTGGCGTGCCACGCCCATGATCTTGCCTTGGTTCCAGCAGCTGGCGTGCCACGCCCAGCACTCAAGTGGCACGCCATAGTGAGATTCTTGGTCTGGCATGCCACGCCTTCGATACCAAGTGGCATGCCCAGCCCTTGCTTTGGCCTCTTTGTGCATTGGCGTGCCACGCCTGGTCGCTCAAGTGGAACGCCTAAGTGAGATTGAGAGCCTGGCGTGCCATGCCTTCGACCACAAGTGGCACGCCCAGACTTCATTGGCGTTCAGCCCCTTCTCTGGAATTTAGTACCAGCGTGCCATGCCATGCTTCTCAAGTGGCACGCCCATACATTTGTGGACTTCTCAAGCTTGGCGTGCCACGCCTGGTTCCTCAAGTGGCACGCCCAAGTGACTTTTTGGAGCTGGCGTGCCATGCCTTCGATACCAAGTGGCACGCAATAGTAATGGTTCCTCCTGGAGTGATGAGCTGGCGTGCCACGCCCCTTGGCTCAAGTGGCACGCCCATAGTAGGTAATGGGTTAGGCGTGCCACGCCTAGCCTGGCGTGCCACGCCCCTTTTGTGTCCTCCATTGTTGCTTTTCTGGAACTTTGTACTAGCGTGGCACGCCCAGGGTCTGGCGTGCCACGCCTATGTGAATGCTTGAGAATTCTCCTCTGGAATTTAGTACTGGCATGCCACGCCCAGCTCCTGGCGTGGCACGCTAGTTTATTTTTATGGCGCTTGCTCTAAGTGACACGCCTGTTTCACACGTCCAGCTTCTTTGTTGCTTTTCTTCCTATTTTTGATGTCTTTTTCACCTGAAATTCAGCATAACTCATCTCAAAGCAATGTACCATAATATTCATCAAATAGTACATGAATTGCAATGATCAAATGATATTTATGCTCTTTTATGCTCCTCTTTATGCAAGAAAGAAGGGTAGATGATGCAAGTCATCACAACACCAAACTTAAGCTTTGCTTGTCCCAAGCAAATCAATGTGAGTATGCTTTTTATAAATTGAGACATTGGCCTTTGAATGAATGCAACATAGCTAAGGGTAGGATTAAGTGTTCAACACATGCATGAATGTTTGAATGTCATAAAGAACTATTAAATATTTGAGGGTTCTTTCAAGTATAAGCTTCAGTGGTCCTTTCTATTGATTGTCACCTTGAAGTAGTAAGAGTTGTTTCACTTTCTTTTTGGTTTTGCTTTTTGGTGCACGAAATTGTAATGTTACTGTTCACATTACTCTCTTACAACTTCGCACAACTAACCAGCAAGTGCACTGGGTCGTCCAAGTAATACCTTACGTGAGTAAGGGTCGAATCCCACAGAGATTGTTGGTTTGAAGCAATCTATGGTTATCTTGTAAATCTTAGTCAGGAAGTCAATTATGTTTATCAGTTGAATTATGAATAACCAGTAGAGCATAAATTAAAAGTTACTTGTTGTGTAGTAATAGAGAATATGTTGGAGTTTTGGAGATGCTTTGTCTTCTGAATCTCTGCTTTCCTCTGTCTTCTGATTCACGCACGCACATCCTCCTATGGCAAGCTGTGTGTTGGTGGATCACCGTTGTCAATGGCTACCTTCCATCCTTCCAATGAAAACTACGCTCACGCGCTCTGTCACAGCACGGCTAATCACCGGTTGGTTCTCGATCCGGTTGGAATAGGATTTACTATCCTTTTGCATCTGTCACTAACGCCCATCCTTCAGGAGTTTGAAGCTCGTCACAGTCATTCAATCCTTGAATCCTACTCGGAATACCACAGACAAGGTTTAGACTTTCCGGATTCTCATGAATGCTGCCATCAGTTCTAGCTTATACCACGGAGATTCTGATTAAAGAATCTAAGAGATACTCATTCAATCGGATATAGAACGGAGGTGGTTGTCAGGCACACGTTCATGGTTTGAGGAAGGTGATGAATGTAACGGATCATCACCTTCATCACAGTTAAGCGCGAATGAACATCTTAGATAGGAACAAGCGTGTTTGAATGGAAAACAGGAATACTTGCATTAATTCATTGAGACACAGCAGAGCTCCTCACCCCCAACAATGGGGTTTAGAGACTCATGCCGTCAGAGAATACAAAGTTTAGATCTGAAATGTCATGAGATACAAAATAAGTCTCTAAAAGTTGTTTAAATACTAAACTAGTAGCCTAGGGTTACAAAATATGAGTGGACTATGATGGATGATGCAGAGATCCACTTCTGGGGCCCACTTGGTGTGCTGGGGCCCACTTGGTGTGTGCTGGGGCTGAGATTTCGTGCAGAGGCCATTTGTGGAGTTGAACGCCAGTTTTTATGCCAGTTTGGGCGTTCAACTCCAGTTTTTTATCCTTTTCTGGCGCTGGATGCCAGAATTGGGCAGAAGGCTGGCCTTGAACGCCAGTTTACGTCGTCAATTATTGTGCAAAGTATGGACTATTATATATTGCTGGAAAGCCCTGGATGTCTACTTTCCAACGCAATTGGAAGCACGCCATTTCGAGTTCTGTAGCTCCAGAAAATCCACTTTGAGTGCAGGGAGGTCAGAATCCAACAGCATCAGCAGTCCTTTTTCAGCCTGAATCAGATTTTTGCTTAGCTCCTTCAATTTCAGCCAGAAAAATACCTGAAATTACAGAAAAACACACAACTCATAGTAAAATCCAGAAATATGAATTTTTCCTAAAAACTACTAGAAATAGACTAAAAACTAACTAAAACACACTCTAAACTATATGAAATTATCCCCAAAAAGCGTATAAAATATCCGCTCATCACTTTTCTTGACAACGACTCTAAGTGTTCTGTCTCAAGACAACCCTTTAATTAGGCTTTCAATTAGCACTCCCAAACCAGTTGGTTTTAGGGTACTAGGTGTTGAAGCACCCCTAAGAATTTACTTGCCCAGGTCTCTTCTTGACACATCTTCACCACAAGCATCTACTAGGATCTTTAACTCTTTTTGAGCTTTTTAATGTTTCTATCTCATCCTAATAGTTGATGCTCAGAGACTTGGGTCTTTGTTGCTTACTACTTCTTGGTTCTATGGATATTTAAGGAGCACCCCTTAACCTTTTCTTGTTAATCCTTCTAAGACTAGTTGCTTTCCATGACTCATTTTCTTTTTAGTTCATTCAAGGTTCTACACTTAGTCCTTGTTTCTTAGTTTGTTGAATGATCTCTCTTGGCCTTGGTTTCTCTTACTCTTGTTTTTTTGTACATCTCACAGCAATTCTTATGGAGACAAGCTCTACTTTATTCATGTTGAAAAGGAATACTTGAAATACATTGCATTTTCTTTCTTGTAGTTTAAAGGACTCATAAAGGACTTCAAGCATGAAATAAAACTAAGCAGAAAACATAAACTACCCTAGCATGACTATTTATTTTTGATAGAAAGTAAATCAAACGAAAGCTTAAACATGATTCAGAAATTAGAGGGTGTCAACCATGGGACTTAACAACCTTGAGCAGCTTAAATCTTCAGTTCATTGGCCCCTTTCCTTTGTCCTTCTTCTTGGAAGAAGAGGGTTCATCTTCTTCCTTCTTGGAGGATCCTTCTTGCGCCTTTTTGTCCTTAGGCTTCCAAAATCCCAGCCTTCTCATATAAGATTTCATATTTTCCTTGTGCTGGTATGCGATTTCTTCCTGTCGTGCACTAAGTTCCTCCATTTTCTGCATATAGGTGGGGTACTTGGGGTTTATGTTGGCTATTGCGTTGCACAAGTAGCTCAACTTTGTTTGTGTATAACAGTCATAGTCCTCTCTTGCTAAAGTTCTGGCATCATAAAGATCTCTGAACTCAGCTAGGCTCCCCATTTGATGTTGTTGGTGCTCCAGAATTATTCCTAGGCTGCCTTGCATCTCTTCCCAGTTGATTTGGTCTTGCTGCTCCTTGAGATTCTCAAAACTACCTTAGAGTTGTTGAATGTTCTGGTTGACTTGGTTCCATTATTGTTGCTGAGTCTCCTTGAATTGGTTAACATCCTCCCTCAGGTGGTGTAGGTCTCCCTTCATTTGGTGTACATCTCCTTACAATTTTTCCCAGTTGAATCCTTCAGGAAATTGTTGGTGTTGGTAGTGTGGTGGTGGTTGAAGTGCTAGAAAGTGTGGTTGCTCTTCTGCCTCTTCCTCTTGTTGTTGTTATTGTGGCTCATGAGCATGAGCTCTTTGTTTTCTGTGGAGTGGGTGAACAGCCACTACTTTGTTCATCTTCTTGGCAGTTATGAATTTGTCTTGCTTTACTAGCACCTCATCAATGATCTTTTCAACTCCATCTTTATCACATAACCTTTGTATGATACTGGGGAATGCCAACCTTGTTTTGTCACTAGTGCTTTTCAGCACTTTGTTAATGTTGTTGGCAATCATCTCCCCCACATTGACGTTCTCACCTTTCATGATGCTGTATATAAGCACAGCTCTCTCCTTGGTCACCTCTGAAGTGTTGGATGTGGGGATTAGGAACCTCCTCACAAATTCTAGCCACCCTCTAGCTTGGGGGCTCAGATCCCTTCTTCTCAATTGGTTGGGTATCCCATCCTTGTCATTGATCCATTGCATATGTAGCACGCAAATCTCGTTCAGAATTTCATCAAACCCAGGGTCTTGCTGCTTCATTCTTTCTTCATAGCTCCGGGTGGAGCTTGTCTTCTTCACCATTAGCATCCTTTCTATGCTGGAGGGACTATAGTCAATGGACTTCCCCCTCACATAGCTAATGTAGCCATAGGGTTGTCCTGGCTAAGGCACAGCGTTGGCATAAAAATCCCTCACCAAGCTCTCTACTACCTTCCTTGGTGGGTTGCATAGGAGTGCCCAGCCCCTATTGTTGATCTCAATGTTGATCTCAAGATGCTCGTTCCTCCCTATTTGGACCCAACCTCTGGAATGATTTCCCTCTCACTCACCAAACCATAGAATTGATTTTGGTTGAATGCGGAGAGGAACTTGTATTCGTTGAAAGATGAGCTTGAAGATCCAGAGGTTGGTTCCTTGGTTTTTCTTTTCTTTGAGGCTGAGCTTTTTGGTGGTGCCATCAGGTTGAGAGGGTGTATTTGAGGTTAAAAAAAATTTGGGGGAGGTTGCAAGAGTGGCAAGCAAAACAAGGTTTTACTCCAACACCAAACTTAGGACTTGATTGTCCCAATCAAGAGAAAGCGAAAAGAAGTAGGGGAAGAGAGGTAGTGGAAGGCGAAAAGAGGAAGGAAGAAGAAAGGTGTTTGGATTCTTTTTCGTGTGTGATCAGGGGTTTGAGGTGGGAGAAGAGTTGGAAGGTGAGGCTTTTATAAGGGGTGAAGGGTGTGATTTGAATGGTGGGAAATAAAAAGGATTCAATATTTTCCCACTTGGGGAGTGGCGCCTAGTGTGGGAAGAGGTGCCAACCCTTTTCTCACTGTGCCTTCTGCATGTGTTGAGTTCCAAAGTGTAAGTACACTTTGACTTCTTTGCTTTAAAATTGATTCTCCATGTGGGTTCCATCTTTTCTCCTGAAAGTGAAACTAAAACCTGTTAATAATGACAAAAGAATCCTTCACATTCCTTCTTATTACGGGTAAGTGGGATTGCAACTGATGGGTTTATCATTGTGACACCAAACTTAATCCTATTGCATCTTAATAAATTGGTTTTATCATTGTGTTTTTAATGTGTTCATAAGGATGAAGTAACTCCACTCTTTTCATTTTCTTTTGTTTTTAACCTCCTTTGAACTCATTAAACCACATTCATGCTTTTGCCAAAATATTAAGTGCATTCAGATTGAGTAAAATTGGGCTTGCTAGGTGATCCTTGTATGGTGGTGGCCACACCAAACTTAATCTCTGGGCTTACTATTAAAATTCAAATTATCTAAATGATTGTAAGCCTAGATTAAGTGGGTGATTGGTCACACCAAACTTAGCCTTTTAGCTAGTTCTCAGCCCAATTACTCCTCATTAGCAATGTATTCATCAAGTTGCAATTCCGGAATAAAAGAGACAGAATGTAAGGGTGTCCTAATTACCAAAGCTGATATTTAAACTTCCTATCCTACCACTTGCAATCTAATTTTTAAAGTACAATGCAACACAAGTGTGAAACTAAAACTTAAACTATCTAAAGCAATGGAACTTAAACTACTTCTAAGAAAAACAATAAATCAGAAGGATAAAGTGTTGGGGTGCCTTCCAACTAGCGCTTCTTTATTGTCACTAGCTTGACACTCCTCCATCTTTAGTTGAGCTTGTAGCTCACTCTCTGCTCCTCTAAAGAGCCTCCCAAGTAGTGTTTGAGTCTATGGCCATTGATAGTGAACGTTCTCTGAGTCTTGTCCTCCATGAGCTCTACATGACCATAAGGAAACACCTTGAGTATGGTGAAGGGTCCTGACCATCGAGACTTAAGTTTCCCAGGGAAGAACTTGAGTCTTGAGTTGTACAGTAGTACTTTTTGTCCTTCCGTGAACTCCCTTCTTGCTATCTTTTGATCATGCCACCTTTTTGTGTCTTCTTTGTAGATTTTTGCATTCTCATATGCTTGATTTCTAAATTCCTCCAGCTCATTGAGTTGCATTAATCTTCTTTCTCCAGCAACTTGTTCATCATAGTTTAACATTTTTAGAGCCCAAAACGCTCTATGCTCAAGTTCAACTGGTAAGTGACAAGCTTTGCCATATACCAGTTGGTATGGGCACATCCCAATGGGTGTCTTGTAAGCTGTTCTGTAGGCCCACAATGCATCATCCAGCTTCTTAGACCAATTTTTTCTTGAGCTTCAAACAGTTTTTTCAAGAATTCTCTTTAGTTCTCTTTTTGAGATTTTAGCTTGCCCGTTGGTCTGTGGATAATATGGAGTTGCCACCTTGTGCTTGACTCCATACCTGAGAAGGAGTGTTTCAAGTTGTTTGCTGCAGAAGTGTGTCCCTCCATCACTAATGAGGGCTCTAGGGACTCCAAATCTGCTGAAGATATTTCTTCTCAAGAAGCTTATCACAACTTTGTTGTCATTTGTTGCAGTGGCTATGGCTTCTACTCATCTTGAGACATAATCAACAGCCACCAATATGTAACTATTTGAGTAGGAGGTTGGGAAGGGTCCCATAAAATCAAATCCCCATACATCAAATAGTTCTAGCTCTAGTTTGAATTGTTGTGGCATCTTATTTCTCTTGGTTAGATTACCAGCTCTTTGGAACTCATCACATCTTGACACCGATTCCTTGGCATCCTTGAACATTGTTGGCCAGTAAAATCTGGATTAAAGCACTTTTGCTGCTGTTCTTTCTCCACTGAAGTGGCCTCCATATGCGGATCCATGGCACTACCACAGCACTTCCTGCCCTTCTTCATGGGATACACACCTTCTCAAGATTCCATCAGCACACTTCTTGAACAAGTAGGGGTCATCTCAGATGTAGTGTTTGGCATCTTTGATTAGCTTTCTTCTCATGTGTTTGTTGATGTTGGTTGGCAGTTCCCTAATAGCCTTGAAGTTAGCTATGTCTGCAAACCAAGAGGCTACTCGGATCATCATCAACTGCTCATCAGGGAAGCTTTCATTTACTATAACTTGGTGTGTCTCTTCTTCTTCTTATGGAATCCTTGAGAGATGGTCAGCTACTTTGTTCACTGCTCCGCTCCTATATTTAATTTCAATGTCAAATTCTTGAGGTAGCAGAATCCATCTTACTAATCTGGGCTTAGATTCTTGTTTGGTAAGTAAATATTTGAGTGCTGCATGATCAGCGAATACAATTACTTTAGAGCCAATAAGATATGATCTAAATTTATCAAAAGCAAAGACTATGGCTAAAAGTTCTTTCTCCGTGGTGGTATAGTTCCTTTTATTCTCTTTAAGGACTTTGCTAGCATAGTAAATAACATGTACTAGCTTGTCTTTCCTCTGTCCTAGAACAGCACCAACAGCAAAATCAGATGCATCACACATTAATTCAAAGGGAAGATCCCAGCTCGTTGGTGCTATGATAGGTGCAGAGGAGAGTCTCTTCTTAAGCTCATCAAAGGCTACCATGCACTCTCTATCAAAAATAAAAGGGGTATTTGAGACAAGTAGGTTGCTAAGAGGTTTTGCAATCTTTGAAAAGTCTTTGATAAACCTCCTATAGAACCCAGCGTGTCCCAAAAAATGTCTGATTGCCTTGACATTACACGGTGGAGGTAATTTCTCAATTACTTCCACCTTTGCCTTGTCTACTTCTATACCATTTTTTGAAATCTTGTGACCAAGAACCAACCCCTCAGTTACCATAAATGGAACTTCTCCTAGTTCAAAACCAGGTTGGTTTCTTGGCACCTTTTTAGCACAAGAGCAAGATGGCATAGGCAATCAGAATATGAGTTTCCAAACATAGAAAATTCATCCATGAATACTTCTATGAACTTCTCAACCATGTCCAAAAAGATGGAGAGCATGCACCTTTGGAATGTTGCAGGTGCATTGCACAATCCAAAGGGCATTCTCCTGTAAGCAAAAACACCATATGGACAAGTAAATGAAGTTTTTTCCTGATCCTTGGGGTCTACAACAATTTAATTGTAGCCCAAATACCCATCCAGGAAGCAATAATACTCATGTCCTGCCAATCTTTTAAGCATCTGGTCCATGAAGAGCAGGGGAAAGTGGACTTTCCGGGTGGCTTCGTTGAGTTTCTGATAGTAAATGCACATACGCCATCCGGTCACTGTCCTTGTGGGTATCAGTTCATTCTTCTCATTTGACACAACAGTGATCCCTCCCTTCTTTGGGACTACTTGCACCGGGCTTACCCAAGGGCTGTCTGAGATGGAGTAGATCACCCTGCTTGCCACAATTTCAACACTTTTTTTGAACCACTTCATTCATAGTTGGGTTCAGCCTCCTTTGTTGTTGCCTTGAAGGTTTGGCATATTCTTCAAGTAGGATTTTGTGCATGCACATTGAAGGACTGATCCCTTTTAAATCTACAAGTGTCCAACCTATGGCATCCTTGTGTTGTCTCAGCACTTGGATAAGCTCCTCTTCTTGCTCCTCACTCAGACTTGAATTTATGATTACTGGGTGAGTGTTGTTGGCACCCAAATATGAATATTTCAAGCTGGGTGGTAAGGTTTTCAATTCTAGTTTTGGTGTCTTTGCTTCTTTGTTGTCTGTGGTGGTTGGTATGATTGGATTCTTCATGGTTCCTTGTGGTAGTTCTCCATTTGATGCTTGTTCCAGCCCAATAGTTTCTTCACATTGTTCTTCTTCTAAAACCCCTTGAACTATCTGTTCCATGGTGTCTACCATCATGCATTCTCCTATGGACTCTTTGGGATAACTCATTGCTTTAAAGACGTTGAAGACCATCTTCTCTTCATGCAATCTCAAGACTAGTTCCCCTTTTGGCACATCAATGATGGCTCCAGTAGTAGCTAGGAATGGCCTTCCTAGGATGATTGATGTGTTGGCCTCTTCTTCCATGTCCAGCACAACAAAATCAGCTGGGAAAATGAATTCTCCCACTTTTACCAACAAGTCTTCCACCACCCCATGTGGAAACTTAAATATTCTGTCAGCCAATTAGAGTGCCATTCTTGTTGGCTTGGCTTCCTCAATCTTCATCCTTCTCATCATGGTTAAGGACATGAGATTTATACTAGCTCTCAAGTCACACAAGGCTTTCTCAATAGTGATATACCCTATGATGCAGGGGATTTGGAAACTCCCTGGGTCCTTCATCTTCTGAGGTAGCTTCTTTTGTATGATGGCGCTACATTCCTAAGTTAATAATATAGTCTCCTTTGCCTCCCAGTTCCTTTTTCTTGTTATAAGCTCTTTCAAGAATTTGGCATAGAGTGACATTTGCCCCAATGTCTCAGCAAATGGTATGTTGATTTGGAGCTTCTTGAAGATCTCTAGGAACTTAGAGAATTGGCCATCCTTCCCACCTTTTTCCAGCCTTTGTGGGTATGGTGCCTTTGGCACATAAGGCTTCAAGATTGGTTTTGTTGAAGAAGGACCAGGGGTCTCTTCTTCATTCTTATCCCCATGCTTTTCTGTAACTTCTTCTTCATGGTTGTCTTTGCTTGGGGGTCCTTCCTCCACAACTTTCCCACTTCTAAGTGTAACAGCCTTACATTCTCCTCTTGGGTTGGCCATGGTATCATTGGGAAATGTGTGTATGGGTAGTGGGATTTGCTTGGATAAGATCCCCACTTGTGCTTCCAACTTTGAGATTGCTGTGCCTTGATTTTTCAGATTTGACCTGTATTCTTCTTGATTGGCATCTATCCTTCTATTAGTCTGTGCTTGTCTCTCCATAAGGGTGGAGACTGCTCCTGTAAGCTGTGATGATAGTTGTGCTATTGCAGCCTCCATCCTCTCAAAGTTGCTCTTGATTTCACATGGTTGCATAGTTGAGGGTGGTGTGTCTTGATAGAGGTTGTTGTTTATTGGTTGGTTGCTATGGTATGATGTGTTTTGTGAGTTGTGGTAAGGTCTATGGTTGCCTGTTTGATGGTTGGGGTTGTGAGTGTTGTGTTGATTTGATGGATAAGGTTTGTTGTGGTCCTAGTTACGGTTTTGTTGGTTTCCCCACCCAAAATTTGGGTGGTTCTTCCAACCTGGGTTATATGTCTTAGAGTTTGGATCATATGGTGGTCTGGATGAGTTGTTCACATAATTAGCTTGTTCCCAGTCACCTTCAGATTCTAATGCACTTCCTTCTTGTTGAGGAGTTTGATTTGGTATGGCTGAGACTTGATTAGCCTCCATCTTCTTGGTTAAGGCTGCTATTTGTGCTACAATTGCCTTGTTTTGAGCTAACAAAGCATTTACAGAGTTGAGTTCTAGCACTCCTTTCTTCTGAGTTCTTTCTGAAGCATAGAAATACTCATTTTCAGCTACAGTCTCGATGAAATCTATAGCTTCTTCAATGGTTTTCTTCTTGTTGAGTGAGCCTCCTGATACGCACAAAACTTGTCTCTCAACAAATTTTCTTCGGCAACTGTACCGAATTTGTCGTCAAGTAAAAACTCACAACAGAGTGAGGTCGAATCCCACAGAGATTGATTGATCAAACAACTTTAATTAGAGGAATGTTCTAGTTGAGCGAACCAGAATTTGATTTGAGATTTGCAGAAAATTAAATAGCAGGAAAGTAAATAGCAGAAACAGTAAATGCTAGAAATAAAGAGCTGAATGTAAATGGCGGAAAGTAAATCGCAGAATCTTAAATGGGAATGGAGCAATTGCTCATAAAAGTAAATAGCAGAAATTAAAGAGAATGGGTAAGATCAGAAATGGGGAGTTCATTGGGCTTAGGGGATGTTGCATTCTCCGGATCAAGTTCATTTTCATCTCTTCCTCAATCAATGCATTCATTGATCTCCTTGGCAATCTTAAGTGATCGAATTCCAATTTCTTGGTAATTCAATCTCTCAAATCTTGATCAATAGCCAATTCCTTGGTCAATTGCTCATTAGAAGAGATGAAGTATGGTCACTGATTATACCACATGCATTTCCCAAATCAAGTGTTGGTAGGATTATAGTCACATATCCATCCAAACCCAATTTGGTCCAGCATGAGAAAGCATTTCTAGCATGATCTCTTCATTCCTCTTTCAAGATTCAGAAGAGATCCAAGTATGAATAGCTTCTTTTCCAAGATAACTACCCAATTGGATGAAGATCGAAAGCTTTCTAGTAAAATCAAGAGAAAAGATAGAAGAAGGAGAATGAAAACTAATATTGATCCATCAAATTACAACAGAGCTCCCTAACCCAATGAAAGGGGTTTAGTTATTCATAGCTCTGGAAAATAAAAACCAAGATGGAGAATACATGATGAAAGTAAAACTAGAAGTGCAGAAAAAGTAAAATACAGAGAGTAGTTCTATGCCAAAGGCTCCCTAAAGTTTTCAACTCTCTAACTAATTCAAAGCTACTCCTATATATACTACTCTTCTCATCTTCTAGTTGACTCTTCAAGTCTTGGGTATGGGCCTCTGAATCTTGAGTTTGAAGCGGTTATCCTTTTCATTGGGCTTAGCTTTGCTTGTAGAGAGAAAAGGTGAAGTATGCAGGGACTTTGACTCAGGACGTTAGTGGTGTCAACGTTAAGTGAAAGTGTGGGTTCGAGAACGTTAGTGACAATCACCTTTTTCACTAACGTTTCTAACGCAAATATGATCACGTTGACTTCAACGTTAGTGGCACTAACATGACCACTAACGTTGCCTCTTAGTCCTTCGCACACGTTATTGGGACTTACCTTTCCCAATAACGTGGAGAGTCCTCCCTTGTCCCTACGTTAGCGTCCACGTTAACTAGGTTAACGTGGCTTCTAACGTAGTAATGCCAATCCTTCGAGAATGTTAGTGACACTTACCTTTGTCACTAACGTTCCAATGTGCCCCTATTTCCCACGCTAGAGTCCACGTTAACTAAGTTAACGTGGCTTCTAACGTAGTCATGCTAGCCATCTCCAACGTTAGTGACAAAGGTGAGTGTCACTAACGTTGGCTCATCATCTCTTTATCCATGTTAGCTTTCACGTTAACTAAGTTAACGTGGGAGATAACGTTGCTCATGGTGGCTCTTGGTGGTTCACCCCAACGTTAGTGACAAAGGTAAGTGTCACTAACGTTGGTTATCAATTGCTCTCTCCACGTTAGCTTCCATATTAACTAAGTTAACGTTGGAGTTAACGTGACTTATGGAGGCTTGGCCAACGTTAGTGACAAAGGTGAATGTCACTAACGTTGGCTTCTCTTTTGCTTCTTAACGTTAGAGTCCACTTTAACTAAGTTAGCGTGGCTCTTAACGTGGCCACTTATGAGCTTGGTCCAACGTTAGTGACAAAGGTAAGTGTCACTAACGTTGGCTCCATTTTCTTTCTTCCACGTTAGAGTTCACGTTAACTTAGTTAACATGACTCTTAACGTGGGTTATGATGGCTTCGAGAGCGTTATTGGCGATTACTTTTCTCATTAACGTTGCGAGCTAGCTCCCATTCCATGTTAATGGTCACATTAGTTAGACTAACGTGGCTGCTAACGTGGTTCTTCCTTGCTTCCTTTGTCCTGAAATCAAGCAATAAAGTGTATCAAAGTTCTAATCCAAATCATGAGACATGCATCCTCTAATTTGTCATATAATTCATGCAAAATTTTCATGAAATCATGTAAAGTGCACAATGTATGCTTGAATCAAGATGTAAGTGAATATCTACCCAAAACTAGCTTATTTTCTAAGAAAATGCTTGAAACTACCTTAAAAACAGTAAAGAAAAGGTCAGTGAAACTGGCCAAAATGCCTTGGCATCACAACACTAAACTTAAAGCTTGCTTGTCCCTAAGCAAGTGCTGGAACAAGAGAATGATGAATGGAATGCCAAGAGAAATGAGTCATTCTTGTGGAAGTCATGTTCCTGGTTTTATGGTGGTTTCATGCATAGCAACTTAGGTTCATTCCTTCACTGGCTTTCAGACCTTTATCATGTTCTAGAATACTCACTTGATTGCATCCCATGAGACTTTTATTCATTGATCCTTTTGTTGTCATTTCAGGGCTTATTTGTGTTCTTAGGCTAAGTGCTCTGTAAGGGGGCAACTCTTTAGAATAAGCTTTCAGCCAACACTCCCGAACCAGTTGGTTCAAGGTGCTAGGTGTTGAAGCACCACTAAGGACTTACTTCCTCAAGTCTCTCCCCCATACATACACACCACAGGCACATGGTTTGTTTATTTTCTTTCCTTGAGGTCTTGGTGTCCAACACCTCTTTGGGTTACTAAATGTTCTGTAGCAAAGATTGCTCTTGATAATGGACTTTCAGCTGATAATCCCGGGTTAGTTAACCCAAGTTACCAGGTGATAAAGCACCCCTGAGAGCTTAGTAATCCAAGCAGATCCTTGGTACAGGAACACCACAGACACATCCCTCAAGACTCAAACCCTTGGTGCCTAGCCTCTTTTCTTGCTATTTTTCTTTTATTCTTCAACTTTGATTGTTCTTTCCCTTTTTCTTATTAGGATCTTGTTATTTAGCTAGTCTCATGGGGTGTGTTCAAGCATATGATTCATGACAGATAGTTGTCTTCCCACCTTGTGGTTGAACCAACTTAGCTAACTTATGACCACACCACAAACTCAGGAACTTACTCCATAGTATGAACTCCACTCTGGTCTTTTATAAAACACTCATTCTCTTTTCATTTGATTCAAAAGGACAAGCATACAAGTAAGTAAGGAAATGATGCAGTAATCACATTCAGACTAGCAATCTTAGACCTAAGCAATGAAAAACTTAAAAGACAGAATTTAAAAGGGTTCCAACTAATGAGTAACTATTAATCAAAAGTGCATTCGGACTTCCAACTTTCAACATTCTAAGTACATGGAATTAAGTAACAATACAACCTTCGGGTGATGGTTTCTAGTTGCCCTCTTTTTGTCATCATCCTAGTCTTTGCTACCTCACTTCCTTGGGTGAAGGTGCACCATTTCCTCATAAGATTCCTGCAAAGTTATTGGAAGTTGCTTGTTCCCAAAGCACTTGAGAAATAGTTAGCTTGCATGTATGCTTGTGACTTCTGAACTTAATTTGGTGTGTGAACACCAAACTTAGTTCTTTGCCCAGTACAAAACCTTGCATATATGCAGAGAATCTCATATCTTGTTATTAACAAAATAATTATTAACTAAAGTCTAACTACATTTAAGTGGTTTCCCTTGATTGGTTGGAGCTAGCAATGTGCTTTGAGAGTGGAGTGTGATTCTAACTAAGATCCTTTGGTGGAACACCAAACTTAGAATTACACTTCCACTCTTGGATTGTTTTGGTGTGGAACACCAAACTTAGCTCCTCGCAATACATGGGAAACAACTTGTGACCTTTATTGAAATAAAGATGAAAAGGAAACTACCTGAGGTTGGGTTGCCTCCCAACAGAGCGCTCTTTTATCGTCGCTAGCTCGACGATTCCTCAATTACTTGAGATGATACTTTACTCTGGGGTTTTTCCCCATGTTGCCCATATAATGTTTGAGTCTTTGTCCGTTCACAGTGAACGTCCACTCTGAACCTTCATCCATGATTTCTATGTGCCCATATGGCGAGACCTTTGTGACAAGGAAGGGTCCTGACCACCTTGACTTGAGTTTGCCAGGGAACAGTCTCAATTTGGAGTTGTAAAGGAGTACTTGTTGCCCCTTTTCAAAACTCCTTGGTGCCAGATATAGGTCATGTCTTTTCTTCACCTTTCCTTTATAAATCTTGGCATTTTCATAGGCTTGAGATCTAAATTCCTCCATCTCTTGCAGTTGCAGGATCCTCTTTGCACCAGCAGCAATGCTGTCAAAATTTAGTATCTTGAGAGCCCAGAGAGCTTTGTGTTCCAGCTCTAGTGGTAAATGACAAGCTTTCCCATACACCAGTTGATATAGGGACATTCCAAGTGGAGTTTTGAATGATGTTCTGTATGCCCAAAGAGCATCATCCAGCTTCTTTGACCAATCCTTTCTTGATGCACCCACAGTCTTTTCCAGAATCCTCTTTAGCTCTCTGTTGGATATCTCCGTTTGCCCACTTGTTTGGGGATGGTAAGGGGTGACCACCTTGTGTTTTACCCCATATCATAGGAGAAGAGCTTCTAGTGGTCTGTTACAAAAATGGCTCCCTCCATCACTGATGAGTGCTCGTGGGACTCCAAACCGGCTAAAGATATTCTTCCTGAGGAAGTTCATGACCACCTTGTTATCATTCGTTGGGGTTGCAATAGCCTCTACCCACTTGAAAACGTAATCCACTGCTACCAAGATGTACTTGTTTGAATATGAGGTTGGGAATGGTCCCATGAAATCGATTCCCCACACATCAAACAGTTCTAGTTCCAAGATAAAATTTTGTGGCATCTCATTTTTTTTGGGCAAGTTTCCAGATCTTTGGCATTCATTGCAGCTCTTTACTAGTTCTTTGGCATCCTTGAAAAGGGTGGGCCAAAAGAATCCGCTTTGTAACACCTTTGCTGCAGTTCTGTTCCCTCCAAAGTGGCCTCCATAGCATGAGCCGTGGCAATTCCATAGGACCTCTCGTCCTTCTTCTTCCGAAACACATCTTCTAAGGATTCCATCTGAACACTTCTTGAAGAGATATGGCTCATCCCAGACAAAGTATTTTGCATCATTCATGAGCTTCCTTTTTTGATGTTTATTGATCTCTGGAGGTAAGGCCCTAGTTGCCTTGAAGTTGGCAATGTCTGTGAACCATGGTGCTTTGTGAACTGTCATCAGTTGCTCATCAGGGAAGAGCTTGTTCACACTTGTATCATGTGTTCTACTTTCCTCATGAGGAATTCTGGATAGGTGATCTGCTACCTTGTTCTCTACTCCTTTCTTGTCTCTGATTTCAATATTGAATTCCTGCAACAATAAGATCCATCTTATTAGTCTTGGTTTTGATTCTTGCTTGGCAAACAAGTATTTAAGTGCTGTGTGATCTGTGAAAACAATCACTTTAGCACCGATGAGGTACGATCTAAACTTGTCAAATGCAAAAACTATTGCTAGCAACTCCTTTTCAGTATTGGTATAATTTCTTTGAGTATCATTGAGGACTTTGCTAGCATAGTATATCACATGGACTAAGTTATCTTTCCTCTGTCCTAACACTGCCCCAACTACAAAAACAGATGCATCACACATTAATTCAAATGGTAAGTTCCAATCAGGTGGGGAAATGATAGGAGCAGAGGACAACCTTATTTTCAAATTTTCAAATGCTAGCATGCATGATTCATCGAAGATAAATGGTGTATCAGATACAAGGAGATTGCTTAAGGGCTTGGCTATCTTTGAAAAATCTTTAATAAATCTTCTGTAAAAGCCAGCATGCCCTAAAAAGCTCCTAATTGCCTTGACATCACTGGGTTGAGGCAGTTTTTCAATAAGTTCCACTTTAGCCCTGTCCACTTCAATGCCTTGGTTAGAAACCTTATGACCAAGGACTATTCCTCCTGTCACCATAAAGTGACATTTTTCCCAGTTCAAGACCAGATTGGTCTCTTGGCACCTTTTCAATACTAAGGCAAGGTGACTCAGGCAGCTAGTAAAGGAATCTCCAAATATTGAGAAATCATCCATAAAAACTTCAATAAATTTCTCTATCATATCTGAGAAGATAGAAAGCATGCAGCGTTGGAAAGTCGCAGGTGCATTACATAGCACAAATGGCATGCGCCTGTAGGCAAACACTCCATATGGACAAGTAAATGAAGTTTTCTCTTGGTCTCTGGGATCAACCACTATTTGGTTATATCCTGAATAACCATCAAGAAAACAGTAATATGCATGTCCTGCGAGTCTTTCCAACATCTGATCCATAAATGGGAGGGGGAAATGGTCCTTTCGTGTAGCCTCATTGAGTTTCCGATAGTCTATGCACATCCGCCATCCTGTGACGGTCCTTGTAGGAATTAGTTCGTTCTTCTCATTGGGAACTACAGTGATTCCTCCCTTTTTGGGCACGACATGCACGGGGCTGACCCATGGGCTGTCTGAGATCGGGTAGATTACCCCTCCCTGCCATAACTTCATAACTTCTTTCTGTACTACTTCCTTCATGATTGAGTTCAGCCTCCTTTGGGATTGAATGGATGGTTTGGCATCATTTTCCAGTAGTATCTTATGCATGCATATGGCTGAACTTATTCCTTTCAGGTCAGCAAGAGTCCATCCAATGGCATCCTTGTGCTTTCGCAATATTTTGAGTAGTTCATCCTCTTGATCTTGGCTGAGGCACGAGCTTATGATCACTGGGTAACTTTCATTTTCTCCTAAGTATGCATATTTGAGAGTGGGTGGCAGTGCTTTGAGTTTAAGTTTGGGTGCTTCTGACTTTTTGTTCTCTTCTTTTGATGCCCCTTGTATATGAATCTCTGCTGTTGTAATCTCTTCGCTAAACGTTGACTCCTCCTCTGTTAACCCTTCAGGTTCTTCTTCTTCAAAACTCTCCTGCACTGCATCTTCAAGTGAGTCCAACCTCATACATTCTCCCAATTGTTCTGGTGGGTAACTCATGGCTTTGAACACATTGAATGTCATCTTTTTATTGTGTAATCTCAGGGTGAGGTCCCCCTTTTGTACATCAATGACAGCTCCAGCAGTGGCCAAGAACGGCCTTCCCAGGATGATGGAAGCCTTGGTTTCCTCCTGCATGTCCAGCACTACAAAGTCTGCTGGGAAGATGAAATCTCCCACTTTCACCAGCAAATCTTCTACTACGCCATGAGGGAACTTGAACGATCTGTCTGCCAGTTGTAGGGCCATCTTTGTTGGTTTAGCCTCTTCAATCTTCATTTTTCTCATCATGGCTAACGACATCAAATTTATGCTGGCTCCTAAGTCACATAGAGCCTTTTCCACTGTGATTTTCCCTATGATACAAGGGATCTGAAAGCTCCCCGGATCCTTCAATTTCTGGGGTAGTTTATGCTGAATGATAGCACTACATTCTTCGGTTAGTATCACAGTCTCGCTGTTCTTCCAACTTCTCTTCTTAGTCATTAGCTCCTTTAAAAACTTGGCGTAGAGGGGCATTTGCTCTATTGCTTTAGCAAAAGGTATGTTGATTTGTAGTTTCTTGAAGATTTCCAAAAATCTCAAGAACTGGCTGTCATCCCCCTTCTTCTTTAATTGCTGAGGGTATGAGACTCTTGGGACGTCTGGCTTCAGCACTCCTTCCCCTTTTTGTGAACTCAAAGTGGGAACTCGAGCTCCATCCTTCTCTTCTTCCTTTTCATTTGAGTCCTTTTCTTGTGGTTTCTGGGGGGTTTCCTTCAGTTCCTTCCCACTCCGAAGGATGATAGCCTGACATTCTTCCCTTTGGGTTGAGTTAGTATTGCTGCGAAGGTTGTGGCTGGGAATTTGCTTGAATAGGTAGCCAATTTATGTCTCAAGTTTCTTGATGGCAGCATCCTGATTCTGCATATTGGACATCACTTCTTCTCGGAACGCTTTACTGTCTTGAATCTCTTTGCCTATACCTTCAAGTAGGTTTTCAATCTTCGAGAGTCTGTCATCGGATGATGGTGGTTTGCGATTGAATGGATGAGAAAGGTTAGTTTGGCCTTGGTAGAAGTGTTGAGAGAGGTGGTTATGTGGGTGCTGATATGGTCTAGGTGTGGCATGTTGGTGAGCTAAGTTGTTGGGATTTGGACGTCTTTGATCTAGGCCTTGGTCTTGTTGATTTCCCCATCCAAAGTTTGGGTGGTTCCTCCATCCAGGGTTGTAGGTTTTAGAGTATGGATCATGGTTTTGCCTAGGTGAATTCCCTATGTAGTTGGCTTGCTCCTGCTCACTCTCTGCCTCTGCATTCACTCTCTCTTGGATTGTTGATGAGGTGGTGATTGCTGCTACTTGGTTTCTCTCCATCTTCTTGGTGAGGTCAGCTAATTGCTTGGTAATGAGCTTGTTTTGGGCCAGCAGAGCATCTACATTGTTTAGCCCCATCACTCCTCTAGTGTTCCCTCTTTCGGAGGCATAAAAGTAGTCATTCTCTGCTACAGTTTCAATGACATCTATGGCCTCCTCAATGGTCTTCTTCTTGTTCAGAGATCCCCCGGATGAGTGGTCTACTGCTTTCTTTGATTCATAAGAAAGGCCTTCATAGAAAATGTGTAGCTGCACCCATTCATTGAACATATCTGGTGGACACCTCCTTGTTAGGTCCTTAAACCTCTCCCATGCTTCATATAAAGTCTCACCATCCTGCTGCCTGAAAGTTTGAACCTCAGCTCTCAGCCTGTTGATTTTTTGAGGAGGATAGAATCTGGCTAAAAATTTATTCACCACATCTTCCCAGGTTGTCAAACTCTCCTTAGGGAAGGATTCCAGCCATTTAGATGCCTTATCCTTGAGTGAGAAAGGGAACAAAAGTAGTCTATAGGTGTCAGGATGAACACCATTAGACTTCACAGTATCGCATATCCTCAGGAAGGTGGTTAGATGTTGATTGGGGTCTTCTTGGATGCCTCCTCCGAATGAACAGTTGTTCTAAACAAGGGTGATGAGCTGTGGTTTTAGTTCAAAGTTGTTGGCATGTATGGTTGGCTTTTGAATGCTACTCCCACAGTTTCCTGGGTTTGGGTTGATGTAGGAGCCTAGAACTCTTCTCTCTTTCCCAGCATGATTTGCTAGACCTTCTCTGCCATGGTTGTGAGCCTCTTCTTCATGATGGTTCTCCATATTCTCCTCCATGTCTAGTTCAAATTACTCTTCCTCTTCCTCAGCACCCACTACTCTTTTTCCTCTTGTTTCCCTCCTTAATCTAAGGAAGGTCCTCTCAGGTTCAGAATCAAAGGAAGTTGAAGTCCTGCTTCTCCTCCCTGTCATACAACCAACAAGGTACAAGAAAGGAAACATATCCAGAAAGTATTCTGTTAGAATTACTGTTAGTGTGAGTGATGCAATATATCAAACAGTTAGTGGGTTAGTGAACTGACTTGTAAATAACTAAAAAAAAATAAACGAAAAAGTAGGGGGAAGGGAAGAAATTAACTAAAACAGAAAGCGAATCAACTCAGCAGAAATTTAAATCAAACAAAAGAAAAATGCTCAATCTAGTTATCCTCCAAATTAATCATTGTTGATTCAAAATCAATCCCCGGCAACGGCGCCATAAACTTGATACGCACAAAACTTGTCTCTCAACAAATTTTCTTCGGCAAGTGTACCGAATTTGTCGTCAAGTAAAAACTCACAATAGAGTGAGGTCGAATTCCACAGAGATTGATTAATCAAGCAACTTTAATTGGAGGAATGTTCTAGTTGAGCGAACCAGAATTTGATTTGAGATTTGCAGAAAATTAAATGGCGGAAAAGTAAATAGCAGAAACAGTAAATGCTAGAAATAAAGAGCTGAATGTAAATGGCGGAAAGTAAATTGCAGAATCTTAAACGGGAATGGGGCAATTGCTCATAAAAGTAAATGGCAGAAATTAAAGAGAATGGGTAAGATCAGAAATGGGGAGTTCATTGGGCTTAGGAGATGTTGCATTCTCCGGATCAAGTTCATTTTCATCTCTTCCTCAATCAATGCATTCATTAATCTCCTTGGCAATCTTAAGTGATCGAATTCCAATTTCTTGGTAATTCAATCTCTCAAATCTTGATCAATAGCCAATTCCTTGGTCAATTGCTCATGAGAAGAGATGAAGTATGGTCACTGATTATACCACATGCATTTCCAAAATCAAGTGTTGGTAGGATTATAGTCACATATCCATCCAAACCCAATTTGGTCCAGCATGAGAAAGCATTTCTAGCATGATCTCTTCATTCCTCTTTCAAGATTCAGAAGAGATCCAAGTATGAATAGCTTCTTTTCCAAGATAACTACCCAATTGGATGAAGATCGAAAGCTTTCAAGTAAAATCAAGAGAAAAGATAGAAGAAGGAGAATGAAAACTAATATTAATCCATCAAATTACAACAGATCTCCCTAACCCAATGAAAGGGGTTTAGTTGTTCATAGCTCTGGAAAATGAAAACCAAGATGGAGAATACATGATGAAAGTAAAACTAGAAGTGCAAAGAAAGTAAAATACAGAGAGTAGTTCTATGCCAAAGGCTCCCTAAAGTTTTCAACTCTCTAACTAATTCAAAGCTACTCCTATATATACTACTCTTCTCATCTTCAAGTTGGCTCTTTAAGTCTTGGGTATGGGCCTCTGAATCTTGAGATTGAAGCGGTTATCCTTTTCATTGGGCTTAGCTTTGCTTACAGAGAGAAAAGGTGAAGTATGCAGGGACTTTGACTCAGGACGTTAGTGGTGTCAACCTTAAGTGAAAGTGTGGGTTCGAGAACGTTAGTGACAATCACCTTTTTCACTAACGTTCCTAACCCAAATATGATCACGTTGACTTCAACGTTAGTGGCACTAACGTGACCACTAATGTTGCCTCTTAGTCCTTTGCACACGTTATTGGGACTTACCTTTCCCAATAACGTGGAGAGTCCTCCCTTGTCCCTACGTTAGCGTCCACGTTAACTAGGTTAACGTGGCTTCTAACGTAGTAATGCCAATCCTTCGAGAACGTTAGTGACACTTACCTTTGTCACTAACGTTCCAATGTGCCCCTATTTCCCACGTTAGAGTCCACGTTAACTAAGTTAACGTGGCTTCTAACGTAGTCATGCTAGCCATCTCCAATGTTAGTGACAAAGGTGAGTGTCACTAACGTTGGCTCATCATCTCTTTATCCACGTTAGCTTCCATGTTAACTAAGTTAACGTCGGAGTTAACGTTGCTCATGGTGGCTCTTGGTGGTTCACCCCAACGTTAGTGACAAAGGTAAGTGTCACTAACGTTGGCTATCAATTGCTCTCTCCACGTTAGCTTCCACGTTAACTAAGTTAACGTGGGAGTTAACGTGGCTTATAGAGGCTTGGCCAACGTTAGTGACAAAGGTGAATGTCACTAACGTTGGCTTCACTTTTGCTTCTTAATGTTAGAGTCCACGTTAACTAAGTTAACGTGGCTCTTAACGTGGCCACTTATGAGCTTGGTCCAACGTTAGTGACAAAGGTAAGTGTCACTAACGTTGGCTCCATTTTCTTTCTTTCATGTTAGAGTTCACGTTAACTTAGTTAACGTGACTCTTAACGTGGGTTATGATGGCTTCGAGAGCGTTATTGGCGATTACTTTTCTCATTAACGTTGCAAGCTAGCTCCCATTCCACGTTAGTGGTCATGTTAGTTAGACTAACGTGGCTGTTAACGTGGTTCTTCCTTGCTTCCTTTGTCCTGAAATCAAGCAATAAAGTGCATCAAAGTTCTAATCCAAATCATGAGACATGCATCCTCTAATTTGTCATATAATTCATGCAAAATTCTCATAAAATCATGTAAAGTGCACAATGTATGCTTGAATCAAGATGTAAGTGAATATCTAACCAAAAGTAGCTTATTTTCTAATAAAATGCATGAAACTACCTTAAAAGCAGTAAAGAAAAGGTCAGTGAAACTGGCCAAAATGCCCTGGCATCACCTCCTGAAGAATGATCCACGACCTTCTTTGATTCATAGGATAGCCTGACGTTAGGATTTTTGCCAGTAAAGAATTTCATAAAAACAGTCGCGTTGTAGATATAGTCTCTAAACCGACAGAAATCCCTTCGTACAAACGTTTTGGTTGTCACAAGTAACAAACCCCTTTGAAATTGATAACCGAGTATTTAAAGCTCGGGTCGTCTTCTCAAGGAATTGCAGGGAGGTATGTTCTTATTATTGGTTATGAGTTGTAAATTGGGGTTTATTAGGAGGTAAGGTGGGAATATGTTGAATGACAAGTAAAATAAAATAATAAGAATAAAATCTCTTGGCAAGGTATAAGAACTTGAAATCCTGTCCTCGTTATCCTTATCAGATGTGATGAGAATTGGATTTTAATCCCACTTAGTTAAGTCAAGTGGACTAATTAGCTTGATTCTCAAGTCCTAGTCAACTCCTGTGGAGAGACTAGTGTTAGAGCAATCCTAGCTAAAGCAAAATCTGCCAATTTCAATCACTTGCTGAGTTTGATAACTCAAGTACTACCAATCACTTGACCAAAGCCAAAAGGGAGAAAAATATCTAAATAAAATTAAAAGCATCAATATAAATAAAGCAAAGTAATCTTAAATCTGAAATACCTCAAATAATATTAAATAAAATATGCAGATCTTAACATGAAAAGTTCATAAGCTAATTGGGCAACATATCTAATACAAGCATTGAAGCATCTGAAAGTAAAAAGAGGAATATAAAGTAAAAGGAATATTAAACCTGGGATTTGAGAGACACTCCTAAAACTAAGAGAAATCCTAAATCCTAATCCTAAGAGAGAGGAGAGAACCTCTCTCTCTAAAAACTACATCTACTCCTAAAATTGTGAATTATGAGAGCCTCCCATGAATGGATTCATTCTCCCACTTTATAGCTTCTAATATGTGTTTTCTGGGCCGCAAACTGGGTCAAAAACAGTCCAGAATTTGCTGGTTTCGAATTTTGCCACGCTGGTTTTTCGTCACTGCAACGCGGCCGCATGGATCACGCGGTCGCGTCGCCTAGCGTCCGGGAAGCTATATCATATTATATATCAAATCGAAGCCCCGGACGTTAGCTCTCCAACGCAACTGAAACCGCATCATTTGGACCTCTGTAGCTAAAGTTATAATTGTTTGAGTGCGAAGAGGTCAGGCTGGACAGCTTAGCAATTTCTCCAACTTATTGTATTCCTTCCACTTTTGCATGCTTCCTTTCCATCCTCTAAGTCATTCCTGCCCTATAATCTCTGAAAATACTTAACACACATATCAAGGCATCTAATGGTAATAAGAGAGGATTAATATTAGCAAATATAAGTCCAAAGAAACATGTTTTCAATCAAAGCACATAATTAGGAAGGCAAATGTAAAACCATGCAAATAGTATGAATAAGTGGGTAAAGAGTAGATAAAAACCACTCAATTGAGCACAAGATAAACCATAAAATAGTAGTTTATCAACCTCCCCACACTTAAATATTAACATGTCCTCATGCTAAGCTCAAGAGAAGCTATAAAGATGAAGAGGAATGGTAAAATATATGAAATGCAACCTATCTATATGAATGCAACTAAATGTGAAATGCTTCTACCTACTTGGTTAAAAGTAAATAAATTCTCCAAGAATAAATATGAACTGGATTTCACTAACTTAAATCATGAAATGAAGTACAAATAGACTTGCAAGAAGAAAATTGCTCATAAAAGCAAGGAACAAGGAATTGAGCATCGAACCCTCACTGGTAGTGTATACACTCTAATCACTCAAGTGTCTTAGGTTCGATTCTCTCAATTCTCTACCAACCTTGCTTTCTAAGGCTTGCTCTTCATTTAACAATCAACATAAATTTAATGCACAAATACACAAATCGAGAGGTCTTTTAAGGGTTGTAATGGGGTTAGGGTCAAGGTAGGATTGTATTTGGTCAAGTGGACTAAAATCTGAATCCTTAATTAACTTAAACTTTTCCCACCTAACTTAAACAATCCATGTAATCATAATACAACATCTAACCATCCATTAACCATATTTTCCACATATTCATGCATTCTAATTTCAAGTACAACTCATATGCATTGCTTTCACCACTTACTTTGGGGCATTTTGTCCCCTTTTATTATTTGCTCTTTTTCTTTTCTTTTTCTCCTTTATTTTTCTTCTTTTTTTATTATTATTTTTTTTTCTCAATGCATATGATTAAAGTATTGAATGCATGAACATATTCTCAACATTCTTTCACATTTTCAGAAAATTCTAACATACTCAATTTTCAAACCAAATGTTTCCAAACCCACTTTTCCCCACACTTAATTCATGAGCACTCTCACTAGTCTAAGCTAACCAAGGATTCAAATTAAGGACATTATTGTTTTTCACTTAGAGTTAATGATGTGCTAAAGTAAAGAACAAAGGGGTAAAATAGGCTCAAAATTGGTTTGCAAGGGATAATGAAAGGTAAGGCCATATGGGTATGTAAGCTCAGTGAAACAAAGGCCTCAATCATGTAAGTGCATGCATACATCAAACCATGGAAATATAGAATTAAGCAAGACAAAGATCACAATTTTAGAGAGAAAAACACACACCAAAAATAAATTATTTGTTGATAAAATGTAACCAATTCAAATAGGCTCAAAATCTCACAGGTTTTGTGTGTTCGAGCTCTAAACCATGTTCCAAAATAATATCTCTTCAAACAAGTGTAACAAAATTTTTATTCAAATTAGTGAAATTCTCTAAAAATTTTCTTGAAAAAGAAAATATTACTTCAACCAAGTGGTAAAATATGCACAAAAATCAAACAAACATGCAAATGCAACAACTAACAAGAAAAATAAAACATTGGTGTTTGAGAAGGAAATACTAACCCATGGAGATCGGTATCGACCTACCTCCCCACACTTAAAGATTGCACCGTCCTCGGTGCATGCTAAGATGTGCAAGTGGACGGGTTGCTTCAACTGATGCTCTTCTCATCAAGGAATGTGCGTAGGAACTTGTTTGTCTTTCCCATTAAGAAGCTTTTCCTCTCCCTTTGTGGTGGACATCCTGAAAGAAGAGGGAAAAGAAGAAAAGTAACCCAAAATAAAGATAGAAAGTAAAGAAAATATGGGTGTTAATGCCAGATAATAAGGGTCTCAATTACATGGTAGCTACAACATGCAAGTGAGAAAATAGTAGAAGTACATGGCAGATCAAGAGTGCAAAAATTTACAACAATGGGAGGAGAGAGTGGGTAATGAAAGACAATGTAAGTTCATGTCAATGCAAATGAAGTGCAAGTATCATAAAAGATTGGCATTGGCAGATAATTAATATCATCCCACAGTGTAAAACAAGTTACTAAGCACCAAAGTAATTCAAGAAAAGATGTAACAGTTGAGTAAATTTTTTTTAACACCAATGAAAAAAAACATGCACAAAATTAAAATGCAATGAATAAATTAAAATAAAATAAAATAAAAGATAATAAGAATGAGAAGGGAAAGAAGGGGAGAAGAAGTAAGTAAGAAAGGAGGTAGGAAATATTAGGATTGGGGAAGAAAAGATAAGATATTTGGCAAATTAGGATAAGCTGTGCGGCGCAAGCGACGCGGTCGCGTAGGGCACGCGATCGCGCGGCTTGCACTTAAACTGATTGATGCGGTCGCGTCGGTCACGCGATCGCGTGACCCGTTTTATGCTACTGGCGCGAGGGCAGCCTCGCTCTCGCACAACTCTCTGTTCAAAACCATTAATTGCCAAATATTGGGTGACGCGATCGCATGGGGCATGCGATCGCGCGAGTGGCCACTTAGCAGGATGTGACGCGGCCTCGTGGGGCATGCGGTCGCGTGAGATGGACTGCGCGTCCAGCGCCAGTCCAACACCACTCTAGCATAACTTTCGGCTGTGCACCATTATTACGTCGAAATCCTGGTCACGCGGCCGCGTGGGCACGCGGTCGCGTGGGCACGCGGTCGCGTGGGAGGCCATTATTCCCATATGACGCGGTCGTGTGGGACAATTTGTGCCATTGGCACGCCTCCAGCCACGCTCCAGCGTGACTCTCTGTTCGTTTTTATTTTTCTCCCCTCTCCTTGCGACGCGGACGCGTCGCTGATGCGATTGCGTCGCGTGGCATTTTTTTTATCTGAAAAGAAAATGCAAAATGCAGTGTTATTATGAATATGATGCAAAACTCCAGGTTCAATAAAATAGAATAAAACTCAAAAACAAATAAAACTAAATAAAAATGAAAAAGGAACGATCATACCAAGGTGGGTTGTCTCCCACCTAGCACTTTTAGTTATTGTCCTTAAGTTGGACATTTGGGGAATCCTTTGTTATGGTGGCTTGTGCTTGAACTCATCCAGAAATCTCTACCAATGTTTATGATTCCAATGTCCTCCGGGATCCCAAACTAGGCGCAGAAAGCCTTCAAGTAAGTTAAAGCATGTGACAAGGCCCCAAGAGTGCTGATTTCTAGATTGGATTCCGGGGTCCCAAATCTTGCTTTTGCACCCGTCTTCTTGCTGATCATCATGATTCCATCCGGGTGGTAGGCAATCTGAATTCTCACTAAAACGGCCAAACAACTTCCTAGACCCATTCAGTGGGGCTTTACACCAACCTTTACATTTAAACTTTAAGCTTTCAACCATAATGAATCTTGCAGGACAATTCTTACCACTGACCATTTTCCTCTTACTCTTAATGCCACAAAAAGCTCTAAGTTGACCATCCGTCTCCAGTAGCCCATATTCAAGTGGGATTAGAAAGCTAAGGGATATGAATTTTACCCACTTGAATGTTGTGAAGGATGATGGCAACTTAGGGGGAGGGGTCTCCAATAACTTTGGCAAGGTGATTTCAAGCTCCACTCCCTTGTGCTCTTTGACTACTTCCACCTCTTTGCAAGCTTCTTCAATTTCAACCTCTTCCTCTTGGTAGCTTTCTTCCAATTCAATCTCTTCTTCATTGCACACCAAGGGCATGGAAGGTTGTGCTTCTTCTTCTTTAATCTCCATCTCTTGATCAACCTCTACAAAGTCTTCAACCATGATCTGCCTTGGAGGTTGTACGCTCTTCTCAACATCAACATCAAACACCGTGGAAGGAGGCTCTGTGACTGGACTTTCCAATGGAGGTACAGCATCTCTTAAGTCTGCAACCACTTCTTCCTTTTTAATAATTGCTGCTTTGTCCAGTTGTTTAAGTATAAAATCGTACTCATCCTCGATGTTTTTTTTCTATGACAACTCCTTTCAACTATTCTTTCATCTTCAAGGGTCTCTCCTACCCTTACCTGTAGGGCCTCCTCTAGCTCTTTATGAAGTATGAATTCGCGAAGATGATTCCTTCTTTCCTGTTCCATATCAATAGCATAATTGGGATCATCTTGCTCTTGGATTGATGGATGTGGGTGCTCTTCCATGGATGGTGGTGATGGAATAGAGAGATTATTCTGTGGTTGACAAGGAAGTGTACTAGAGCTTGAGGGTTGATTGTTGAAGGTATTTGGTGGTCTGATTTGGGTGAAGAGAGCTTGTATAGTAGAGTTTAGATCGGCAATTACTTTCTCCATGGAGGTTTGGGGTAGATAGGAGGGTTCATTTGGTTCATAAGGTGGTTGGTATGGTGGATAAGGGTTAGGGTCATATAGAGGTGAGTGGTGGAAAAGGGCTTGTGAGTATGGTGGTCCCAAGTTGTGTTGAGGAGGTTCATAGGCATATGATGGTGGTTGTTGATAGTCCATTAGAGGTGGTTGTTGCCATGAGGGTTGATTAAATCCTTGTGGCTCCTCCCATCTTTGATTGTTCCAACCTTGATGCCTGTTCTCATTGTAATTTCTTCTTCCTGCAACATAATTGTAACCAGACTCATAGCCAAAGGGGTGAGAGTTCATAGTAGTAAATAAAAATTAAAAATGAAAATAAAAATAAACTTAAATTAAAAGGTTATTTAAATTTTGAATTTGAAAATTAAATTTTGAAATTTGAAATTTGAAATTTTGAAATTTGAAATTTTGAAATTTGAAATTTGAAATTTGAAATAAGATAAGATAAGATAAAAATTTTAAAAATAAAAATCTGAAATTTTTTTTTTCGAAAAAAATTAATAAAAAAATATTTTTGAATTTAATGTGGAAAGAGAAAAATAATAAAATGACACCAAATTTCAAATTTTTAGATCAAAACGAAGAAAACAACTAAGAACAGCTTGAAGGTCAAGATGAACGTGAAGAACATCTTGAAGATCAAGATGAACACTAAGAACGAAAATTCATAAAATAAAGAACAAAAACAATTCTTGAATCATAAATTAGTATATAAATTAAAATAGAAAAATAATAGTATCAATCCATACAATAGGCAGAGTTCCTAACCTTAACAGTGGAGGTTTAGTTGCTCATGGTTCAGAGAGAAAAACTACGATTCCTAAAAACTGTAAAATGCGGAATGAGGTAGAAGAAAAGAGATTAGGCCGAAGGGCTGATTATTTTTCCTTTTATATCTAATTCTAATTAATGTAAAATATAATTCCTAAACTAAATAATATATTTTCCTAATTATAAATAAAATAAAAGCTTAACCAAAATAAATTAATTGATTCTCATAGCCTTTGGAAAGCATTGGCGACAACTCCTTAATTAAGGTCCATGCTGAACTTGAGAATTCCCAAGTTCAGCGTGGAGGAGGCAGTGGCTAAACTCATGCTTTTTCTTGAGTCCACGCTGAACTTGCATTAACCTAAGTTCAGTGTGGAGTGATGCGTGCAAACTTTCTTTGGAGCTTTTGATCTGGCGCTGAACTTAGAGTTCCTCGAGTTCAGCGTGCGATTGTACGTATGAAATGGAAGTAAACGGTATTCTATTATATATCATTGGAAAGCTCTAGAAGTTAGCTTTCCAATGCCACTAGAATCACGTCAATTGGACCTCTTTAGCTCATGTTATTTATGTTTGAGTGCAAGGAGGTTAGAGTTGACAGCATCATTCGCTTTCTTCCTTTTCTGCTACAAAACTCCATCAAATCCATCCAAATGCTACCAGAAATAAACAGAAATTGTAAACAACTCAAAGTAGCATTCATAGTGGCTAAAGGTAATTAAATCTTGATTAAACTCAACAATTTGAATGCAAATTCACTAGGAAAAGATAGAAAAGATGCTCACGCATCATAAGCTAAAATAGCTAAGAAATTATAGTCAACAAAAAGGAATGACAATCAATCAATCTAAAAGGCCTTGGGTAGGGGTGAGAATTAGAATTTCTATCCTTATTATCATCCTCAATTGTGATGATGATTGTCTATTGCTCTTACCTAGTTATCCTCTAACCATTGAAGAAAAGTCAAGTCCTAATGAAGGATTAGATTTAGTAGAATTCAAGCCAACTAGTAACCTTCAATTAATAATCAACGTTAGCTTTTGACAATTCAAGAGTCTCTAATTACTCAACCCCAAAGCCGAGAATAGAAATCTACTCCATAATCATAAGTTGTATTTTCACAAACATTTAGTGAGCACTAATAAAAGACATCATAAAATTAGCCCAAATTAAATCTACCCACTATCAATTATCAACAATAGTAAATCAAATGACATATATGAAACATAAAAACTCCAATGCATTACCTAGAAATCAAATCCAACAAAATTCAAAATCATAAATCAAGATAACTTGAATTACAAGACTACTAAGCAAAATTAAAGTAGAGGAACTAATATTATGGTAGTAAACTGAATGTAAACAAGATTTAATCCATGGATTCAAACAAAAGTTGATCAAAGAACAATAAAACCTAGAGAGAAGGAAGAGTTTCTCTCTCTAGAAGTAAACACTATGTAATTTTCTCTCTAACTAGGCTAAAAGAGCTTCAGAAATCGCCTCCTACGTGTTCCATTAATGAGGCACTTGTTTATATTCCCGCGTACGCTGCAAGTGGTCTACGTACGCAGACAATGCGACGCTCAGATGATGCATACCGGGCATGCTGAAATCCCAAGCTTCAATTCTTCATGAATTCCCACTCTTGCTTGCGTCTTTCCCGCTTCTTCCAATCCATCCTTGATTTCTAAACCTAAAATCACTCAACAAACACATCAAGATTTTGAATAGAATATAAGGGAATTAAAATTAACATTTTTGGAGCCTAAAAAAGCATGTTTTTATATTTAGGTACAATTTAGAGGGAAACCACAAAAGTATGCTATTCAAGTAAATAAATATGAGTTTATGTGATGTAATCCACTCAATTCAAGCCAAAATTCATCATCAAATGTAGATTCACCAATTCTCCCACATAAAAAAGTAAAAGGGTTAAAAGGAAGACAACTTATTGAATGAAACTACTTATATGCATGCAACTATACTAATGGATGCTATCTACATATATCTATACTATAATATACTATTGATTTGGCAAAAACAAACAAACAAAATTTCAAGTAAGCATATAGACATATAGGGCTAGAACAAGGAGATATTGCAATGCAATCACAATTCAAACATTTGATTCGAGTTTTACAATAAAGCCACTTGCAAGATAACACAAAATAAGAGGTGGATGTATAGAATTGAGCAATCGAACCCCTCACCGGATGTATACACTCCAACCACTCAGTGTTTAGGGTTTAATCACTCAGTTCTCCTCTAATCATGCCTTCTAAGATTTTCTCTTCATCTAAAAATCAACAAGTGTTTGATGCAATAATACAAATATCATAAGGTCTTTAAAGGGTAGTAATGGAGTTAGGGTTAAGGCAGGATAAATATGGTCAAGTGGACTTATAGATTGAATCTTTGATTAGCTCAAGTATTCACCTAACCTATATCAACCTAATTACTAAAATGCAATCAAATTACCTATTACTCCCTTTTCCCAACATTCATGCATTCTTTCTCATTTAATCTTCATATGCATTCCTTATATATATATTATTTTCTCTGGGATAACCTTTGTTCCCATTTTTTTCTTTTTTTTTTCATCATTCATTTTATATATATATATATATATATATATATATATATATATATATATATAAGAATATACAAAATAAATGCATATGTTTAAAGCAATTGATGGCATGAATGCACCAATTTCCAAAGTTTTCCATGAATACCCGTTTCCTTGACCAAAGTTTCCCTTAATTCCCCCTCCCCCCAGTCCCACACTTAGATAATAAACACACATTAACCCAAGCTAATCAAAGATTCAATTCAAGGACATTAATGGTTTTCCACTTAAGAGTTTGTAATGTGCTAAAAATTAGAACAAAAGGGAATTATAAGGCTCAAAAGTGGTTCACAATAGTAGATATAAGAGTGAGGCTATATGGGTGAGTAAGCTTTAAATTCAAACAATAGCCTCAATTATTCTAAATGCATCTGAACATCAAACATTGGAGATAAAGAATTAAGCAAATCTCATATTACAATCTGATGACATGTCATCATGTCATGTTTTTCTATGCTTTTTCATACATGAAAGTGATGATTAGTGCTTAAATATTAAATGCTTTTGTGCTTATATAGTATATTTTTTTTATCTTTTGATTTTATAAACTTTGTAGGAAATAAGAAGAAAAAGAAGCAAAAACGCACAAAATAAGCTAAAAAGGAGAAAATAGGAATTCTGGGGCACATTTTGGAGCTTGGGCACAATTTGGAGCCTTAGGCCACGCTTTTGAAAGCGTGCCTCATGATTTAAACAAAGAGAGGGCTCTTGGCGTGAAAATGCTACGACGCGCACGCGTGCAGGACGCGCACGCGTCGGAAAGGAATTTTGAAGCCGCACGCATACGCATGGATGTGATTAGCATTCAATTGCAAAGAGAACACTACGTTGCGTGAGAGAGTGTTTTCAGGCAAAAATCAAAATTTGGAATTTGAGTTTTGCAACCGACGCGTATGCGTACATGACGCGCACGCGTCGATGGAGAATATGGAAGGAAGCACGCGAACGCGTGGGTGGTTCTGAAGCATGAATTGACATTTTCCCACCCACGCGCAAGCGCACAGGACGTGCCCCACGTGGCGTAGCGTTCATTAAGCAAACATAACGCTCATTAAGAAAACGCTGCAAGGGACGTGCTTGCGTGCATGACGCGCACGCGTCGATGGGCGAGAACGCAAAAGCACGCGCAAGTGTGCAGGACGCGTACGTGTGGGTGAATGAAGGCTGCGCTCAATTTGAAAACACTCCGTTCTCCTGGAAGTGCAACTCTAGCTCAATTAATCTGATTTAAAGCCCATTGGAAATTCAAAGCAAGTAGAGCCCATTGACATCACTCAAAGTCACAAGACACAGTTAGAATAGGAATTTCATTTGTAATTTGTTTGTAATTTCATTTTCATTTTATAAAGCTTATATAAAGGCATCAGTTTTATTTCATTAGAGATCACGGATAGTAGGAGTAGTGATGAGCGGATAATTTATACGCCTTTTGGCATTGTTTTTACATAGTTTTTAGTATGATTTAGTTAGTTTTTCATATATTTTTATTAGTTTTTAAATAAAAATCACATTTCTGGACTTTACTATGAGTTTGTGTATTTTTCTATGATTTCAGATAATTTTTGGCTGAAATTGAGGAACTTGAGCAAAAATCAGATTCAGAGGCTGAAGAAGGACTGCAGATGCTGTTGGATTCTGACCTCCCTACACTCAAAGTGGATTTTCTGGAGCTATATGAGTCCAAATGGCGCGCTCTCAATTGAGTTGGAAAGTAGACATCCAGAGCTTTCCATCAATATATAATAGTCCATATTTTGCCCGAGTTTAGATGACGCAAACTGGCGTTCAACGCCAGCTTTCTGCCCTATTCTGGAGTTAAACACCAAAAACAGGTTGCAAAGCAGAGTTAAATGCCAGAAACAGGTTACAAACTGGTGTTTAACTCCAAGGAAGACCTCTACATGTGAAAGCTTCAATGCTCAGTCCAAGCACACACCAAGTGGGCCCGGAAGTGAATTTCTGCATCATTTACTCATTTCTGTAAATCTTAGTAACTAGTTTAGTATAAATAGAACTTTTTACTATTGTATTTACAATATTTGATTAGTCTTATGCTATCTTAGACCTTTAAGGGGACTGGCCATTCGGCCATGCCTGGACCTTCATCACTTATGTATTTTCAACGGTAGAGTTTCTACACACCATAGATTAAGGTGTGGAGCTCTGTTGTTCCTCATGAATTAATGCAAAGTACTATTATTTTTCTATTCAACTCAAGCCTATTTCTTCTCTAAGATATCCATTCGCACACAAGAACATGATGAATGTGATGATTATGTGGCGCTTATCACCATTCTCACTTATAAACGCGTGCCTGACAACCACTTCCATTCTACATGCAAACAAGCTTGAATGTGTATCTCTTAGCCTCCTGATCATGAGATCAGAGTCTTCGTGGTATAGGCTAGAATTATTGGCGGCCATTTTTGAGATCCGGAAAGTCTAAACCTTGTCTATGGTATTCTGAGTAGGATTTGGAAAGGGATGGCTGTGACGAGCTTCAAACTCGCAAGTGCTGGGCGTAGTGACAGATGCAAAAAGGATTACTATATCCTATTCCAGCAGGATCGAGAACCGACAGATGATTAGCCGTGCGGTGACAGTGCATTTTGGACCATTTTCACTAAGAGGACAGGATGTAGACATTGACAACAGTGATGCCCAACATAAAGCTATCTTGCCATGGAAAGGAGTAGGAATGATTGGATGAAGACAGCAGGAAAGCAGAGATTCAGAAGGAACAAAAGTATCTTTATATGCTTATCATCACTTGAGCAAACCTTCAACTCATTTATGCAAAGTTGTCCAACTTCACCTCCTCATTTTTCATTTGAAAATCTTTCATCACTTGACTATACCTCAACACAAAGTTTCCTCCAAGATCTATACAATTTATTTCACCAACCACAAAACACACCTGATTACTCACAAAATCCATTTCATATCCCTCAACACAACTTCACCACAATACCCACAAGCCCACAAAATCCACCCCAATCTGCTTTTTTCTTGCTACAAGCAGAACAATACCTGCAAAGTGCCATAGACTCTAGGGAGAGAACTAGAGAACTCTTAGAAAGACAAGAACAATCCTGGAAAGAGCAAGAGACCCTCTTCAAGAAGATAGATGGGCACTTAGAGCAAATGAGGAGAAACTTAGAACTGCTGAGCAAGGAAGATGAAGACCAATTGGTGGATATGAAGGAGGAAGTGGAAGAGCAAGAAGAAGAGGCATCTATGTCAAGCAAAATTTTGATGAAGAATGAGGTGGTGGAGGTATTTGAACCTGAAACTGCACATCTACAGAAGCCACTTGAGATGACAAGGGAACATGAAAACTCACAATCCCCAAAAACTTCCCTGAACCAAAAACTCTTAATACTTGAATATGTGATTGAAAGATATGAAGAGGAGATGAAGAAATCTTGGGAAGAACAACAAACCTCCTCCATGAAAGTGCTATTACATCAAATGTTGAGTGCAAAAGAGGAAGTGGAAGAATAAGAAAGTGAGGAAGACAATCAAGGAAATCCATACTCAAGTGAGGCAGAAAATTGCATAGAAGAAGGGCTCATTAAACCACCAATTCAAAAGGATTTTGATAAAGATAAAGCTCCAACAATCACACAGCAACCATGTCTTGATATCCAAGGAGTGAAAGCAACCAACAAGAACACCGAAGAGAGGATTGTGACCAAGATACCAAGGACAACATTCAAGAAAAGGTCAACTACAAACAATCTTACCCCTGATCCAGCAAGCAAGCTCAATCCAGCAAATAACAAAAGGAAGCTTGCTGAGGAGAGACTAAAACAGGGGACAATAGCTGAATCTTCTCCCCCCTTGAGGTCATTCCTCTTAACAAACTGGAAGAAGAGGAAGAAAGTGAAGAACAACATGTCAAGCTAATAACACGAAAGGAGCGCTTGTTGGGAGGCAACCCAACTTTAGGTAACATTTTATTTCTCTTCTTTGTTTATTTTCAATAAATTGGCATATGATTACATTCTAAGTTTGGTGTTGCCTGTAACAATTTGTTTTCAATCCCTCTGGATGATTGTATCAATTCTAATTGAAAGTGTCACACTAAGTTTCTAAGTTTGGTGTGCCACTTAATTTTCTATTGCAATTAATCCAGCAACACCACTTGTCTGCATAATCATAATGCCTTTACAGTGTTATTTTTTTTTTTGGTTTGACATTTTTTATTATTCTCTTTGTTTTAGTCATTTCTTTGTTTTTAATGCTTTCATTTATTTTGCTCCTTAGCTGGTTTTGTTAATACCTCACCAAGAAATCCTTATTCATGACAGATTCTTTACTTGGTGATTGTATTTAACATATAACAGTTCTCTTTGTTTAGTTTTAGTTCAAATAAATTGACATATGGTTGCATTCTAAGTTTGGTGTTGCTATGCAACAAAATTTGTTTCCAATCTATACTGGACACTTGCATCAATTCCAAGTGAAAGTGTCACACTAAGTTTGGTGTGCCACTTATTCTTTATGCAATGTATCATGCACACCCTCTTATTTTTGCAATCACAATGTCTATGTTTCCTGTGCCTTCATTGTTATTTTTCATTTTGCTTGCTTAAACACATGTATTACTAACATTTCATTGTGTAAGACACTCATGATCCATCATAAACCCCATCACCATTGTACCAACTGTTGCATAAAGATAAGCAAACACTCTAAGTTGGTATGGAGAGGGGAAGAATGGGAGGAAAAAGGACAACAACAAGGAAAATAAACTATAAGGTGGTAACGTTCCTTTTCCCTCCTACTTATTTCTAGCACTGTAAATTGCATGATTGTCTTTATCTTCTCTGTATGCATGTGTGTCATGAATAAGCATAGTTTGACTACTGATTTTCAACATCTTGCTGTGACATTATGACTACCATCTTGAATTTTGTGAGTTCAAAAGCAATAAAGCATCATGATCATAAACAAACAAGGTCATTAAAAAAAAACTTAGCATGAGCTTATGAGTATTGGAAGGCTAGTATGGTTAATTGTTACTCAATTGTATTAGATTTTATTTAATTGAAGTTTTCATCTAGGACATTTTATGAAATTTTTGAAATCATGAAAACCTTGAAAAAGCAATTGCAAATTAAGACAAGAAAAGCAAAAGGGAAAGAATGAGAAAGCTGAAGGCTCTGAGTACTAATGACAATTCAATTGTTAAGTACTTGTGGTGTTTATGTATCAGGCAAAAAGCTTGAAAATAAAACACTTAGAGTCAAGGCTAGGCTCAAGTGCAAAAGCACTCCCAGAGCCTCAATAATTAGAGAGTAAAGAAAAGAAACAAATGAACTTAAAAAAAGTCCTCTAATTAAATGCTTGTGGTGCTTATGTATCAAGCGGTAATACTTGAAAACAAAGCATTTAGAATCGTAACTTTGTTATCAACTCATGAGGTAAAACACCCAAAAGGAGAAGCTAATAAAAAATTCAAAAGCTTGTTTCAAGGAAGAAATATAAGGAAAAGATTTCACAAAATGAGCTAGATAGAAGCATCAATCATTTACATTTCTTTTGTGATTGTAGCATGCATAGAAAACTAGCCAACCATGAACATTAACTTGCTATTCTTCTCACCTTGGTTTGTCAAAACTTACAGCATGATTCTTTTCTTGCTGGGGGACAAGCAAGGTTTAAGTTTGGTGTTGTGATGACATGTCATCATGTCATGTTTTTCTATGCTTTTTCATACAAGAAAGTGATGATTAGTGCTTAAATATTGAATGCTTTTGTGCTTAAATAGTATATTTCTTTGATATTTTAAATTTATAAACTTTGTAGGAAATAAGAAGAAAAAGAAGAAAAAAAAGCACAAAATAAGCTAAAAAGGAGAAAAGAGGAATTCTGGGGCACATTTTGGAGCTTGGGCACAATTTGGAGCCTTAGGCCACGCTTTTGAAAGCGTGGCCCATGATTTAAACAAAGAGAGGGCTCTTGGCGCAAAAACGCTATGACGCGCACGCGTGCAGGACGCACACGCGTCGGAAAGGAATTTTGAAGACACACGCGTACATGTGCATGACGCGTACGCGTGGATGTGATTAGTGTTCAATTGCAAAGAGAACGCTACGTTGCATGAGAGAGCATTTTCGGGCTAAAATCAAAATTTGGAATTTGAGTTTTGCAACCGACGCGAACGCGTACATGACTCGCACGCGTCAATGGAGAATATGGAAGGAAGCATGCGAACGCGTGGTTGGCGCTGAAGCATGAATTTACATTTTCCCACCCACGTGCAAGCGCACAGGACGCACACGCGTGGCGTAGCGTTCATTAAGCAAACGTAGCGCTCATTAAGAGAATGCTGCAAGGGACGTGTACGCGTGCATGACGCGCACGCGTCGATGGGCAAGAACGCAAAAGCACGCACAAGCGTGCAGGACGCATACGCGTGGGTGAATGAACGCTGCGCTTAATTTGAAAACGCTCCGTTCTCCTGGAAGTGCAACTCTGGCTCAATTAATTTGATTCAAAGTCCATTGGAAATTCAAAGCAAGCAGAGCCCATTGACATCACTCAAAGGCACAAGACACATTTAGAATTGGAATTTCATTTGTAATTTGTTTGTAATTTCATTTTTATTTTGTAAAGCCTTTATAAAGGCATCAATTTTATTTCATTAGAGATCACAGACAGTAGGAGTAGGAGTAGAATAGAGGCTCATGCTGGAGGATTAGAGACTCCAAAGCTCTCTTGGAGGATTAGAGACTCCATAGAGCTTAGTATAGTTGATACACTTTTACATTTCAATTATGTTGAATTCAGTTTACTTTTATTACAAATTTCAATCTTCTGCACTCCTATTTCTCTACAACTTTACATTTCTGTTCATGATTCAATCTGATATAATTTTCCTGCAATTTAAATTTCCTGTTACTTGTTCTCGAGTTCTCTTTGATTGCTTGATCTATTGCTTTCTTTAATTTTCCTGCACCCAATTCCCTTTACATTTGATGCGATTTACTTTTCTTGCTCTTTAAGTTTCTGCTGATTTACATTCTGCACTTTAAATTCATTGTATTTTATTTTCTGCTGGTTCAATTTCACCCAATTCACCACTGTTAGCTTGACTAAACTAATCACCTCACTAAAGTTGCTTGACCCATCAATTCCTATGGGATCGACCTTACTCTTGTGAGTTATTACTACTTTATGCAACCCGGTACACTTACCGGTGAGTTTGTGTGGAATCGTTTTTTTCCCTCATCACAATCATAGAAGGAGCATATCACTCAAGAACAAAAATTTGTGGTTATAATATGCAACCATGCATTAAAGGATCAAATCTCACTTGTTTATTTGTTCTATCTCTTATCTATACTCCATAAAACAATTCAAGCAAGTTTAAAAAAGATTTTCTAAAAAATCAATGGAATGCCCTAAAAAGAGATTTTCTTGGAAATTTTTGTTGCTTTTACCAAATTTATTTTCAATGCATGTATGTATGGTTCGTTGGATGCAATTCAAAATTTCTAGCTTTTGTTCCTAACTTCCCAAAATTCAAAATCATCATGAAGATTCAGGACAAAATAAACTAGGTACTATACTATTCACAACATCCAATTACCATTACTATCTATAAAGTATATGCGAAGCAAGACGAAAATTCTATGAATGTGCAATAACTTCAATAAAGCTCAAAATATACTAAGATATGTATGTAAGCAAAATAAGAAAAGTGTGGTGCAATAGTCAAAAGTACTAGAAAATATCCACAAAAATATAATAACTAAAAGCAAAATAGAGTATAACTAAAAACAAAACAAAGTGCAAAGTGTGTAGAATAGAGGTTTACGGCACATAAGTTGTAAATTCTCCCCGACACTTAAGCTTAGCACGGTCCTCTGTGCTATCAGAAAATGTCACTCCACCGGTAGGGTGGGTGGTGCTGCCTCAGGCCGAGGGGACGGAGGTACCTCACAGTCATCTGCCTGTGCCTCAACATCACCTGTCTGTGCCTCAAAAGCTTCTGCCTCAGAAAGCTCCTCAGGAGTGTCCAGGGTCTCAAGCATGTTGACGTTAGGATTTTTTCCAGTAAAGAATTTCATAAAAACAGTCGCGTTGTAGATATAGTCTCTAAATCGACAGAAATCCTTTCGTACAAACGTTTTGGTTGTCACAAGTAACAAACCCCGTTTTAAAATTGATAACCGAGTATTTAAACCTCGGGTCGTTTTCTCAAGGAACTGCAGGGAGGTATGTTCTTATTATTGGTTATGAGTTGTAAATTGGGGTTTATTAGGAGGTAAGGCGGGAATATATTGAATGACAAGTAAAATAAAATAATAACAATAAAATCTCTTGGCAAGGTATGGAGAACTGGAAGTCCTATCCTTATCAGTTGCGATGAGAATTGGGTTTTAATCCCACTTTGTTAACCTCTAACTATGAAGGTAAATCAAGTGGATTAATTAGCTTAATCCTCAGGTCCTAGTCAATTCCTATGGAAAGACTAGAGTTATTGGAGCAACTCCCAATTTCAACCACTGCTTTATTTGACAGCTCAAGCGTTACCAATAAATCAACCAAAGCGAAAAGGAAAAAATCTAAATTATTTAAATAAAGGAAAGCAATCATAGATCTGAAAATACCTCAAATTAGCACTAATAAAGATATCAAATGTAACATTGAAGAGTTCATAAATTAAATTAGAAAAATAAATAAAAGGAACATTGAACCTGTGATCGCAAAAGATGAAATAATCATGAAGTGAAAAGAATCCTAATTCTAAATCCTAAGAGAGAGGAGAGAACCTCTCTCTCTAAAAACTACATCTACTCCTAAAATTGTGAATGTGAAAGCCCCCCTATGAATGGATGCAATCCCCCACTTTATAGCCTCTAATCTGTGTTTTCTGGGCCGTGAACTGGGTCGAAAAAGGGCTTCAGAAATCGCTCCCAGTGAATTCTGCAGATTATGCAGATCGCACATGTCATGCGATCGCGTCATCCATGCAGACGCGTCACTTGCGCTTCTCCTCGCCACGCGTTCGCGTCGTCCAAGCTACCGCGTCGCTTGGGCTTTGCAATCTGCGCGGCCGCGTGAGCCATGCAGCCGCGTCGCTGCGATTTGCTCTCCTTCGCGCGGTCGCGTGAGCCATGCGACCGTGTCACTTCTCGCTGGTTATCTCCTCAAATTCTTGTGTTTCTTCCATTTTTGCTAGCTTCCTTCCTAATCTCCAACTCAATCATGCCCTATAAAATCTGAAACACTTAACACACAAATCACGGCATCGAATGGAATAAAGGAGAATTAAAATTTAATAATTAAAGTCTCTAGGAAGCAGTTTTCAAACATGTAATAAATTCCGGAAAGAAATCTAATATGCATGCTAATTTAATGAATAAGTGGGTAAGGATCATGATAAAACCACATAATTAAACACAATATAAACCATAAAATAGTGGTTTATCAACCTCCCCATACTTAAACATTAGCATGTCCTCATGCTTAATTGAAGGAGATAAGGAAATAAGTATGAACATGTAGAAACTCATGAAATGCAATGCAAACCTATATATATTTAAATAAATGCAACTATATGGTTCTTGCCCACTTGATCAAAATTAAATAAGCTCTTCAAAACAATTACAAATCAAATTCCACTAATTCTATCATTATACAATAAAATGGATAAAAGTGCAAGAAGATAGCTCATGAAAGCAGGGAACATGAAAATTCAAATATTGAACCCTCACTGATAATGTATGTACGCTCTAATCTCTAGTGTATAGGGTGATCACTCTATCCTTCTCTAATCATGCTTTCTAACTTTTGTTCTTCTCCTAACCAATCAACAACAGTTAATATACCAATGCAAACATCATGAGGTCTTTTCAAGGTTGTAATGGGGCTAAGGTAAAGGTAAGGATGTATATATATATAAGGCTAAGTGAGCTAACAAAGTGAATCTTTGATTAGTCTAAGATCTCACCTAACATATACATACTTTATACAAGTTTAAAATCATACCTAGCTACCCATAATTCCCACTTTTGTATGATTCCCATGCTCATGTACCAAATTTTTCTTTTTAATTTATCACATGTGCATTGATTAACATTAACATTGGGGTAATTTTTTGTCCCCTTATTTATTTTATATATATATATATAATTTTTATTTTTATTTTATTTTTTTTTTAATTCATAAAAGCAAACATAACGTATCAATGCACATAGATTCTTCATTATTTTCTAATTTGGTTTTTCTTTTCATGAGTAGATTCCCAATTTCCCAATATTCAAATAAATTAAATACATTCCCTTATTACCCAATGTTCCCACACTTTAGTTGATATACAATTTCTATCTTAAGCTAACCAAAGATTCACTTGGAATTTTTAATTTGTTTTTCTGCTTAAGGCTAGTAATGTGGTTAAAGAACAAGAGGGGATTAAAAGCTCAAGGGGCTAACAAAGGTGATGTAAAAGGTAGGCTTATTTGGGATAAATGAGTTAATAAAAAATAATGGCCTCAATTATGTGCAAGCATGTGAATATAATAAATATTCGACATATAAGATAAAACAAAATATAGATTACAATCATAGAGAAGTAAACACACAAGAATGAAATAATTATGGTTAAATAATGTAACCAAACATAAAGGCTCAAATCTTTCACAGGTTGTGTGTTCTTTAATTCAAATATCATGTTCCAAATATAACTTAAGAAAATTTATCATAAAAAATTTTTGAAAAATTAGTGAAATTTTGTTCGAAAGATAGATTTTTAAAAGAAACTTATTGTCTTTTCAATCAAGTAGAACATGCATGCAACTATCCTAACCTACGCAATTTATTCTATTCTATAAAGGAAAGAAAATCTAACTAAAATAGCCTAATTATTAGTGCTAGCGAAGAGAAATTACCTCTGAAAGTCAGGTACTGACTGACCTCCCCACACTTGAGGCTTTGCACCGTCCTCGGTGCCATCTGTTAGGAACAGGGGTGGGCTGGTAGCAGTATCTCCATCATCGGGACCGTCATGGCTCCCTGTGCTAGTAAAGGAAGTGGAATCCGGGGTATCTGAGTCTCTGAAGTGTCCCTTGAATAGCTCCTTGAGGTGTTTGAATCGGTGCTCGTTACGACGCTCTCTCATCTTTGCTTTCTGTTCTTGCCGATCCAACTGTTCGATTATCTGTTGGAGCAATTTCTCAGTTGTAGATGCTTGTGGTTTTGAAGAAGGATTATCTTCAATAGGAGCAGTAGGAAGGCTTGTAGTGGCTACTGAGAGTCTGAGGTATTTCCCGTTAGGGACATATTGATCATCTCGTGGAAGCACGGCTTTGGTGTCCCCAGCTCTGTAGGAGACTCCGGCTGCTGAGACAAGATTTGAGACCAAGGCGGGGAAAGGTAAGTTGCCCGCAATTTGTACGTGTTCCATAGCATTCCGGATATGTCTTGAGAGATTCAGAGGTTGGTCTGTAAGGATGCACCATAGTAGAACAGCCATGTCCGCAGTGAAGGAGGACTCATGAGTGCTCGGAAAGACGTAATGGGACATGATCTGTGCCCATACGCGAGCCTCCAAGGTAAGTGCTGAAGCCAAGATTCCCTTAGGGCGGGTACGGTGGTATCCGTAGATCCAACGGCTGCCAGGTGCTGCGATGATTCTGAGAACGGAGTCCCAGTCAAATTGGTATCTCTGGCGCTGAAGGGCGGCTTCTTGAAAAGCGTCCATTCCTGCTGGAATAGGGGGAAGACTCAGAGCTTGCTGAATGGCCTCTTCTGTGATGGGGACTTGCTTCTGCCGGACATAAACAGACTGCAGGGTCGGCATGTAGAAGTTGGAGTAGAACTCAACTTCCCAAGAAAGATTGACCTGCCTTGGCTGTCTCCGTAGGAAACCCTATTGTCTTCGCTCAATTTGTGGCTCAACAAAGGTGGCAATATTGGACGGGAGGATAAGAAGGTATTCATTGTTATAGTTCCTTTCTGCCAGGATAGGGAACATCTGCTCACAGTAGCGATTGGAAAATCGCGCAGCGTCCTTTGCTAGAAAGGCTTTCTCCTTTTCATCAACCTTTATTATCCTCTTAACTCGTTTTGTTGAGGGCTTGACTGCAGTTGAAGAAGGCTCTGCCACTAATGCTCTTTTAGTTCCTCTTCTTGCTGGTGGTTTGGAAGTTGCTTTCTCTTTTCCTTTCTTGGTGGCCATCCTGAAAGAAGGAAAGAGAAAGAAAATTAAATTTAAAGAGATATACAGCAAGGAAGGAAATGGAAAAGAGGGTGAATGATGCACAGCAAAATGTAGATAACATTAACACATGCTCTCGAGTGCATATGAAAAGCCAACAGTGGAAAATAACTGGTGCATACAAAGACAAGTGGATGCAAGGCGTTTATTGGCATGCCGGAAAAGGGCATGAGTAGCATAGACCAAGCAATACTTTGTAACAAGCCAAAATGTTTGTATTGACAATAAAATTCAATTAATATAATAGTAAGGGAAAGTTGTGAAAAGCAAGCATTGAATAGTATAGCATAGAGAAGTGCATAATGCCATATGAGCTTTTTCACAAACACATAGCATGCATGGTGAATAGGGTATAGAAAATATGAAGATGAATATGCAAGCAATCCCTTAAATAGGAGAAAAAAAATAAATGTCAAACAATTTACAATAATCCACAAGCATATAATAAGGGATGATGACTCCAAAAAGTTTCTAGCACCATGTAAAAAGGGAAAGAAGGAGAAGAAAAAGAAAATAAAAAAAATGAAAAGAAAAAGAAAAGAAAAGGAAATAATAATATATATACATGAAATAATAAGAATGATAGAAAAGAGAAGAGGGAAGAAGAAGGTAAAACCTTGTTAATGGTGGTGAGAGAGATAGAGAGTGAAAAGTGAGATAGAAAGGGGAAGGGGGAAAGAAGAAATAAGGAGGGAAAAGAAAAATTAGGATTTGGAGGAGGGGAAGATAAGGTATGTGGCAATTTTAGGTTGAGCTGTGCGGCGCATGCGACGCGACCGCGTGGGGCACACGTTCGCGTGGGTGCGCTTCCAGGTAAGGGGGCGCGATCACGTTGTACACTATTGGCGCGAGTGCAGCCTCGCTCCAGCACAACTCTCTGTTCAATTTATTTTAATTGCCAAAATTGGGTGACGCGATCGCGTGGGTCACGCGATCGCGTGAGTGTGCGTTATAAAATGGGTGACGCGGCCGCGTCGATGACGCGGTCGCGTGACAAGGATTGTACTTCCAGCACCAATCCAGCATCACTCTCACACAGAATGTTACTGTGCACCCTTTTACGTCGAAAACTCAGGGCAAGCGGCCACGTGGGGCACGCGGTCGCGTGGGAGGCCATGATTCCCATGCGACGCGAACGCGTCAGGGACGCGGTCGCGTGGGTCGATTTGTGCCATTGGCACGCCTCTAGCCACGCTCCAGCCGGACTCTCTGTTCATTTATTTTTTTCTCCACCCCCTCTGCGACGTGGACGTGTCGCTGATGCGATCGCGTCACGTGGCGAAAATTTTTTTTATTTTTTTTATTTTTTATATGCATGAAAAATGCAGAATGCAATGATTAACATGAATGCTATGCATGATTCAAGGTTTAATAAATTAAAATGAAAAAGGAAAAATGAAAGCAATTAACAAGAAATAAATTGAAAAAGAAGCGACCATACCATGGTGAGTTGTCTCCCACCTAGCACTTTTAGTTAAAGTCCTTAAGTTGGACATTGGAGGAGTATCCTGTTATGGCGGCTTATGTTTAAATTCGTCTAAAAATCTCCACCAGTGCTTTAAATGCCAATAGCCTCCGGGGTCCCAAACCAAGCTTGCAAAGCTTCTGAGTAGCTCCAAACAGATTTTCGGGCTCCTGGGACGACGAATGTCAGGATAGAGTCCAGGATTCCAAGCCTTGCTTTTAAATCCACCTCCGTCTTGATCTACATGTTTCCATTCGGGCGGTTTAAAAAGTAGAATCTCACCTTGGTGACCAAACATTTTCTGTGATCCATGCAATTGAGCATGATACTAATCCGTGTACTTCGAGGTGAAGCGTGGAACCTTATTGAACCTTGTACACCAGCTCTGAGTACGAGCCATTTCCCTCTTACTCTTAAAGCCGCAGAGAGCTCTAAGCTGACCATCTGTTTCAAGCAAACCATATTCAAGTGAATAAGTAAAGTTATAAGTTAAGGATTGTACCCACTTGAAGCTTGTATTAGGTGGTAACGGCCTTGGGATAGGTATTTTTGGTGGTTCTGCAAGTTCCATTTCCTTGTGCTCTTCTGTGAATTCCTCCACTTCTTTGCAAAGATCTTCAATTGTATCTGCGTCCTGGTCAAAATCTTCTATGTCTTACTCATCACTTGAGTCATAGATTGGAGGTTGAGAGAAATCTACCTCCGCATCATCTTCATATTCACTTGGGGAAGATTCTTCGATCTTAGAGAATTCACTTGCGGATGCAAGTTCATCACTAAGAGAGCTAGACTTGTGACTATCACTATCGAGGGAATTTGTTTCTTGGATTATTCCGTCTGATTCTTCATAAACGACTTGCCTTGGAGAAATATCCTCCTTAGCATCAACTGTAGTCTCCTTGACGGCGTGTTCCTCATTTCTGGATTCCCATGGAGGTTCAGCATCTCCTAGATCTTCAACCAACTCTTCTTCTTGAGCGATGACAGCTTCTTCTACTTGTTCTAGTACGAATTCATTCTCTGTCTTGTCCACTGGAGTTTCTGGTATCTCCTTCATGCTACGCTCTTCGTTAGACTGTTCACATGGGGCTGTGACTGATCCTTGTGTATTTGAGCGCCTAGAAACCCATTGAATTATCGCTTGCTCCAGTTGTTGAATGGTTGTTTGAAATTTATTTACTGTTTCCGTTAGGCGAACCTCTGCTTCTCGGGTTGCTGGACTTGGACATGACACAAAGGAAAGTGGTGGTGATTGGGAGTGATTAGATTGGCACTAGGGTAAGGAAGGATCATATGGTGGCGAATGGTGAAGAGAAGCTTGTGAGTGTGGTGGTTCGAGGTTATATTGAAAGGATGGTTTACATGCACGGGGTGGGGCTTGTTGGTAGTTACAAGGTTGTCCACCATATCTTTCAGCTGGGTATGCATTGTAGAATGGTTTTTGTCCAGGATATCTTGGAGGGTGTTACTGCCAAAAGGGTTGATTAGATCCTCTTGGTTCCATCCATCCTTGATTGGTCTGACCTTGATGCGTGTTCCTGCTGTAACTTCTATTTCCTTTAACAATATTAGAACCAAACTCAAAGCGAGAGGGGTGAGAGTTCATGGTAGCAAATAAAGATAAACAGGAAAAAACAAAAATAAATAAACAAGCAAAAGAAAAATATTTACAATAACCAATAATAAGGCACATGTTAGCAGTTCCCCGGCAACGGCACCATTTTTGACGTTAGGATTTTTGCCAGTAAAGAATTTCATAAAAACAGTCGCGTTGTAGATATAGTCTCTAAACCGACAGAAATTCTTTCATACAAACGTTTTGGTTGTCACAAGTAATAAACCCCTTTTTAAAATTGATAACCGAGTATTTAAACCTCGGGTCGTCTTCTCAAGGAACTGCAGGGAGGTATGTTCTTATTATTGGTTATGAGTTGTAAATTGGGGTTTATTAGGAGGTAAGGCGGGAATATATTGAATGACAAGTAAAATAAAATAATAACAATAAAATCTCTTGGCAAGGTATGGAGAACTGGAAGTCCTATCCTTATCAATTGCGATGAGAATTGGGTTTTAATCCCACTTTGTTAACCTCTAACTATGAAGGTAAATCAAGTGGATTAATTAGCTTAATCTTCAGGTCCTAGTCAATTCCTATGGAAAGACTAGAGTTATTGGAGCAACTCCCAATTTCAACCACTGCTTTATTTGACAGCTCAAGCGTTACCAATAAATCAACCAAAGCCAAAAGGAAAAAATCTAAATTATTTAAATAAAGGAAAGCAATCATAGATCTGAAAATACCTCAAATCAGCACTAATAAAGATATCAAACGTAACATGGAAGAGTTCATAAATTAAATTAGAAAAATAAATAAAAGGAACATTGAACCTGTGATCGCAAAAGATGAAATAATCATGAAGTGAAAAGAATTCTAATTCTAAATCCTAAGAGAGAGGAGAGAACCTCTCTCTCTCTAAAAACTACATCTACTCCTAAAATTGTGAATATGAAAGCCCCCCTATGAATGGATTCAATCCCCCACTTTATAGCCTCTAATCTGTGTTTTCTGGGCCGCGAACTGGGTCGAAAAAGGGCTTCAGAAATCACTCCCAGCGAATTCTGCAGATTATGCAGATCGCACATGTCACGCGATCGCGTCATCCATGCGGACGCGTCACTTGCGCTTCTCCTCGCCACTCGTTCGCGTCGTCCACGCTACCGCGTCGCTTGGGCTTTCCAATCTGCGCGGCCGCGTGAGCCATGCGACTGCGTCGCTGCGATTTGCTCTCCTTCGCGCGGTCGCGTGAGCCATGCGACCGCGTCACTTCTCGCTGGTTATCTCCTCAAATTCTTGTGTTTCTTCCATTTTTGCTAGCTTCCTTCCCAATCTCCAACTCATTCATGCCCTATAAAATCTGAAACACTTAACACACAGATCACGGCATTGAATGGAATAAAGGAGAATTAAAATTTAATAATTAAAGTCTCTAGGAAGCAGTTTTCAAACATGTAATAAATTCCGGAAAGAAATCTAATATGCATGCTAATTTAATGAATAAGTGGGTAAGGATCATGATAAAACCATATAATTAAACACAATATAAACCATAAAATAGTGGTTTATCACATGTCATCCCACTCTCGGTTCTGCAACTTGATATTTTCATATCTTCTTTTCATCCGCCTATCTAGGCGCTACAGAAGCTCTAAGATCTTGAGCCCAAGCTCCTGAGTTATAGGTATCTGAGAACCAGATGATGTAGCTTCTGGCGGTTGGGCCGATCCTCCTGCGACTGCCCTGCTCTTCTGCTTCCTCTTGGCATCAATGGCCAGCTCCTCCTTCAGCCAGTTGCCATGAGGGATGTAGAAGTCCTTGTTGGGTACGGTAGGTGGATAATTGTCCCCCTCCCACTCAAAAGCAGCCTTGGCAATCATCTCGGTGATCATAATAGGGAATGCTTCCATCCTCTTAAGTGAAACAAGCACTTTCCATATTGAGCGCTTGATGACCTTGAGCAAGTTCACCGACTCTCCTTCAAAAATAGCCCAAACTAGGACAGCCATTTTCCAAGTGATGGTTGTCTCGTGAGTGGTCGGTATGGCATAGTTAGTCACCAGTTGTTGCTGATACGCAAAAATTTGCCTCTCAACAAATTTCCTTCCAGCAAGTGCACCGGATTGTCGTCAAATAAAAACTCACTGAAGAGTGAGGTCGAATCCCACAGGGATTGGTAGATTGAGCAATGTTAATTGGAGAATTATGCTAGTTGAGCGAAATTGGAATTTAATTGAGAATTGTAGAAAGTAAAATTGGCGGGAAACTTAAATTACAACAAATTAAATGGCAGAAAATTAAATTGCTGGAAATAAAGAACAGGAACTTAAATTGCAAGAAATTAAAAGGGAATGGGATTTACATTGAAATTAAAGAACAGAAAGTAAATAGAAATGGTAGATCAGAGATTGGGAAACTCATTGGGGTCAGGAGATGTGAGAATTCTCCGGATCAAATTCATTCTCATCTCTTCCTCAATCAATGCATTCATTGATCTCCTTGGCAATCTTAAGTGATTAAATCCCAATTCCTTGGTAATCTAATCTCTCTAAGCATGAACAATTGCCCAATTCCTTGATTTAAGTGCTCATGGAAAGATATGAAGTTTGGTCACTGATTATACCACACAAATTCATAGATCAAAGTATTGGTAGGATTACATGTCACTATATCCATCCAAACCCCAATCTAATCCAATGTAAGAAAGCAATTCTAGCATGATCTCCTCATTCCTCTCCTAAGGTTCCGATGAGATCCAATTATGAATAGCTTCTTTCCCAAGATAACTAGTATTGATCCATTGAATTTACACAGAACTCCCTAACCCAATGAAAGAGGTTTAGTTGTTCATAGCTCTCAAAATGGAAATTGGAATTAAGAGATACATTGCCAAAGAAAGAATCAACAGAAAGTAAAATGTGCAGTAGAAAGTGAAAGTCCGCAAAAATTGTGTGAAAAAAAAGGATCCCTCTAACTTAAATTCTAAGCTATTTATACACTCTCTTCCATTGATCTTCAATCTCTGAATTGGGCTTTTGGCCTTGATGGAATTGGGTTAAAAATGGCTCCAATTGGTTTCCCTTGTTGTTGAGAAGAGATTGGTTTGAAATGCAGTGTCTAATGCTTCACGTTGGAGTCAACGTTTGATGGCCAACGTTGACTCAAACGCTATTTAAGAAGAAAACCAGAAAAACCAAATACTTTGCTGTCATTAGTGTTTGACTCAACGTTGGAGGGCTAACGTTCTGCTTACTCACGCGTACGCGTGCATCACGCTTAAGCGTGAATGCTGAGATTTTTCTTTTTTACGCGTACGCGTACACCACACTTACGCGTGCATTGCCCTTTCTCCCATCCACGCGTACGTGTCAGTGACGCGTACGTGTCGATTCAAAATTCTCAATTCCAAATTCTGGGCTTGGCATCGTGGACTTTGGAGGCAGTGTTTGAAGCAACGTTTGTGACGTGTATGCGTGACCCACTCGTACGCGTGGATGGTCAATTTTGCCACTCCACGCGTGCGCGTGACTCACGCTTACGCGTGGATAAAGAAATTCTGCTTTTTCACGTGTATGCATCATAGACGCGTATGCGTCACTCAAAATTTATTTAGCTCTAGAATTGAACTTTTCATCACCACGTTGGGGGTAACGTTGGATGTCCAACGCTCCTTCCAACGTGAGCATCAGCCAATTGTGCAGAGACTTACTCTGCTTCTCTTTCAACGTTGCTTCTTCTTCCTCTTCTTCAGGCTCCTTCTTCAACTTCGTTCCATGCCTTGCTTCACCTGTCATCAACCAATATATACATCAAAGCCTTGCTAAAGTCATGAGAATTTTCATCATTCTTAGCATACAAGTATTTATAGCATAATTCTCATGAAATTGCATCAAATTAACCATAGTTGGATGAATCTAGGTATGCATAAATTTCTACCCAAATTGCTTACTTATAACTCAAGAAAGTGCATAAAACTTATGAAAAACAAAGAAAAAGGCTAGTAAAACTAGCCTAAGATGCCCTGGCATCAGTTGCCATATGCGAGCCTCCTAAATAAGCTGCCTAACCGAAATTGCAATCGGCTTGGGATCCTGCTCAGTACTCATGCTGATCTAAGAATAGCAATCTTTTCCAACACCTTGTCCTAGTTCAGAGTACCCAATTGGCGGTCAGCTTGTGCCTTGGCATAGGCACACCGCGCCTTCAGCTTAGGTGGAATTTTGAGGATCTCGGCTATTACAGCTTTAGTAACGGGGATTTACTTGCCTTGGAGGAGGACGGATTTGAGGTTGGCATTGTGGTAGTTTGCATAGAATTCCAATACCCAAGGCTCATTACCCTCCACCAATTCCCTCTCCAAGAAGCCCCAACCACAGCTTTTAATATGGTCATTCACTAGTTTTCGATGGTCGTGAGGTAGCTTATGCATTCGCAGCTGCCGCTCTACATGCAGTTTCTTGTTCTCATGGAACTTCCTATACTGTAGAGCACAATACTAGTTGGAAAATCTGATTGGATCTTAAACCGGTATGGCCAAATCGGGGCTCTAGAGCACTATTACATTCTCGACCGGTTTCTTAGGTCGAGCGGCCAGTTTCTTTTCTCGGCTTGTTGACATCCTAAAAAGAGAATGAAGCAATGCTATGAGTTGAGCAGTCAATCATTAACGAGATAATTGAAACACTTGAACCATGTAAAATGCATATATGAAAACAATAAAAAATCAATGGTTCAACAAGATGTAAGAGCATATGCACACTATTCAAGATCACCCAAGATGAACTAAATTCAGTGCATGATAATCAAGATGCATAGTTAAATTAAATTCAAACAACTGAATTCAACAGAAATTCACAGATACAAGGGCATCCAAAATGTAATTCAAAGAGAATGTTGCAATTTTACCAAATCCAAAGCAGCAACATATTGTGGATCTCAACCAAAATAGCTTCAAAATCATCCAAGAATATACAATACATAGCTTAATTGCCTAACAATAGCATAGTTTAAAATATATGGTAGCCACAACATATGAATCAAACACAGTTTTAACTTAAAGCAATTTATCGAACACGTTGTATGCATGGTTTAGAGTCATCAAACACAAGCAATTTCAAGCAGCACTCAACTCAATCAACAACAATCCAATACTTGTAACATGTTTAACAAATAACTAACTAACCGAAATCAATCAAAATTACCAAAATCAAAAACTAAAAGTAGCTAACACTATGGATGAAACAAAACAAAGAACAGGGTAAAAGAACAAAAACTTGTGCAAATAGAGATGAAGAATGGGGAAGAGGGTGTTGCAGTGGCATTATGATGTTGCCACTGCTAGAGACGACGAAGCTAGTCGTCAGAAAAGAGAAGAAGACACGATCTGGGTCGCTGGCACAAGAGCAAAATACTAGGGCAGGAGATGGAGAGAGAAGAAGGAAGAAGATAGAAGGAAGAGAGAGAGATGGCGTAGAGGTGCGGTAGTAGTGTTGCCGGCGATGACGGAGACACCAGGACAGAGGGGTCGAGGGTGGTGAGGAATGTTGGTGGTAGCTCTTGGGATTGGGGTGGGAGAAAGGGAATAACTATTGAAAGAGACGAAGAGGGAAGAGTAGAGTTCGTATTTGGGGCTACAGAATTTGAACTCCTGCGTACGCATCAGTAACGCTGCATATGCAGCATAGCCAATGCCCCTTGTACTTGCGTACGCGAACAGCATCTATGCGGATGGGAGTCTCTATTCGAAGAGGTCGTGTACACGGCAGGTGATCGCGCACACGGGATGGTCCAAAAAAACAAGGATGCACATGCAGCAATATGGCTGCGTATGTAGCCATTCGCCGTTGTCCCTTGTACCTGCGTACAAAGAGGGTTGCGTACACGGACAGCTGGGTCATGAAGGAAAGAAAAGGTACGCAAACAGCTGGTACACGGAGGGTAGCCTCTGTTTAATGAGGTTGTGTACGCGGAAGGGTGTCACGTACGTGATATGGTCCAAAAAAGAAGAGTTGTGTACGCAGGACCATCGAGACATAAAAATTTTGAAACCCTTCAAGAGGTCACCACATACAAGCCACAACTAATTCCTAATCTCTAAGACCTAAAACAAAGGAAATTCACTTTCTCAAGCAACACATTCACATAAAAATAAGGAAAATTAGAGGATTCTAAAGATCTAAAACAAAGAAAATTCAATTTCTCAAGCAAATATTCAACATAAAAACAAGAAAAATTAGAAGATCTTACCATGGTGGGGTGTCTTTCACCTAACACTTTTCTTTAACACCTTTAAGTTGGATGATCATGAAGCTCAGTTTTCTTCTTTGGGAGGATCCTTCAAAAGAAAGAGCTCTAACTCCTTGTCACCTTTGGGCTTGACACCATGATAGAGCTTAAGCCGGTGACCGTTCACTTTGAGGAAGCTAGGGCTTGAGGGATGGCTCAAATGAATAACACCATAAGGAAAAAACTAAGGAAAAAACTAAACCTAAAATCCTAAATTCTAGAAAGAAGAGAAAGCTTCTCTCTCTAGAAATCTAACTTAAAATATGCTCTAAACTATACTAATGACTCTCTCTTTTATCCTTCTTGAATTCAGCATCAAATACTTCATAAATGAGTTAGCTTGGTTCTAAGAAAGCTCTGAAATCGCGACCCACGTGTTTACTTAAGTAAATCACGTGCCGACAGTCATGCGTACATATCTACTATGGGTACACGCAACTTGGTATTCATGTGTACGCATAAGGCATGCGTACGCCCAACTTGAGATTCATGCGTACTATGAGGAACTCTAAACTTCATTTCTTCATGAATTCTCTATTTTTGTATGTTTTTTCTAAACTTCTTCAAGTCATCCTTGTCTTCTAAGGCTGAAATCAGCCAACAAACATATCAAGACATCGAATGGAATTATAGTGAATTAAATTTAGCAATTTAAGAGCCTAAAAAGCATGTTTTTATTCATTAAGCACAATTAGGAGAAATTTACAAAACTATGTTGTTTCAATGAATAAACGTGAGAAAATCCTACAAATTCTACTCATTTAAAGTAGATAAATACCATGAATGTGGATTTATCAAGTGGTTTTCTGATTGTTTTGGAATTGCTGAAAATTATAATTTTAGTTGATTAATCGAATCGGTTGCTATTAAATTGTTTGTTTGATGAGGCTGTGGTGGCTATTAATGCTGATTTATGATTAACTAAAATTGGGTTTGAGAACTATTAAAGGATTAAAGTTTGATTACTAAATCAATTTTCTTTAAATTTTGAATTTTAAAATAAAACAGTGACTTTGAAAATGAATCAATAACTCAATAGTGAACAAAATTGTATGAAGTTAAATGATGGATAAACTAGAGTAAATATAGTTGTTAGGGTTTAATTTTGAGAGGTTTGTGTTAGTTGAAAAATTAGTCATGAATTTTTGAAGTTGGACTGGTTGATTATAAATGACTGATTGATGAAAATTCTTATTTTAAATTGACGATATGGTGTTAATTGTTGAGCTAAATTATGATAAATTGATTATTGGGAATATGTTATTATGGCAACTATTAATGAAAGGCGGGTAAATGGTTGAAATTGAGGGAACCTGTAAGGGTGGTTTAAGTCTATTTTTAAGGAAGGTTATGTCCAGATTTTTATAAAAATATAAAAATTTAATTAAAAAGAATTATGTGAACTGTGTCTTAGATCTTTAATTGATGAATTTGATATTTTTTAACAGGAGATGAATATTTAAAGGCTTATTTGATGATGGTTATTGATTGCTTATAAAATTGAAAAAGCGAGTATTCTTTTAAAGTGTTAAGGTTAGATTTAAAGTGCTTGAAAATGGTTTGAGTAAGATATTGCAAAAGTAAAAACCGTAAAGTTTATACAGTATGACTTAACAGAGAAAGAAAGAGATACCGAATAAAAATGTGAAACTGTTGATGAATAATGAGAATGATAATTGATGATGAATAATGAGAATGATAACTGATTTTTAGAATGGGCCTTGGGCCGAACGCAGAAACGGAAACACTCATAAATTGTGGGCTGCTTTTCCGTTAGCCCTAGAGATCCTTGATAAACCACAATTTTATGGTAAATTTTGGATTGAAATGAGTGGATTTTATCAACTTATCTTGCATTTATTCGCTGAAATTGAATGGTTTCGTGATTTCTTCTTAAATTGTGCTTAAGAGTAAAAACTTGCTTTTTAGGCCTTTAAATTGCTAAATTTGATTCACTTTAATTTCATTCGATCCCTTGATGTATTTGTTGAGTGATTTCAGGCTTAGAAGGCAATGATGACTTGAAGAAGTGAAGAAAAAGCATGTAAAAGTGGAGAATTCATGAAGAAATGAAGTTTGGAGCATCTCATGATTGTGCGTACGCATGCCTTATGCGTATGCATGAATCTCAAGTTGCGCGTATGCACACGTCATGCGTACGCACGCGTCATGCGTACGCACGCGTCATGCGTATGCATGTTTTGAAAATTCGTCAATTTACACGTACACAGCGTCATGCGTACGTCATGCGTACTCATGCGTACGCATGTTTTGAAAATTTATCAATTTACATGTACACAGTCCTTTAGGCCGAAATTCACCTACATTGGATATCAATTGTGTACCTTATAGTTTTCTAAAATAACTATTTTGTGCTTGATATTCTGACTTTTACTATTTGAACCTTATATTTTACCAAAATACTCATTTTATCCTTAAGTTACATAATTACTTATTTTAACCTTCTCTTTTACCAAAATGACTATTTTATCCTTATATAATTAGTCATTTTTTAATCTTATTTTTATCAAAATTACCATTTTGTCCTTTATGCCTCTCAATTTACTACGTTACCCTACAACTTTTTTTTAATGATGATTTTATCCTTTTTAGCTTAATTTACTCTTTTACATTTTATCTTTTATTCTTAACTTATTAATTTGTTATATTTATACTTTTACTCTTAAATTTTACTAAAACTATTATTTATGTTCGAAACTTTATTTTAATTACATTTTTGGCTTGAATCTTTTATATAACTATATTTTTACCTCTAAGTCTTCTCTGTTCATATTTTTAAATCTAAACTTTTGTTATTTTCACTTGTAATCTATTTTTTTTATCCTAATTTAGATACTAATCAAGTTTGGTGCATCATACATTTTTCATAGAGTTAAAGTTTGTTTATCTTACTCTTTTAGGCTTTTATAACAACTTTTCTTCCAATTGCTTACACTTTTACCTATTTAACTTCAATAATCATCATTTTATGAGTTCTTCTTATTTTATATTGATCTCTTATGTTTGTATGACACTCAAATTTTTTTAAGACATTTTCTTGAATTCTTTCATTTTTTTTCTCATAATTTGCTTTAGTAACCATCACTTTAAAAAATATTTACATGATCTCAACTTTTATAAAATTATAAATTAGCCCCAAATCTTTTTCATACATTTGGCCATATTTAATCATCCAAAATTCATACCAAGCAATCATAAATCATATTATTAGCTTATTCATCATTCAATCATCAACATAAATACTCAAAGGCATCAAGTAATCACAAAAACATTATCAAACATCAAACATCAGACTATGAACATTCAAGGGACTTTCTAAACTATCGTAACCCTTGCCATTTTTGTTAGTTACTCTAAATCACTTCTTGAACTCTTGTGATCAAGAAAATCTCCTAAATCAAAATTAAAACAGCTTTTATCATCGTCTAGGCCTTATGGCTGAAACTATAATGAAAAGAAAAAGAATAATTTCTCATCCTTTTGATCTTGAATTTTGATATTTTAGATGTTTCTCTTCAAGTTCTTAGTGGTTGCTTGTTATTCAAGAAAAAAAAAATAAGCCTCTTTTTGTTAGATCAACAAAAATCGAATTACGAAAAAGAAAAGTTAAGAGATTTTTTTCACTAATTTTGTGGCGATTCAAATGGTAAATGAAGAAGAAAATGTGAAAAATGATTCTTGCTTCTAGGCTTCTAGAGAAGTGGAGATTGAGATTAAACGAAGAAACTCGTATAAGTGAGACTTTGGATTTCTCTTTTTCTCCCTCTCTTAGTTCGACCTTCCTCTCTTCTTTTTCTTTCTCTTTGTTTTCTTTTTCACTTAGCTTAACTTTAGTGAAAAATTTGATGCTGTATGAGAGTAAAGAGAGATAGAGAGTGTGTGTGAGTGCGCACGTTGATAAGAAAAGAGAAATAAAAGTGTATTAATTGCTTTTTTTTCCTTTTTTTTCTTATCATTATTTAATCTCATTTTTTTTATTGACTCATACATAATATCTCAACATATGATTTAAAGAAAAGAGAGAGATAAGTTTGGCCATTTAAAGAAACAAAGAGAAAAAATAATTAAATCAAGTATTATAATTCTTGATGATATAATTATGAACATCTCATGTTAATTCACCATATAGTAAAATAATATGTGGTGATTAATAGTTTATGAAAAGGGAATAAATGTAAAATTTGTGGCTAGGATTAATTTATATAAAATAATTACTAAAAATAATAATTATTTAATTACTGATTTTAACTAACAAATAATAAAGCAAAAAATTATACCGATATAAATAATATTAGTACCATATATTATTTTAGTTTCAAAATATTTGTAAAATAGTTTGGTAAAACTAAACTAATAAAAAAATATTAATAAAGGATTTTTATCAGATGAATTTAAATTTAATAATTAAAAGTCATCATTAAAAAATACTTTTCTATTTTTTTATAAAAAATAATATTGTAATAGAATTTTGATAAGTCAAGTTTGATACCGATCAATTTTGATAATATTTTTTTATAAAAAATATTAATTGTAATAGCTTTTCGCTACGCTTTTTGAACTACCGCCACGCTTTTGAAAGGGTAGCGTCTGAAAGGGTGGCGGTTGCTCTATCGCCACGCTTTTGGTGACCTATCGTCACGCTTTTTCTTTTGCCACGATTTTTACAAATGGCTACCCATTAAAGCGTGGCCGTATGTGAGAGATATGGCCACGCTTTAAAAGCGTGGCCATATGTGGGAGATATGGCCATGCTTTAAAAGCGTGGCGATAGGTAGAGATACGGCCACGCTTTTGAAGCGTGGCGATAGGTAGAGTTACGGCCACGCTTTTGAAGCGTGGCGATAGGTAGAGTTACGGCCACGCTTTTGAAGCGTGGTCATAGCAAGAGATACGGCCACGCTTTTAAAGCGTGGCGATATGGAGAGATACAGCTACGCTTTAAAAGCATGGCCATAGCAAGATATACAGCCACGCTTTAAAAGCATGGCGAAAGCCTTGTTAAATTAAAAGAAAAAATCTTTTCCTTACTTGATCTTCATTCCTACACAATATAAATTTTCAATCCTTTTTTATTACCAAACCTACAAATATAGTATGCAATTTTTATTACAAGACAAATCAAACAATAGTTAGTGACATATATAATTTACTATAATTGTTTTATACATTAAAAACCTAATACTCAAATACAAAATAAATCTCGAGTTCAAATTCCAAAACTAAAACCCGAAGAAAAATACAGAAACAATACAAGTTAGAATTGCTCATAATATATCAAATTACACTAATAGAGATGATCATCAACCTAAATACTTAGTAAAAGATCAGAATCAACCTAAAACTGCTCCACTTTGTGCATTAAGCGTTCAAGTTATCCATTCCAATACTAGCCTACAGCAAAATATCAAGAACAAATTGAACCAACAAAAACGATATATATAAAAATATTATAAGAAATAATCTAATTTATGCATGTATTAACAATTCCAAATTAAACCAGGTTCACATTCTACTATAAAAATTCATCAGCATTATGCTAATAGGAATAAAAATAAACTTGGTCAGCTTAACACAAACTTCTGGATTATTACAATATACAATTAGTATAGTAATTAAGTAATTAAAATTTGTACCAGGAATTTATGATTCTCCTCAAGCACTGACAAGAAATTGGTACAAATTTTTTTCATTTAAGGTCCAAATTCCCCTCCCCAACAAAGCACTTGCATGAAGAATGTTCCTCAAGTGTAGCAGGTGCTGCTGAAGAAGGAAAGTTCCTCAAGTTTACCCCCAAGCGCAGTAGCTGTAAATGATACCACAATGAGTGTGATAAATACTAACTATACAAGTAGATAAATTAATCTCTGCAAAAGCCCAATAGGCCAATATCACACTGAATCTTTTCATTTATTATCCATCAATGATATGACTTTGGCCAATAGTGCTCTTAACAGTTGCAATAACCTTTTATTCTAAGCAGAGAAGAGACTTCCCTTCAAGTTTGTTATAAACCATCTCAATTTCCCAATCGGAAGATATATCTTTTCACTGTGGGAGTATGCTCCAAAGGTTAAAAGTAATCAAATACAAAGAGTTTTTAGTTTTTCGTGACCATAAGAGGAATTTTTGTGTTCTTTTCTTTTTATAGGAGCGTAAAAAGATAACCTTCTACTGATAAACAAAACAAGAAGGCCTTTCAGGCTTCAGTTTTTATCCCATATATTTCTTTTTTAAGTTTTTATCCTAAAAAGAAATGCCCTTTATATAATTTAAATTATTGGTAACTGAGATATTAGCATTAAAGTAACAGAAGAAACAACTAACATTTCTAGTTTCTAGCAAATTTTACTGTGTTTTCCTTTTCCACCTCCCATATTTTTTTCAATTATCATTACCATATTAATATTGAAAGGGATAAAGATACATGTGTACCACTCTCTACTCAAGATAAACATAAGACTTACTCCAACCAAATAGCCAATTAAGGGCAGAAGGGTCAAACTCAAGAAAATAAGAGAGAGTTGTGTTGGTGGTCATTTTTCAAGAGTCCTGAATAAGTGGGTTATCTCTGCTTTGGGCCCATATCTCGTGTATGGATCAACAGCTAGTGGAGGAGGACGGGGTGCCTTGCTAGTAGGTGCTTCTGGAAGATCTAATTCAAGATGGCCAAGTGGCCGTAAGAAAGAGTTCTCCTGAAATAATACACATTTTTTTCTCATATTGCCAATATAATTGAGAAAGGGGAAATTAAGCTGAGCAAACACTTCAAGATACCATGACAGCATCACCAACAGTCAGCTCAATGTCATATCTGCCAGAGAGATAGTAAAATTTCTCCACCAAGCCAAGAAAATCCTAGAAAGCCAAAATTACAAACATCAGTAGAACATTAAACATGATGTACCTTGAAAAAATCCAGAATATGACACTGCAAAACTTTTGAGAAGTAACAACAACAAAGAAATACAGTTGTGAACTTGTGATTCTTTTCTTCACATCAGTGGTAAGTCATGCTACCCTGAAATCAAATTATTAAGAAAATAAATCCAAAAGAAAAAAGAGAAACATTGTTTAAACAGCAGCAGTAAATAGCATATTTCCCAGGTTCAAGCAAGCAGCAAAGAGAATTCATATGACTTAACCAGTTCCACAAACTGAAATTATTGCAGTTCATATAATATGGACCAAGCAACAAGCAGAGCAGCACTCAGCAACAATAAACCAAGAAAATTTAATCAAACAGTAACACTTTCACAGAATCTATTTTGGATAGTGAACAAAAATACAATAAACAGCAATCACAAGTCCAGAATTCAACACCAAAACAGCATAATAAACAAGTTCATCCAACGCAACATTCAGAGGAAAGACAAATTCATTCCGAACAGCAGCAGTAAACAAAACAAAACCTACATCCACTAACCAATCCAGATTCTCTAATTAACCACCTAATTCAACTAAACTAAATTAGTTGAACTAAACAAGTTAAACAAAATGAGCTAAACTAGATTAACCAAACAGAAATAAAATCAAATGAGATAAAAGGGAAACCTGGGAAGTAGGGAATTGGAACAGGGGAAGGGAATGAAAAGATTGATGATGATGAGTGAATGGCCGGAGCAACACGGTGGCAGCCTAGTGGTGGCGCTGGAGAAGGGAAGGGAAAGATTGATGATGATGAGCACCACTGCTCTAATATCCAGCATGCATATTTCATTTCTTAGTTTGAGCTATTTTAAGTTCATGCATGATCAATCAATTATTGGTGAGAGCATGGAAACAATAGAGTGCAGTATTACACAAACTACACCATAAATTACATGAGTTTTCAAAGAAAAATAGGGGCCAAGAAAAATATGAGGCACACCATAATATGATACTCTATCAAACAAAAGGCCGTCCAGCAACTAGATCAGAAGAAAAATTAGTTCAGACAATAAGGCTGACGAACAGTCAAGACAACAAGAAAAATGAAAAATAAACACACAAGCTATGCACATTAAATAAAATCAGTCAAGTTCAACCAGATCTTAGATCTCCATAGTAGAAGATTGGAATCAGAGTTATCAGCATGCTATATACAGTTAAACATAGCACAATTTCTAGATCTACTAGGTCTCTTCATTGTAATAAGTGATAAATACAAAAAGAGAAGTTGAAATTAATTAAATGAGAAAACATAATACATATAGTAGTAGTGGTAAGAGTTGCCTATAGACTATAGGGTTCCCTCCAATCTATATTTCCTTATTTAATTGCCATGTTACTACTATAAAATTGTACACATACAATATGAAAATGATCCATATAGGTAGCAGGTCCCCTATTCTAAATGCTTGTTCTTTATAAACTAAGAAATATTTAATTTAACCTTACTATCCTTTATTCTGAGTAAAACCAAGCAGAATGCTGATATCAATATCATGGGCCAATCTAGAAAAGAAAAAAGAAAAAGGAATAAATATATGTTATATAAGGATAAGAAACACTTAAAAATATAAAATTGAAGGTGCTACCTTATTCAAAGCTGCCATTGCCTTACTAGCTCCTTGCATACTAGCAGCAACAGAAGAATGGGCATGCATAGCCAGAATCAAAATCCCAACCACACCAAAGAGCATTAAACTGATAAACATCCCTCCTTGCATAAACAACCATCCGAAAAAGAAAACAACACATCAACAATCTACCTATGTGTGAGTTGCTATGCCTCTCATCTGAGCTCAACTACCTTGAAGGTTAGCAATCTGCTGCCTAAGCCTTACCAACTGTCGAGGAAGAACTTTAGTTGCAGCCTGAATATTTTACAGGAAAAGAAGAAAATATTAGCATGTTTGGCACAACAGATTATCTAGACACTAGAGAGAAATAACAGTTTTTTATACTTTCAAAACTTTTGACAGAAGGCTCTTTCAATATAGAAGATGTTTCGAACCGAAAGTAAGCCAATTTGAATTGGAAGTTAGCATAGCAAGGGAAATCAATTTTGAGAAAGTCACAGAAATAACATCCACCCATTTATGGAACAATTTCCTCTTTATTGAAGGTTGATTGTTATCATCACTAGGCAAATCCAACAATGTTATTACCATCCGAATGAGTTGAGGATTAAATAATAAAAAAACTCTTCATGCTTTTACTTGAGATCACAACTAAAAGAGAAAAGTCACTAAAAATAAACTATATATTTTACATATACATCAAACAAGCCAAACAGAACAATTATTTCCTACACTCGGTTGGACATAAACAATTTAATATGACCCTAAAATTAGTTAAATACTCCAAACCTAATCCGAAGCATCAAATTCGACATAAACAGTAATCCATCCCAATTCGCGAGAAATTGAATAGAGTAAAGTAACATGTACAAACCTTAAAGAAACCCTGGGGGCAATCTATCGATTCCTCTCAGCAGAGAATCGAGCAAAGAAAAAACGGCGAGGCAGGGAATGGCAGAGACGAACGCCCAGCAGGGAAAATAGAGCAAAGCAGATGCGAGGCGGAGGCGCGGTAGAGAGGATGTAGCAGATGCGAGGCGGAGACGCGGTGGAGGGGATGAAAAAGAAGACGGTGGCCAGCACAATGTTGAGGGTTAGGGCATGGTGACCAGAGCAGGAAGATGGCCAGAGTGTAAGGGATATGATTTAGGAATAGAGAAGAATTAATCAATCAGAGGGAATTTAGAGAGAATTAAGAGGGAGAGAGATAATTCCATGAAAGGAATTTCAAAAAAACAACTATATTCATTACTCAATTCATGATGTCCTATTACATTTTTGCTATATCTATTTATAGTAAATCAATTATTAATGAATTGGGCCTTGGCCTATATTTTACTCATTACATTACATTCCCCTTAACGACAACGTTGCCCTCAAGGTTGTTGAAAAAAAATTATAAACCCTAATTACAATTAATAAAAGTAATAATTAATCTTAAAGTAACATTTCTTTTTCGTATTTCTATTCTACTGTCTAAAATAAAAAATTACCTCCAAGATCCCATTGTTTAAAAAAAAACTAGGCCCTCAATCTTTTTAAAATATTTTTTGGTAGGCCTAAATCTATTTGTTTATGTGAATTGGACTCTTGTTGAGGTAAATTGGGCTTGGCACATTGGGGAAAGGCCCAACCCTTGAGGAAGGAACAGCTTATCATTCTCTGCTTTCTCATTCTCGTTGCTGCACTTGAGACGAGAGGGCACCATTCCAAAATAGCCACCACTCATCTCTTGACCACTCTGCATCTCTGCCGTCTGCTATGCCTGGGTAGGCTCCTGTGCTGCTGCTTAGTCCATCGCCACCCACGGAGACAACACCTCGTCCCGCTTCTTCTCTGTTCCGTATCTACGCTCGCGGTCCCATGGAAAAACTACCACCGTGAGTGGTGGTGGCTTGGCCACGATTGAGGGAACACAATGGAACAGAACACCTCTTCTAACCTTCACCGCTTCATCAACTCGGGTCGTCGCGAGCTTTCCCTTCGTAGAGGCGCCGCTTACTACCACCGCGTCGTTCGTCTTTCGCGGTCTTGGTTTTGGTGCGTGCTTTCTTGCAGCTGCTCCGCCTCTGACCACCGCGTCCGTAAACCTGCAAGGTGGCTTTGGTTTCGGTTCCCGATCCAATAGATCTGTGTTATCCACCTTCCCCTTCGCGACGGCGCCGTCCTTGGCGCCACTGCTGGCCGTGCTTAGCCTCCACCGTTGCTCCGAGCGGTTCTGTCGATGTGGACGCCGTCGTCCTCCGCAACGGGTGCTGTTTCCCACCATGTACGATCGCTGGCGTTCAGAGGTCGCGGTCCGGCATTTAGGGAGGTCGTTTCTTGAACCTGAAGCTCCCTTTGCAGATCTAGAACTGCTGTTGTTGATGCTGAAAACTGTTGTTGAGGTATTGAATTAGATAGTTGAATTCTTGAGGATGTAATATCATTATCCACAGTCTGTAATTTCGCTTGATCTTGAGTTTCGATTGATGATTCTGCTTCTGAATTACTGATATTGTGTTCTGTCGATGATTTTTCTGTGGTGTCTATGATGAAATTCTGGATTTGAATTTTTGCTGGAAATGCTGATTCTGGACTTTGATACAGTGATTGATAGGAAATTTTTGTTGATGAACTTTTCTGGATCGGGTGCTGAGATGATAATTTTGGCTTTGAAATTTCTAAAAATGGATTGCTCCAGCGTTCTTCATAATACTTTGCCAAATAAAAAGCATCACGAATAGTTTTAGGATCATCAAAGATAATTTCTCTATGGATATATGTTTCCAATCCATTGAGAAATATCTTCAATATTTCAGCATCATTCAAATTTACTCTTTGAACATAACACAAAAAGGCAGTAAAATATTCAGCTACACTTCCAATTTGCTCCATTAGAGGTGAGATCGCCAAACCACCATGAAAATGGAAAAATGGTGGTCAATGAAAGCACCAATGTAAGGGGTATGATTTAGGAATAGAGAAGAATTAATCAATCAGAGGAAATTTAGAGAAATTAAGAGGGAGAGAGATAATTCCATGAAAGGAATTCCAAAAAAGGAACTATATTCATTACTCAATTCATGATGTCCTATTACATTTCTACTATATCTATTTATAGTAAATCAATTACTAATGAATTGGGCCTTGGCCTCTATTTTACTTATTACACAGGGTAGGAAGGCGATGACAAAAGTGATGAAACCACAATGAAGGAGAACAGAGAAGACGACACTGGCAACGATGCAGAGGAGATCAGCGAGGAGGACGACGCTAGTGACGAGGTTAACGAGGACGACGCTAGTGACGAGGAAGAGACGAGGCGGAGGAGAGGCTAATGGCACAGTGAGGACGGTGCTGGTGAGGGTGGGGATCTGAGATCTTCCAGGATTGCCATGGAGTTGAGAGCTGAGTGACGATGGTAACTTAGCTTGGTAAGAGCTGGGAGTGAGCGAGAGAGTGCCAAAAGGTTTTCAGATCGAAGCTTGCTTTGGGGTTTTATTTTTCAAAAACCTTTTGGCCACGCTTTAAAGCGTGCCAAAAGAGTCCCTCTTTCCCCCTATGGCCACACTTTTGAAGCGTGGCTATTCCAACCAACTGCTACCCTTACAAAAGCGTGGCCGTTGATCCTTTTCACCACGTTTTTGAAGCGTGGCAAGAAAAAGCGTGGCCAAATCACTATGCAATCCCACCCTCACAAAAGCGTGGCCATTGACCACTTTTGGCCATGCTTTAAAAGCGTAGCAAAAAAAGCGTGGCCATATCTTCAATCAATTGCTACCTTTCCAAAAGCGTGGCCGTTGACCCTTTTTGCCACATTTTTGAAGCGTGGCAAGAAAAAACATGGCCAAATCACTATTCAATCGCCAGCCTCATAAAAGCGTGGCCATTGACTACTTTTGGCCACGCTTTTAAAGCGTGGCAAAAAAAGTGTGGCCATAGACCTTTTTTCTTGTAGTAATTTAAAGAAGCAAAGAGAAAAAATAATTAAATGAAGTATTATAATTCTTGATGATATAATTATGAACATCTCATGTTAATTCACCATATAGTAAAATAATATGTGGTGATTAATAGTTTATGAAAAGGGAATAAATGTAAAATTTGTGGCTAGGATTAATTTATAGAAAATAATTACGAAAAATAATAATTGTTTAATTACTGATTTTAACTAACAAATAATAAAGCAAAAAATTATACCGATATAAATAATATTAGTACCATATATTATTTTAGTTTCAAAATATTTGTAAAATAGTTTGGTAAAACTAAACAAATAAAAAAATATTAATGAAGGATTTTTATCAGATGAATTTAAATTTAATAATTAAAAGTCATCATTAAAAAATACATTTTTATTTTTTATAAAAAATAATATTGTAATAGAATTTTGATAAGTCAAGTTTGATACCGATTAATTGTGAAGAGCAGTGGGTCCAGCGTATGTGTAACCTTCTGGGCTGTAAGGGGGACACTCTCCCAGTTAAATACCTTGGGATCTCCTTAGGAGCAAATTCGAGGTTGGTGAAGACCTGAAAGCCTATTATGGACAAAATGGAGGGAAACTCAGCTTGTGGAAAGCTAAGGTGCTAAACAAAGTTGAAAAGTTGGTGCTTATCAAATCAGTATTAAACAGTTTGGTAGTGTATTATTTGAGTTTATTCAAGATGCCAAAAGCTGTTGCTGCAAGGTTGATTTCAATGCAGAGAAGATTCCTGTGGAGTAAGGAAGATGGTAGGAATGATATGGCATTAGTTAGGTGGGAAATGGTGCAAGCTCCAAAAAAACTAGGTGGCTTGGGAGTTGGCGATGCTATGATTTGAAACTCAGCATTGTTGTTCAAGTGGTGGTGGCGGTTTGCTAAGGAAGAGTGCCCACTGTGAAAGAAAATTGTATGTTCATGTAATAATATGAATCCCAATGAGCTGTTGTCAACTCAAGCACTACCTACGAGAGGAGGCCCCAGGAAGGATATATACCAGTTAAACATCATGAATGAACGTATAAGGGATAAGATGGTGACAGGGTTGTCCATGGAGATTGGTGATGGGCGACGGACTCGATTCTGGGAAGATGTATGGCTACTATGTGGATCTCTAAAAGACCGGTTTCCGAGGCTTTTTTTTGTTTCAAACCAGTGTGGATATGTTATTGGGTATTGTAGGTTCTGGGATGAGATAGAGTGGATTTGGAATTTCCAATGGAGGCGAGAGCTCTTTCAGTGGGAATTAGAGCTCTTGAGTCAGTTACATGAGGTTTTGAGACCGATGAAATTAGTGAATCACAGAGAGGATAGAGTGATTTGGAAATATGATAGGCAAGGTGTTTTTTCAAATAACTCATTTGTGCAGGTGTTGCAGGTTGAAATGCTTCCAGAGGAGGTGACCAGCTACAGCTTCACAAGCACCGTTTGGAAAAGTTTGGTGCCACCACGAGTGGAGCTGTTTGCTTCGTTTGTTTTAATAGGCAGGGTGAACACTAAGGAAAGGCTGAGCCGATTTGGAATTATCAGACAGGAGGACACTGTATGCGTGTTATGTAATAACGAATTGGAACATGTATATCACTTGTTTTTCGGCTGTGCATTTGCTTGACAGGTGTGGAGTGCTTGGATATCAAGGTTCGGCTATCAATGGTCTTATCCGTGTTCGTTGAAAGAGCACTATCTCACCTGGACAAAAGAACCGAGGAGTAAGGAGAATCGTAAGCAGTGGCTAAGGTATTTTTGTGCGGTCATTTGGAATATATGGATGGAAAGGAACAGGAGAATTTTCCAGGATCAAAGTAGAGGTGTTGAAGAAGTTATCAACATAACTGTGACAAGCGTTAATGAGTGGAGAGGTGTTGATCCCTTTTGTTGTTGATGGCTATACCGAAGATGACATGGACCTTTATGTCTTTCTTTTGCTGCTTTCTTAAGTAGGATTTTTATGTGTTTTTGCTTGACTAGCTATCATCGCTCCACTTTATTGTGTTGAGCTCTTTCTTTAATAAAAAAACATTGTAATATAATTTTTTTTATATGGATCCGCCTCCTTTAACATATTCTATAAATTTTCATCACAGAAATCCGGAGAAATCATTCTGCTGAGAATCGGATACTTACACCTCTCGCCACTCGACTCGTTGCAACTCGGTCACTACAACTCGCTCTGAACCAGGTGACTCACTCCTCTCTCAGCAGTCAGCACTACTACTACTAATACACCTACACTTTCTTCCCTTTCGCATTATCGCTCTTGCAATTTTTGCTTTCCAAGCATTCATCACAGATTGTTCTTTTCTTCGAAACCTAGCTCAATTTTGGAGATTGTTTTGGCCAACGATCGGTCCCAAAGGTTAGAGCTAGTGTTAGACAAGTGTTCCCGGTCTCTGACACATGAAACTGTTCTTTACATTTTGAGGAGGTTGGACAAAAAGCTTCGTGCTTTTTTAGTTGGGTCAGTGAGAAACAATGGTTTATACCAAGTTCATCCGTGTATAGCTTGATTGTTAGGATTTTGGCCAATAAGGGAACCTTGAAACAGTTTTGGGTTACTCTAATGATGATGAAGGAAAAGGGGTTTTATCTCGATGAAGAGACTTATGTGACGATTTCAATGCGTTTTAAGAAGGAAAAGATGGACTCAGATTGTGCTGCTTTGAACAACTTCTATCATCGGATGCTGGAGGAAAATGCAACGCAAGGTGCTGCCAAGAAGGTGGTTAGGGTCGTTTTGGCATCAAAGTGGGGAGATGAGGTTGCGAACGGATCGGAGAAGCTTAACATTCAGCTGTCGGATAACTTTGTGATAAGGGTTTTGAAGGAGCTTCAAACCCAGCCTTTTTTGATCATAATACTATTACCTACAACACAATTGCAAGGGTTGTAGCTAGGATTGATTCGGTTGAGGAGGTTTGGAATATTCTTGAGGATATGAAGAGTGTTGGTCATGAATTGGATATCGATACTTATGAGAAGATATCAAGGCAGTTTCGACAGAGTAGGATGGTGGAGGATTCAGTGAAGCTTTATGAGCTTATGATAGATAGCTCATACAAACCATCGGTTCAGGATTGTGTTATCCTTTTGAAGAGCATGCATATCTGAATGTGATTTTCCGGATCTCAATTTAGTTTTCAGAGTAGCTAAGAAATATGAGTCAACTGGGCACACACTATCCAAGGCAATATATGATTCCATCCATAGGTCTTTGACAAGCTTAAGGAACTTCAATGAAGCTGAAAATATTGTTCACACAACGAGAAGTGCTGGTTATGAGCCTCATAATATCACCTACAGTCAATTATTGTTTGGACTTTGTAAGACAAGGAGGCTTGAAGAAGCATGTAAGGTGATGGAGGAGATGGAATCTTGTGGATGTATCCCTGATATCAAGACATGGACCATCTTAATCAAAAGGCATTGTGATGCCAAAGAAGTAGATAAGGCATTGCTTTGTCTTTCTAAGATGGTCGAAAAGGGCTGCGATGCTGACTCTGACTTATTGGATGTGCTGGTTGATGGTTTTCTTTGTCAGAAAACGGTGGAAGGTGCTTACAAGTTGCTTGTAGGGGTTAGAATCTGATTGAAAGATTGTTAGGAGTTGGGAAGCTTGAGGATGCACTTGACCGTCTTCGTCTAATGAAGACACACAACTATCCTCCATACCCTGAATCTTTGTGTCCTATTGCAGAATTCCTTAAGGCACTGAGTATGAAAAATACCCATCTGTTGCAGCTTATCTTCATGTTTTTGAATCCTTCTTCATAGAAGGTAGACTCTATGAGGCCAAAGATCTGTTATACAAGTGTCCTCATCATATTCGTCGGGACAATAAAATCGCTGAACTTTTTAGTTCAAACAATAGTCGTGCAGTCGCTAATTGACACCTGAAGACCCTTTCTTTCTCTGTAATATGTGTCATCTTTTTTCTAAATGATTACTGTTATCAACTCTGATCAAGCTGTTAGTGGGTTTGGTAATTTGCCACCAAAAGACCATTTGGATTATAAATATTTTGTCAGTTTAAGCTTCATACTTGAAATTGCAAGAGATATTCATGTATGATCAATGATGCTATCAAGATAATGGCAATTTTTGAAAAGATTTACTCATTTCAGCGTGTAAATCTTATTAACATGAAGGGATCATGTTACATTGGTCCCTGCATCTTAGGCAGTTACTTTAGCTCTTAAAATTATAAATTGACCCAAAAATATCTGTAAAACCGGTCTTCGCAATTCATTTACTGAGTTAGATTTCTCCCCTAAAATCCTAGTTAATTGGAGACCGGTGTCAACCGTCATGTTAGCACTGAGAAATATTAACTAGTCGATTTGCCTGTGTTGCTCCAGAATGTGCCAGGTTTCTCCCTTTTTTGGTTCTCGTTTGTTTGTAGTAGGTTACTTGGCTGATTCATGATAAAGGTGACCAGATCATAGGATAGTAATTTGGCACTGTAATTACTTACTACTTTAAATGGCAATTTTATGTAAATCTTGTGTGATCGATCTATTTGTCTAAGTGACCATTATAAATAAATCTCGGCAACACTTAAGTGTAGGAGAAATAGATGACTGCTTTCACTACTAAGGTTTTAAGAGTTGTTTGTTATCAAAACATATTTGCTTAACTAAATTTGTTTCAATAACTTACCTTTTTTTTCCTTTTTATTCCCCTTGTAATTTTTCTAGTGGAAGAAGGAAGAAAAGGCAATCATCTGCTAGGATATTTCATATCATGTTATATCATAATCTTGGCATTTGATTTAAATGTTTCAGCTATTACGGTTATTTGACATATATGTGCTTTCGATGTGCAGGATATGCAGCAGAAACTAGAAAGTATTGTAGACCTTGCTGAGCATGCGCCATTGCCATTGATATTCTGGATCACCTGCAGCAATTTTTTCGGAACTTGAATCTGATTAAAAGAGATTGATATGCAAATAAAAACGTTTCAATTGTTTTATTATATTTTCTTTTAGTATTACGTATTAACCAAGCATTACATAACAATTTTTTTTAAAGAATTATACTATTCTCCTGAGTTCTGTTTCTTCCCTGTTATTTGACATTAGCGTATGTTCCAGATATCAGATTTAATTGACCAAGCATCATTTGTATTGTTTCAGTCAATATCGCTAGTTTTAGATAGAGAATATTCATCTAAATATCACTCGTAGATATCATCAAAATGATTTATGCCTAGTTGCCTACTGCCTAGTAATTTTTTAATATTTTAAAATAAAACAAAAACACTCCAAATAGCCGTATCTTTAGTAAACAAAAATCAACTCTTAAATAACTTGACTAGATATTTTTTATTTGATTTATAGACTCAGAGATCTTGTCGGTTACTCGATCTTGTCATAGACTCTGATTTTTATGTTGAGTGAAACTTGAGAATGAGAGTTTTGCGTACTCAATCCAATAGCTCCTCTCAAAGGATGATGATGGTGATTTTGAACTGGTCCTTATAGAAGACTAGAAACAGGCTCATCTTTGATAATGTATCAATTAGTATGGAATAGATAATGGCGTCGACTTTAAAGCTACAGAAAAAATTTCAACAAATCCCCAATTCTTAATTGATGAACATTTTACTTTCTTTTATTTCTCTTATTAGATTATTATATGATGTTACCTTTATAGTAGAGCGTTGAGAACCTCCTATTTCTTTTGCTTGTCCCATATATGAACACCTATATGTTTCTTTCATTTCATGAATGGAATTATCTGATTTTGGAAAAAAAAAAAGTGCTACTTAATTATTTTACTATTTTTGTCGGAAAAAGAAAACTTATTTGAACTTTTGAAGGCGTTGAATCATAGTTACCAAAACCGGACCGGACCGGCCGGTTTGACTGAAAAACCGGTGAACCGGACCTAATACTAATTCAGTCCAACCTTCTGACCGCTTAAGATACTGAACCGGTCAAATCCGATATGAATCGGTGAAAACCGGTCAAATCCGGTAAAAACCGGACCGAACCGAACCGGTCGGGTCTGAAGGAGAGCCTATGACGCACTAGCGTTGTGGAAGAACACCATACTCCATATACTCTCCATTGTTGCCAAGTGTCAAGCCTTGTGAATTTTTAAAAAATTCTCCAAAATGGCTAACACAAGGTTCAAACTCCATCGTTCAAGGATGTAAGGAGGAAGTTTATACCACCAAACTAAAACACTTCTTGTTAGTATATATACATATTATAATACATATACCAAGTTTTCATTTTATTTATATTCAATTTATTTTAATTTTAAAGCCACTCATTTTTAAATCAATTATATTTTATTTAACTATAAATTTTATTAAATATATACAAACTAAAAATATAAACAAAAAAATTTTATTAATCATAATTTATTTTTTTCATGATTATATGATATCTATTAATTTTATTTTTTCAATAAATACTTTTAGTATATAATAATAGGTAAAAATTACATGCAGTTGTCTTCATATGAAGTTGATAGTTGAAAATCTTTAGATGATATCTAGTCAAACTTGTCAAATCATCTAACAGTTCTTAAATATCAACTTCACATGAAAATAACTGTATGCGAATTTTTACCTATAATAATATAATAATAAAACAAATATATATACCGGTTTAACCGATTCAACCAATGACCCACCGGTTGAACCACTAACACAGTGACCCAATAACCTGACCGGTTCGATCACCAGTTCGGTTCTGATAACTATGTGTTGAATGTAATTTTCTCTCAAAATTTTGGAAGATACAGTTATATACACTGGACCTAATTTAATACTACTAGTGCCTTGGACCATTGGTTGGAATGAAAGTTGGATACACATCAGTAAAACTTGCCAAATTGCCAGTTGCCACTAATGTTGACAATCACAAAAAATAGGATAACAAAGACAAGAAAACACTCTTTCCCCCTTCAACCAGAAATGCAAGATTTTCTGTCAGCCTCGGTTTATCCCTCTCCATTTGTTCACTTGTGAGGCTCAGATTTCATGGCTAGTAACATGGCCATGACATCGTCATCATCATCATCATCATCATCTTCATTACCATTATGAAATCTAAGATTTTCTCTCCTGCCCATAGTGGGAGCCATGAAGAAGAAGAAGAAGATAGAGCCTTATCAGGAAGAACAACAGCACCAGCACCACAAACAAGAACAAAAAGAGTTGGAAATATTGAAAGCAGTGGCACAAGCCTGGTACAGCCACTCAGGAAGCTCTAAACCTATGAGTGAGTTTGATGCACGCAGAAGAAACTTCAAAGTGAAGCCTTCAAGGTTCAAGCTAGAAGTAATGAGGGACACAGGTTCTTCTTCTTTTTCTTCACCTTGTTACTGGAATTTTCAGCAGTCACTTTGGGATTCATATGAACTTGTGACAGTGTCAAGAAGGATTGAAACGGGGTTGGATCTAGATAATAACCCTTTTGATGACTTATGTGGTTCGATTCAAAGCCAACGGAGGCGAAAGCTGGAGAGTAAGAATAGCCTCAGAAATCTGTTCTCTCATTTTTCTTCTAGACGGTTTAATGCTGCCAAAATTCCACAGGAAAACGATACATGAGTTTCATTCTTCTTTTGTTAGAACAGTTAAGATTATATAGACCACTCTCAATTTGCAACTTGAAATTCTGGCATACTGACAATTTTCCTTATTTAATTTTGAAGATGTCCTTGATTTTACCAAGCAAGATGAAAATGTTATTTAAAAGATATAAATTAAAATAACGTGTTAGTCCTTCTTCTTTAGTAAGTCTTTGCTTGTTATGCAAGAGAGTAGTTAGTTACAAATTCTGGCTTATTCTTGGTAGGACATGTATTTTTATTTTACAACATGAGTTTGATTGTGTTAGGCTTGAGCATCAAACAATAAAGGCATGGCATGCTAATTAACATGTGTATGTATTCATTCAATCAATGGTTGATACATATAAAAGCAGTACGTAAATAAAATCACACCTAGATTTGTAATAAGCAAACATTGGCTCGTTAAGCAGCCATTTATTTCTTACCATCACACTACTGATCTTGGTGTATTAGGAAGCATATGCTATATAGTAAACTAGACACAACACTCGAGAAATAACTGTTTTTTTTTTTTTTTTAATTATTATTATTATTTTAAGGCCTAAAGGTCTTCCAGGGGTGCAACTCAAAGCCACCCCTGTTCTTCTTAGGATAGTACTGATCAGAGTCAACATAGGTGGCTTCACCATCCCAATTCGCAGGATTGGTGGTTCTTCCATAGTCTACTACTTCAACCCTCTCGTCATCATGGCGAGCTTGGAGGGGATAGCCATAGTTTTGACATCCCTCGTCTTCCCCATGAATAGTTGCCTTCTTGCCGAAGGCAATATGGACACCAGGGTAACGAGGGACGTCAGTTATTTCGCTAGGGGTCCTGTGCACTCTAAATATGTGTTCATAGTAGTCCTGGGATCTCCGCATTTTTCTCTTTTTTTTCCCTCACTACTTGTTCTTCAGGTTTAAGCACGAGCACATATGGTAATTGTGCTAGCACAAGGTGCAATTTATAGGCACATTTAGAGAGATATTTATGCACTATTTTATTCCATAATTTGCTAAGATTGAATCTAATTCCCTGGCTTTTTGTAAATTTCAACAGTAGATTTGACCTGTAACTTAGATTCCGTTACTTTACTTCAATGTCCATGTGGCATGCCAAATAGCAGGGGTGGGAGTGAGTAGAAAGAACTGAAATATGGAGTAACATTTAAACACATAATAATAATAGTAATAATAATATTAAATGGAATTGCATCTACTAAAATTAAAGTATTAACTACTTTTAGATTATTAATTTTTATTGCTAGCGAGTGACGATATACTTCTCAGTTTGTAAAACGGTAATGCTAGAGAGACAAAAAAAAATAGTCAGAACTTGTCTTATTTAGCATTCATTAATTGTCGCAACCATTAAATGTATGATTGAAAGTAGCTTTTTCTAATTTTGATGTGGGATGAAACATGCTTTTAGAAATTCTTCTGGTGTGTTCTTGTGACATCGTCTATTTGATGTCATTCATGTAATCTAGTAATTCCCAGCACGTAATTATGGTCATGTTCCAAGAAAAAGTGACAAGATTATCCTAAAGCTGTAGTGATACATATATTGTTGTAAAAGAACTTGTGCTTAGATTACAGTGGAAGCCACCCAACACATGATTTTGATGCAACGGAACAAAACAGAAGTGAGTAAGAATAATGAACAAGGTTAACTTAAAAAGATTTTGTCAATTATCAAAGTAGCGTTTGGAGATTTTCTTGTGAAAATTTTAAGTCTGCCGGTTGGGAGAATAGAATAATACAAGATACGGAAAATAACATACTAAATATAATTAAAGGCACAAAAATTAGTATTCTTGTATTATGTTTAGTGACAAACTAAATATTAAAATAAACAAATTATAAAACTATAAAAGTCTAATTTATTCTTTTTTTTCATAAAAAAATTAAAAAAAAAATATAATAATAAAAAATAAGTTGTATTTTTTGACAAGAATAACAAAATATATTAATTCAATATTTTTCGATACAATGTCTGTCTCCATCTTTTATTTGCCAAATATAATTTTGTATCTTTATCTCAGTATTTCGTGCCTAAAAAAAATCCAGCACAATAGAATGACTTTGGCAAAGATATTCGAAGTAGAAAAATTTTTCTAAATTGCCATATATGTGTGTCTGAATATATTTTGAACACAATTCTCATCTCATCTAATATTCTTTTGACATGTGTTTTTTTTTTGTTGTCTAACTCTAACTTAATAAAAAATAAAAAAAGCTTCCATGGAAATGTTTGGATATATTCAATTATCTTCAAGTTTCAATGTGTTTAACATTAATCTTTATCTAAGTTCTTAAAAAAATTAGAAATAATATATTATTCTTTTTATTAAAAATTATCTTAAATATTTTATATAATTAAAAAAATATTTTAAAATATTAATTTTTACTTTAATATCAAGATATCATTATAATTTATCTAAAAAATACTTTATGTTTATATATATGTCATGTTTTTATGTTTTACAAAAAAAAAAAATTAAAATTAGGTATTTGTTCATATCCTAGCCCAAATGCAGCCCGGCCTAATAAGGATAAAGGCCCCTCAAAGGTGGTCTCTTCTATTCATCCGACCTTCTAAAGAGGTCAGACACGAAAAATGGTCCAGTTCTACTTATCTAAATAAGTAACTATCTCCCTAAATCTCTCTTAGACTCCTAGTATCTCTATCTCTCTTAAAAGATAGACTGCAACAAACTTGCAAAAAAAAAAGGAACGGCTATCCACGAATAAAAGTGGAACTATTCAAAAGGGTGATTATCTTTCTACTATAAATACACTGACACCCCTCAGGTATACTCATGTCGTAATCTACTAAAAACCTACTTAAAGCCCTTGATAACTTAAACATCGGAGTCTCTTGCAGGTATCACCTCCCACCTCCTCACGAGGAACTCGGACGGCGGCCCCTTAGCATCAGCACAAGTCAGTCGCTGCCCCAGAAGGAGTCTGGACCCCACGTTCATGCCCAAATCACCATTTTAGGTAACCCTCGGAATATTGACGTCGTTGTCGGGGACCTGGAGCTCAACTCTTGATAATGGCGGATAATCAATATGAAGACGGTCACATGGCGTCTGAGTTAGAAACAAAACCCCATCACGACGACCTCGCGTTAGCACTTCTTCCACCTCGAGACAAAACACGTGTTCCTCACGGAGAAGGAACATTGGGAAACCCTTAACTCTAGCAGATTTAATCAAAGGTCCATCCGGACGAAGAGGAAGAACCTCCTCATCCAACGGAAATAGTAGGGTTAGTCCACGGCCACTGCGGGCAATTAGAGCAACTCAAACTAGAAACTAAATGACAACGGGAAGCAAAACAAGAATTGCAAAGAGTTGGAAGAAAATCTCTTACGATTGGAGGCTGATCTACGATGACGAAGATCGAGCAGATTGGGAGGAAAGCCCTCTAGGAGGTGAAGATCCATTTGTTGAAGAGATCATGCGAGCCAGGGTTCATAGAAATTTCAAAATGCCTGACAAGGATCTCTATAACAGAACGACTGACCCAAGGCACCATCTCAGCAACTTCAAAAGTCGGATGTACCTAGCCGATGCCTGATGCACCACTATTTTATGGTATATTTTGTACTTAATTGAGTGAATTTTATCCACTAAACTCACACTTATTCATATAATTCGCATGTTTCACATTTTCCTTCCTAATTTTGTGCTATGATTGAAAACATGCTTCTTTGGCCTTAATTTGCTAATTTTAATCCTCTCTTATTACCATTTGATGCCGTGATATGTGTGTTAAGTGCTTTCAGGGTTTATAGGGCAAGAATGGCTTAGAGGATGGAAAGGAAGTATGCAAAAGTGGAAGAAATACAAGAAATTGAAGGAATTGCTAAGCTATCCAGCCTGACCTCTTCGTACTTAACTGGCCATAACTTGAGCTACAGAGGTCCAAATGAGGCGGTTCCAGTTGCGTTGGAAAGCTAACATCTGGGGCTTCGAAATGATATATAATTTACCATGTCTTCCTTGCAGATAATCGGCGTGCACGCGTTCATCATGCGCACGCGTGCATCTACAAAAATTCAGCGTATCAGAATTCGCCTCAGCGATTTTTGGGCTATTTTTGACCCAGTTCTCGGCCCAGAAAACATAGATTAGAGCTGCAGAGTGGAGAAATGAGGAGACAACTCTCATTATTCATAATTTAGGTTTTACATGTAGTTTCTAGAGAGAGAGGCTCTCTCCTCTCTCTAGGTTTTAGGATTTCTCTTAGTTTTAGGTTTATTTCTTCTCAATTCTAGGTTCAATGTTCCTTTAATTTAGTTTCTTTTCTACTTTTATTTATTCTAGTACTTTGTTTTATCTATTCTTCTTGTTGATTCTCTTCTTTTCTAATTTGGTTTATGAACTCCATGTTAGATTTCTTTATTTAATGCAATTTGAGGTATTTCATATTTATGATTTTAATTTAGCTTTTTACATTCTTAGCTTTGGTTGAGTAATTGGAGACGCTTGAGTTATCAAACTCCTTTGTTGACTGATGATTGAAATTTGCTGGTTGATTTGGATCCCTCTAAAGCTAGTCTTTCCTTACGAGTTGACTAGGAATTGAGGAATCAAATTGATTAGTCCACTTGACTTTCCTTTATTCGGTAAGGGTTAACTAAGTGGGAGCGATGAACAATTCTCATCACAATTGATAAGGATAACTAGGATAGGACGTCTAGTTCTCATACCTTGTTAAGAGCTTTCTTAATTATTAGTTTATTTTCTTATCATTTAATTTCCTTGTTCAACATTCAAAATCCCAAAAATATACTATCCATAACCAATAATAACTACACCTCCCTGCAATTCCTTGAGAGACGACCCGAGGTTTAAATACTTCAGTTTAATTTTATTTAGGTTGCTTTAGTGACAACCAAGTTTTTGTACGAAAGGATTTTCTATTGGTTTAGAAACTATACTTTCAACGAGATATTATTTATGAATTTCTTTACTAGCAAAAATCCATTCGTCAATGCCTCTAATGCTACTCATTGCAAACCCTTCCCGACGATTTTGACCAAAGCCGTGATGAAGTGGTTCGATAACTTACCTCCTAGTCAGTAACTTGTTTTGATGACCTGGTGATGAACGGATTTTAAGTTCACTATAATGAATATAATGAATCCGTCCTTGGCAAGTATACCAAATTGTCGTCAAGTAATAACTCACAGTAGAGTGAGGTCGAATCCTACAGAGATTGATTGATTGAGCAACTTTAGTTAATGAGTGATTTAGTCAAGCTAATCAATAAGAATTGTTGGGTGCAGAATTCTAAATGACAGAATTATAAATGACGTAAAGATAAAGGAATGCAGTAAAGTGCAGAAACATAAAGAGCATGAAAGTAAATTACAGAAATATAAATGACTAAATTGTAAATGGGGAATGGGTTGAGAGCAGAAATTAAAGAAAGCTATAAAGAATAAGGAAGATAAGAATAGGGAAATTCATTGGGATTAGGAGATGTTGCACTCTTTGGATCAAATCTAGATCATCTCATCTTCAATCATGTAACTCATTGACCTCTTGGCAATCATGATTGATTGAACCCCAATTCCTTGGTGATTCAATCTCTCAAATCTTGATAATCAGCCAATTCCTTGGTCTAATTGCTCATGAAGAGAGATAAGCTTGGTCCCTGATTATACCACACATCCTCATAGATCCAAGTAGTGGGTGAATTTCATGTCACCATATCCAATCCTAAAACCCATATCTACTCAAGTGTGAGAAGGAATTTCAAGCATGGTTCGATGTTTCCTTTTTCAAGGTTTCGATGAAACCCCCATGAAACCCAATTTGCATTCAACCTCTTTTCCAAGATGATTGAATACTAGGCTTGAGAAACAAAATTCCTTCTAGCAAATTAAAGAGAGATGAAAAGAAGAAGAAATTCACTATCATTAATCCATCAAGTACAACAGAGCTCTCTCTCCCAATGAGAGGGAGTTTAGCTACTCATAGCTTAGAGAAAAGTACAAGAGATGAAAGAAGATGAAGTGAAGTGTAAGAGTAAAACTAAACTAATTCCTTCCACTAGCTAACCAACCTCTTTTTCTATACTCTCAAGGGATATTTATACTACTTCTATTACTAGAAATAAAAATTACAAAAAGGAAAAGAAAATTACAATTGAAATAAAAAGAAAAAAACTAATTAAATTGAGACATGTGCCTGGCGTGTGACCGGCGTGCCACGCCTAGCTCCTTAGCTTGGCTTGGTGTGCCACGCCTGGCTTCCAAGTGGCACGCCTCCTTTGTGCAGCTAGCCTGGCATGCCACGCCTTTGAACTCAAGTAGCATGCCCAAGTGATATTCCTTTCTTGTCAAATGAGTTAGCGTGGCATGCCCAGAACTGGCGTGCCACGCCTTCAGCAAAGCCCTCCTTCTTCTCTTCTGGTCAATATAACTGGCGTGCCATGCCCAGGAGTCAAGTGGCACGCCCTTGTTGAACTCTTCATTTTTCTTCTCTGGTTAAATGAACTGGTGTGCCACGCCCAAGTCTGGTGTGCCACGCCTTCAATAAGGCCTTCAATCTCTCCTCTGGAAGGTTGAACTGGCGTGCCATGCCCTCAATAAAGCATGAGTACTCCCCTCTAGCCCAGTAAGATGGCGTGCCACGCTGATGACAAGTCATCTTATGCTAGTTTTACAAGCATTTTTCATTAGTTTCATTAGGTTTTATGCACTTTCATGTAAAATAAGTAAGTAATTGGAGTGGATTTTCATTATTATGTTGAATCAATCAAACATTGTTTATTTTACACAAAATCATAGGTTTTATGCTAGAATTAAATGATTTTATAAATGATGCAAATATCTAGTGATTTTGGTAAGGCTTTGATATATTTGTTTGGTTGATAATAGGTAAAAAGATAAAGGAAAAGAAGCAGAAAGCACAAATTAAGCCCAAACAGAGGAAAGAAGAATTTTGGGGCATACTTTGAAGTTGGAGCATGCTTTAGACCTTTGGCCACGCCTTTTAAAGCGTGGCTCATAACAGTAAAGCGTTGCGTTCAAAAGGGAGCAAAGGCCAACGCTCAAAATTGCAAACGGAGCGCTCATCAAAGGAGATCACCCATGAAGACCAAGGAGCAGCGTTCAAACAAGTGAACGCCACGTTCACTTTAGTGAACGTTTTTGAGCGCTCAATCAAGATGTACCAAATGGTGCAGCAAAGCAACAAGGGTGGCACTCAAAAGTCCTAACATAACGTTCACTTTTGGCAACGTTTTCGTGACCTTTAAACCAAGGGAAGCTGAGGCTCAAAGCAAAACAAGGGGTAGCATTCAAAGAAGTGAACGCCACGTTCACTATCTCTACCTTTTTCGTGGATTGCTAGCAAGGGAGCAAGGCTCAGCTAGGTAGCGTTCAAAGGAGGGAACGGAGTGCTCAAAGAAGCCAAGCATGTACTAGTCACATTCAAAGAGTGAACGTAGCGTTCACTTATTGAACGCTAGGGAAGACAAATGCGCGCCAAAGTCTCACCAACAAAAAGTGAACGCAACGTTCACTACTCAACGGAGCGCTCCACTGGAGCATGCCTCCAACCCAATTTCAACCAAAGCCACCCGGATCCACTTTTCTTCAAATCCAAAAATCAAAAGGCCCACTCTAAGCTTTGAAGACCAAAATAGAAAGTGTATAAATAGGAGTTAATTTGATTTGTAAAGGACCTTTTGCTCATTTTTAGTTTTTCACTTTTAAATTTTCATTTTGAATTTAGGGAATTGGGATTAGATCTAATTTTGCTTTTCTATTTTCATTTTCTTTCTTCTGCACCTTCTACTTTCTGTTTTAGGTTTGGAATTGAGATTGAAGAACTCCATTGAATTTCTTGATCTGAGAATCATCTTTGCTTTTCTTTTATATAGCTCTGAGAATTGGAGAGTTAGATCTGAGTTTTCTTTACTGTTTTTATTTTTATTTCTTCTGTAATTTCTTTTCTGTTTAGTCAAGGGAGAAATTGAGATCTATATCTGCTTTTTAATCTCATTGCTCTTCTTCGATCTCAAACTTCTCTTTTAGAATTTCACAATTGAGCTAAGTTTTCTTGCTGTTTATTTCTTCAAGCACTTTTCCATTTCTGTTTGGCTACTGAGCTGAATTTCTTCATCTCATAGCTCTCTGATTTACTTTAGCTTGCATTTTCTAGTTCAATTCTGAATCCCAGTACCCAAATCCCTTTGTTCTTCAAGCAATTTACATTTCTCAGCAATTTAGATTCAGTAATTTACATTTCTTGCACTTTAAGTTTCTGCAATTTACTTTTCTTGCAATTTAAGTTTCAGCTCTTTTACTTTCTTACACTTCAAGTTTCTGTAATTTACCTCTTCTGCACTTTACTTTTCTGCCCATTTTACCTTCTGCACTTTTATTGTCTTGCAATTTAGCTTCTGTTAATCAAAATCACTCAAATCATCAAATATTCGCTTAACTAAATTCATCACCTAACTAAAATTGCTCAATCCATCAATCCCTGTGGGATCGACCTCACTCTTGTGAGTTATTACTAGTTGATGTGACCCGGTACACTTGCCGGTGAGTTTTGTGTGGAATCTAAATTTTTCACCCATCAAGTTTTTGGCGCCGTTGCCGCGGATTGATTTAGATTGATAATGATTAAGTAGGGTGATAATTTAGATTAAGCATTTTCTTTTTATTTCTACTAAGCACACAACTGTTTGAGTTTTTGTTTAAGCTAACATTCACTTCACTCTAGCAGTAGAGTGAATTGCTTTTGGTTTTTGGTTTTGTGTTTTATGTCAGGAGGAAGAAGAGGTGAATCCACATCTTTAAACCTTGACGAGAGAACCCTCCGAAGATTGAGAAGAGAAGCAAGAGGAAAGGGGATTGTTGGTCAAGAGGAATCAGAAGGAGAGAATCATGTAATGGATGATAACATTCCAGATCCACCTGATGGTATGGCCAACAATATTGGCCAGCCTCAGAGAAGAGTATTAGCCTCTTACACTATCCCCAACCGAAAAAATTATGGGAGTAGCATCCTAACCCCCAATGTCCATGCCAATAACTTCGAACTCAAGCCTCAATTGATTACCCTAGTTTAAAACAATTGTCAGTATGGAGGAAGTGCTGCTGAAGATCCAAACCAACACCTCTCTATGTTTCTGAGAATCTGTGACACTGTCAAAACTAATGGGGTCAACCATGACATCTATAAGCTTCTTTTATTCCCATTTTCACTGAGAGACAAAGCCACACATTGGTTAGAAACCTTCCCTAAAGAGAGCATTACTAGCTGGGATGATTTGGTTAGCAAATTTCTAGCCAAATTCTATCCACCCAGAGAGTTATCAAGCTAAAAATCGATGTACAAACCTTCAGACAGCAAGAAGGAGAGTCATTATATGAAGCTTGGGAGAGGTATAAGGCTCTGATCAGAAGGTGTCCAGAAGGAATATTCAGTGAATGGGTGGAGTTGCAGAATTTCTATGAAGGCTTGTCCTTATCTTCAAGGAAAGCTTTGGATTATTCATCAAGAGAATCTTTGCAAATGATGAAAATTGCTCAAGAGGCACATGATCTCATAGATATCGTGGCCAACAATGAGTATTTCTATTCCTCTGAAAGGCAAGCAGCTCCAAAGAAAGGTGTATTTGAGCTTGAAGGAGTTGATACCATATTGGCTCAGAACAAACTCATGCACCAGCAGCTCCAACAGCAAATTGAAATAATGTCAAAGAGGATGGATGGATTGCAACTTGTAACAGTGAGCACAACTAACCAACCATCAGTGGTGTGGGGACAGCAGGAGGAAAGTTATGAGGAATAGCAGCCTGAACAAGTGCAGTACATGCATAATCAAGGTTCTGGATCAAATGACTTCCATGGAGACACTTACAACTCATCTTGGAGAAACCACCCAAATCTGAAATGGAGAGAGAGTCAAAACCAGCAGCCTTGGCAAAGAAACTCAAACCAAAACAACTTCAGAAACACAAACCATCAAAACCATCAAAACACTAACCAAAATTCATACAGAAAACCACAAAACAATCAACTCCAATCCAACCACTATCCACCCAACAACCCATCCACTAACCAAAACAACTATCATTCACCCTCAATATCCCATAATCAACCATAAACACCCCAAGAATCTCAAAGGATCTCCAACTTGGAGATAATGATAGAAAGATGATGAAACATCAAGAGCTAGCCAATAAGAACTATGAAGCTTCACTGAGGAACTTGGAAAGGCAAATTGGACAATTATCCAAGCAAACAGCGGCTGAGAGACCAACCAATTCCCTGCCAAGTGACACCATTCCCAATTCCAAAGAAGAATGCAAAGTAATCCAATTAAGGAGTGAAAAAACCTTGGCAAATAACAAAGAAACTACCAAGAAGCCAGCAGAGAATGATAAAGCTAGCAGCAAGGAAGAAGAGATACTCAAAGCCAAGCAAGACTAGGAGAAACTCAAAGAGAAAGAGGAACAACCACAAACTTCAAAGAAGGGAAATGAACTCATGGAGGAGCAATCACAAGAGCAGAGGAAGATAGTAAAGACTCACACATCTCCTCTGCCATATCCTCAAAGATTTCAGAAGGAGATCAAGGATCAACAATTCCCAAAGTTTTTAGAAGTTTTTAAGAAACTAGAAATTAACATTCCACTTGCTGAAGCTTTAGAACAAATGCCTCTATATGCAAAGTTCTTAAAGGAGCTTATTAACAAGAAGAGGAGCTGGAATGAGAAGGAAATGGTGATCTTGACCCAAGAATACAGTGCTGTCATCCAAAGAGGTCTTCCACCAAAGCTCAAAAATCCAGGAAGCTTCATCCTATCTTGCACTATAGGCAATAGAACATTGGACAAAGCCCTCTGTAATCTAAGAGCCAGCATCAACTTGATGCCTCTCTCATTAATGAAGCAGCTTGCAATAGAGGAACTCAGGCCAACTAGAATGTCACTTCAAATGGCTGATAGATCTCTCAAAATCCAAATGAAGTTGTGGAGAATTTGTTAGTGAAAGTAGGAGAATTCATATTTCCTGCTGACTTTGTCATTTTAGACATGGAAGAAGAAGGAAACAATCCAATCATCTTGGGGAGGCCCTTTCTAGCCACAGCAAGGGCTATAATTGATGTAGAGAAAGGAGAAATGACACTCAGAGTGCATGATGAGAAGATGATCATCAATGTCTTTAAAGCCATGAAATACCCCCCGAGGAAGAAAAGCATATGAGAGTGAAAATGGTGGAAGAAGTAGAGAGGGGGTTGATTGAAGCCAACAACCAAGAGGAACAAGAAGTGGAAATAGAAGTGGAATAAGATTACATAGAGGAGGAAGTGGTAGAAATCTCCTCTGAAGGCAAGACAGAGGACAAGCCAAAACAAGAGTTAAAATCTCTCCCCCCTCATCTCAAGTATGTATTTCTTGGAGAAGCAGAGGCCCTGCCAGTGATCATAAATTCCTCCTTAAACATAGAAGAAGAAACAAAGCTGATTGAGGTGTTGAAAGCTTACAAGACAGCCTTGGGTTGGACAATTGATGATATCAAGGGCGTAAGCCCTGTTATCTATATGCATAAAATTCTATTAGAGGAAGATTCAAGGCCTGTAGTTCAACCCCAAAAAAGGCTTAACCCATCCATGAAGGAGGTGGTTCAAAAAGAGGTGATGAAGTGATGAGCGGATAATTTATATGCTTTTTGGCATTGTTTTTAGGTAGTTTTTAGTATGTTTTAGTTACTTTTTATTATATTTTTATTAGTTTTTAAATAAAAATTACATTTCTGGATTTTACTATGAGTTTGTGTGTTTTTCTATGATTTCAGATATTTTCTGGCTAAAATTGAAGGACCTGAGCAAAAATCTGATTCAGAGGCTGAAAAAGGACTGCAGATGCTGTTGGATTCTGACCTCCCTGAACTCGAAGTGAATTTTCTGGAGCTACAGAAGCCCAATTGGCACGCTCTCAATTGTGTTGGAAAGTAGACATTCTGGGCTTTCCAGAAATATATAATAGTTTATACTTTTTCTGACATTTGATGGCCCAAACTAGCGTTCAAAGTCAACCCAAAGAATTCTGGCGTAAAACGCCAGAACTGGCACTAAAACCAGCGTTTAACGCCCAAACTGGCACCAGAGTTGGTGTTTAACTCCAAGAAAAGCCTATGTAAGTGAAAGCTTCAATGCTCAGCCCAAGCACACACCAAGTGGACCCGGAAGTGGATTTTTGCATCATTTACTTATTTCTGTAAACCCTAGGTTACTAGTTCATTATAAATAGGACCTCTTGCTATTATATTTTCATCTTTAGATCATTTTTGAGACTATCTTAGGATCACTTTTGATCTCTTGATCACGCTTTAGGTGCTGGCCATTCGGCCATGCCTAGACCTTCATCACTTTTGTATTTTCAACGGTGGAGTTTCTACACCCCATAGATTAAGGTGTGGAGCTCTGCTGTTCTTCATGAATTAATGCAAAGTGCCATTATTCTTCTATTCAATTCAAGCTTATTCTTATTCTAAGATATTCACTCGCACTTCAACCGGATGAATGTGATGATCCGTGACACTCATCATCATTCTCACCTATGAACGCGTGCCTGACAACCACCTCCGTTCTATCTGCAATAGCTTGAGCGTGTATCTCTTAGCCTCCTGGTTCACGACGCATAGTTGCCTCTCCTGACAACAGAGCCCTCTGATATAACGGAAATTTGTCTCTCAATAATTTTCCTTCGGCAAGTATACCGAATTGTCGTCAAGTAAAAACTCACAATAGAGTAAGGTCGAATCCCACAGGGATTGATTGGTCAAGCAACTTTAATTAGAGGAATGTTCTAGTTGAGCGAAGCAAAATTTGATTTGAGATTTGCAGAAAATTAAATGGCGGGAAAGTAAATAGCAGAAAATGTAAATTGCTGGAAATAAAGAGCTGAATGTAAATGGCGGAAAGTAAATTGCAGAATCTTAAATGGGAATGGGGAAGATGCTCATAAAAGTAAATTGCAGAAATTAAAGAGAATGGGTAAGATCAGAAATGGGGATTCATTGGGCTTAGGAGATGTTGCATTCTCCGGATCAAGTTCATTTTCATCTCTTCCTCAATCAATGCATTCACTGATCTCCTTGGCAATCTTAAGTGATCGAATTCCAATTTCTTGGTAATTCAATCTCTCAAATCTTGATTAATAGCCAATTCCTTGGTCAATTGCTCATGAGAAGAGATGAAGTATGGTCACTGATTATACCACATGCATTCCCAAATCAAGTGTTGGTAGGATTATAATCACCATACCCAACCAAACCCAATTTGGTCCAACATGAGAAAGCATTTCTAGCATGATCTTTTCATTCCTCTTCCAAGGTTCAGAAGAGATCTAAGTATGAATAGCTTCTTTTCCAAGATAACTATCCAATTGGATGAAGATTGAAAGCTTTCTAGTAAAATCAAGAGAAAAGATAGAAGAAGAGTAATGAAAATTAGTATTGATCCATCAAATTACAACAGAGCTCCCTAACCCAATGAAAGGGGTTTAGTTGTTCATAGCTCTGGAAATGGAAAAGAAAGAAAGTGCAGAAAAGTAAAGATGAAGATTAAAACTAAAATTGAAACTTCAAAATTCATGAATGAAAAGTACAAAGAAAAGAAAGAGAAGGAAAAGTGTGTGAGGGGAGGGAGTCCGAAGACCCCTCTTCAATCCCCCATTCCAGAATGTCCCTTTGAATGTAAAAGCTAAGGCCCTTATATAGGCTCTCCTAAATTACAAAATGAAATAAAAAGCAATTTACAATTAAATGAAAATTCCTATTCTAGATGCTTCTTGTGGCCTTGATTGGTTGACACTTGTGGGCTTGCTTCCTTGAGGTTGGGTGGTCCTTGAAAGAGAATCAAGTTGAGGTCCAGGTGCTAATGTCAGTGCTAACGTTAGCCACACTAACGCTACAAGTGTGGCGTTTGTGCTGAAGTTAGTGTGGCTAACGTCACACTTGCTACCCAGTTGGTGTTTTTGGGGCTTAAAAGATGCTTCTGGTTTGTGCTCCAATTTCATGCCCACTATAGAGTATTATATCGTTGGAAAGCTCTGAATGTCAGCTTTCTAACGCAACTAGAATCACCTCAATTGGACCTCTGTAACTCAAGTTATGCTCCTTTGAAGGGGACAGGGTTGCTGGCATAGTGGCTGGCGTTATTGGCAAACGTGAGTGCCAATAACGTCCGCGATCAGGGGCTTAAAATTGCCAGGTTCTGGAGCTCAAACTTAATGTCCACCCCATACTATTATATATTTTTGGAAAGCCCTGGATGTCTACTTTCCAACGCCTTTGGAAGCATATCATTTGGAAATCTACAGCTCGAGTTACACTTCTTGGAAGGTGAAGAGGTCAGCTGGCCTTACTACAGGTTGATACTATGTTCATCTTTGCACTTTCAGGGCAGGTTTTCTCCCTCAAATTTAGTGTCCACCATGTAGTACTATATATGCTTGGAAAGCTCTGGAATCCTACTTTCCAATGCCATTGAAATCACCTCATTTGGAGCTTTGTGGCTCAAGTTATTCTTGTTTGAAGAAGGCATGGTCAGGCTGCTGGGTGAGACTTTTGCCCATGTTAACTACCACGTTAATATAGTTAACGTGGAAGCTAACGTGGGTCTTTTTGCTTCGCAAACATTAGTGGAGATCACCTTTTCTACTAACTTTGGCATCTCCCTTTCCTTCCACGTTAGTTCCCACGTTAATGTAGTTAACGTGGAAGCTAACGTGGGTCTTCTTGCTTCGCAAACGTTAGTGGAGATCACCTTTTCCACTAACTTTGGCATCTCCCTTTCCTTCCACGTTAGTTCCCACATTAATGTAGTTAACATGGAAGCTAACGTGGGTCTTCTTGCACCTTTGCTAGCGTTATTGGCACTCACTTTTGCCACTAACGCTGCTCCTTCTTCAAAGTTGATGCCATTAACGTTCCCACTAACGTTCCAACTTTCCTTCCTTCCACGTTAGTGGCCAAGTTAGTGGTACTAACGTAGCCACTAAAGTGGCTCTTCTCTGCTTCTTGTTACCTGAAATCAATCAAACAAAGTGCATCAAAGTCTTGCTCTTAATCATGGGATCATGCATCATCTATTTTATCATTCACTTCATGCATAATTCTCATGAAATCATTCAAAATTCACAATGTTTGCTTGAATCATGGTGTGAATGCATTTTCATCCAAATACTTGCTCATTTCCTAGCAAAATGCATGAAACCACCCTAAAGCATACAAAAAATGGCTAGTAAAACTAGCCAAGATGCCCTGGCATCACCCTCCATTCCGTCAGATCAGAGTCTTCGTGGTATAAGCTAGAATCAATTGGCAGCATTCTTGAGATCCGAAAAGTCTAAACCTTGTATGTGGTATTCCGAGTAGGATCTGGGATGGGATGACTGTGACGAGCTTCAAACTCGCGAGTGTTGGGCATAGTGACAGACGCAAAAGGATCAATGGATCCTAATCCAACATGAGTGAGAACCGACAGATGATTAGCCCTACGTAACTCGTAGCCAGACCATTTTCACTGAGAGGACGGACGGTAGCCATTGACAACGGTGATACCCCAACATACAGCTTGCCATGGAAAGGAGTATGAATGATTGGATGAAGGCAATAGGAAAGCAGAAGTTCAGAAGCAACAAGCATCTCCATACGCTTATCTGAAATCCTACCAATGAATTACATAAGTGCTTCTATCTTTATTTTCTGTTTTAATTATATTTTAATTATCAAAACCTCAAAACTATTTGAATTCGCCTGACTGAGATTTACAAGGATGACCATAGCTTGCTTCAAGCCGACAATCTCCGTGGGATCGACCCTTACTCACGTAAGGTATTACTTGGATGACCCAATGCACTTGCTGGTCAGTTGTGCGGAATTGCAAAAGTGTGATTGTAATTTCGTGCACCAAGTTTTTGGCACCGTTGCCGGGGATTGTTCGAGTTTGGACAACTGACGGTTCATCTTGTTGCTCAGATTAGGTAAGTTTAATTTATTTTTAAGCTTTGTATTTTCGAAAAATTTTTTCAAAAAAACTTTGTTCTTCAGAGTTTTTAAGAACGAATTCTAGAGTTTCATGAGATATGTTGAATCTTGGCTGGCTGGTAAGCCATGTCTAATGTTTTGGACCGAGGTTTCACTTATCCTTAGAAGAGCTTCTTTGTCTTTCTCATCAATTTAGCTGTTGTATGTAATGTTCTGTTGAAGCTTCGCTGTCCATTGGCCATGTCTAAATTTTAGACCGAAGCTTTCACGTAAAGCTTGGCTGGCTATTAAGCCATGTCTAAATTTTTGGACCAAAGCTTTAGACTAACATTGCATGATTCTTGGAATTCTTATTAAAAATTTTGAATTTCTTTATTTTCCTTTTACAATTTAATTTTCGAAAAAATTACAAAATTTTTTTTAATAAAATCATAAAAATAAAAAATAATTTGTGTTTCTTGTTTGAGTTAGTGTCTTTTTTTAAGTTTGGTGTCTTGCATATTTTTAATTTTCTTGCATTTTTCGAATATATGCTTTATGTTCTTCATTGATCTTCAAGTCGCTCTTGATGATTTTCTTGGGTCTGATCTTTAAATTCTCTAGTTTTGTGTCTTTTGTTGTTTCTCATGTGCATTCTCAATTTGTTAGTATCTCTAATGTGAAAATTTCTAAGTTTGGTGTCTTGCATGTCTTTGTTTTCTTGAAAAATTTTCAAAATATATGTTGTTGATGTTCATCTTAACATTCAACGTGTTCTTGCATGCATTGTTTATTTGATTTTAGTTTTTCATGTTTAATATCATTATGTTATTTTTCTCTCTCATCATTAAAAATTCAAAAAAATTCAAAAATATATCTTTTCAAGTCAATAATACAGAGAATTAAAGATTCAGAACATACAGCAGAGGAATTACAGAAAAAAAGCTGGGCGTTCAAAACGCCCAGTGAGGAAGAAAAACTGGCGTTTAAACGCCAGCCAGGTACCTGGCTGGGCGTTAAATGCCCAAAATGGTAGCATTTTGGGTGTTAAACGCTAGAATGGATACCATTCTGGGTGTTAAACGCCAGTACAACACAAAGGAGGTTAGTTAGTTTTTAATTCAAATCTTTTTCAAATCTTCATAATTTTTCAAAATTAATGCTAATATTTAATGTGATTGATTCAAAAATCTCAAGTTGTTACTTGCCTATTAAGAAATGTTCAATCTTTAAATTTTAAAATCATATCTTTTAGTTTCTTGTTAGTCAAGTAATCAACTTTAATTTTCAAAATCAAATCTTTTTATTTCCGTTTTAAATCTTTTTCAAAATAAATTTCAATCATATTTCTTTCAAAATCAATATCAAAATCTTTTCTAACTTTTATCTTTTCAAAATTGATTTTTAAATCTTTTTAAATTAACTACTTGACTTTTTGTTTGATTTTAAAAGTTTTCTATTTCAATCATATCTTCTTCAAAATCACCTAACTACTTTTCTCTCTCTAATTTTCGAAAATTACTAACCACTTTTTCAAAAATCTTGTTAATTAAGTAATTTATTTAGTTTTTAAATTTGATTTTATTTCCCTTTCTAATTTTCGAATTCTAACTACATTTTAAAATAAAAACAAAAATATTTTCCTTTTATTTTAATTTAAATTTGAATTCTTTCCTCCTCCTCACTTTTTTCTATTTAAGGACTAACACTCCTCCTCAATTAGCAATTCGGACTCTCTCTCCTTCTTCATATGTTCGAATTCTTATCTACCTACCTCATCCCTCTATTCCTGTTTTCCTCTGACACCTCAAGGAATCTCTATACTGTGATATAGAGGATTCCATACTTTCTTATTCTCTTCTCTTTCATATGAGCAGGAACAAAGACAAAGGTATTCTTGTTGAAGCTGATCCTGAACCTGAAAGGACCTTGAAGAGGAAGCTAAGAGAAGCTAAAGCACAACTTTCTGGAGAGGACCTAACAGAAATTTTCGAAAAAGAAGAAGACATGGCAGCCGAAAATAACAACAATGCCAACAATGCAAGGAAGATGCTTAGTGACTTCATTACACCTTCTTCTGACTTATGTGGAAGGAGCATCTCAATTCCTGCAATTGGAGCAAACAACTTTGAGCTTAAGCCTCAATTAGTTTCTCTAATGCAACAGAATTGCAAGTATCATGGACTTTTATTGGAAGATCCTTATCAATTTTTAGCTGAATTCTTGCAAATCTGTGACATTGTTAAGACCCATGGGGTTGACCCTGAGATCTACAGACTTATGCTCTTCCCTTTTGCTGTAAGAGACAGAGCTAGGACATGGTTGGACTCACAACCTAAAGAAAGCCTGAACTCTTGGAAAAAGCTGGTCAATGCTTTCTTGGCAAAGTTCTTTCCACCTCAAAAATTGAGTAAGCTTAGAGTGGAAGTCCAGACCTTCAGACAGAAGGAAGGCGAATCCCTCTATGAAGCTTGGGAAAGAGACAAAAAATTGATCAGAAGGTGTCCTTCTGACATGCTTCCAGTATGGAGCATCATATGTATATTCTATGATGGTCTGTTTGAGTTGTCAAAAATGTCATTGGACCATTCTACAGGAGGATCTCTTCATCTAAAGACGCATGCAGAAGCCCAGGAACTCATTGAAATGGTTGCAAATAACCAGTTCATGTACACTTCTGAAAGGAATCCTGTGAATAATGGGACAACTCAGAAGAAAGGAGTTTTTGAGATTGATACTCTAAATGCCATATTGGCTCAGAACAAAATATTGACTTAGCAAGTCAATATGATTTCTCAGAGTCTATTTGGAATGTAAGCTGCAACAGGCAGTACTAAAGAAGCATCTTCTGAAGAAGAAGCTTATGATCCTGAGAACCCTGCAATGGAAGAGGTGAATTACATGGGAGAATCCTATGGAAACACCTATAATCCTTCATGGAGAAATCATCCAAATTTCTCATGGAAGGACCAAAAGAAGCCTCAACAAGGCTTCAACAACAATAATGGTGGGAGAAATAGGTTTGGCAATAGCAAACCTTTTCCATCATCTTCTCAGCAACAGATAGAAAATTCTGATCAGAGCCTCTCTGGCTTAGCAAACATAGTCTCTGATCTATCTAAGGCCACTCTCAGTTTCATGACTCAAACAAGGTCCTCCATTAGAAATTTGGAGGCACAAGTGGGTCAGCTGAGTAAAAAGGTTACTGAAACTCCTCCTAGCACTCTCCCAAGCAATATAGAAGAAAATCCTAAGAGAGAGTGCAAGGCCATAACCATGACTAACATGGCCGAATCTGGAGAGAGTGAAGAGGACGTGAGTCCCAGTGAGAAAAACCTCATGGGACACCCTTTGGACAAAAGGGAGTTCCCCTTTGAGGAACCAAAGGAATCTGAGGCTCATACAGAGACCATAGAGATTCCATTAAACTTCCTTCTGCCATTCATGAGCTCTGATGAGTATTCTTCTTCTGAAGAGGATGAAGATATTACTGAAGAGCAAGTTGCTAAGTACCTTGGAGCAATCATGAAGCTAAATACCAAGTTATTTGGTAATGAGACTTGGGAGGATGAACCTCCATTGCTCATCAATAAACTGAATGATCCGGTTCAACTGAAATTACCTCAGAAGAGACAGGATCCTGGAAAGTTTTCAATACCTTGTACCATAGGCACCATGACCTTTGAAAAGGCTCTGTGTGACCTAGGGTCAAGTATAAACCTCATGTCCCTCTCTGTAATGGAGAAACTAGGGATCCTTGAGGTGCAAGCTGCAAGAATCTCACTAGAGATGACAGACAATTCAAGGAAACAGGCTTATGAACTTGTAGAGGATGTCTTGGTGAAGGTTGAAGGCCTTTACATCCCTGCTGACTTCATAATCCTAGACATTGGGAAGAATATGGATGAATCCATCATCCTTGGCAGACCCTTCCTAGCCACAGCAAAAGCTGTGATTGATGTTGACAGAGGAGAGTTGGTCCTTCAAGTGAATAAGGACTACCTTGTGTTTAAGGCTCAAGGATCTCCCTCTGTAACCATGGAGAGGAAGCATGAAAAGTTTCTCTCATTGCAGAGTCAAACAGATCTCCCATATTCAAACTCTAAGTTTGGTGTTGGGAGGCCATCATCATGCTCTGAGTATCTGTGAGGCTCCATGAGAGTCCACTGTCAAACTATTGACATTAAAGAAGCGCTTGTTGGGAGACAACCCAATCTTTACTTATATATGTTAAATTTCTATTTTCTATTGTTATTTTATATTTTCTTTAGGTTGATGATCATGTGAAGTCACAAAAACAACTGAAAAATAAAAAATAGAACGAAAAACAGCATTAAAAATAGCACACCCTGGAGGATGATCTTACTGGCATTTAAACGCCAGTAAGGGTAGCAGAATGGGCGTTAAACGCCCAGTCTGGCACCATTCTGGGCGTTTAATGCTAGAAAATGGCAGTAGACTGGCGTTTAACGCCAGAAAGGGAAGAAAAGCTGGCATTAAACGCCAGAAATGGGCAGCAACCTGGCATTTAACCCCTGGATTGGCACTCAAAGGGGCATTTACACGCCAAAATGGTGTAGGGATGAGAAGTCCTTGCCACCTCAGTATCTGTGGACCCCACAGGATCCCCACCATCCTCACAATTCAAATTTAAATCCTTTACCTCCCAAACCCAACCCCTAATACATGAACCCTACCCCTCTCTCCACTCCTATATAAACCCCTCATCCCTCCTTCATTTCAACACATCATAAACACATCTTTTCCCCCCTTGGCCGAACCACTCACACCTCTCTATCTCCTCCATTTTCTTCTTCTTCTACTCCCTTCTTTCTTTTTTTGCTCAAGGATGAGAAAACCTTCTAAGTTTGGTGTGGTAAAAGCATTGCTTTTTGTTTTTCGATAACCATTTATGGCACCTAAGGCCAGAGAAACCTCTAGAAAGAGGAAAGGGAAGGCAAAAGCCTCCACCTCTGAGTCATGGGAGATGGAGGATTCATCTCAAAGGTCCATCAAGATCACTTCTATGAAGTTGTGGCCAAGAAGAAGGTGATCCCTGAGGTCCCTTTCATGCTCAAAAGGAATGAGTATCTGGAGATCCGACATGAGATTCGAAAAAAAGGTTGGGAAGTTCTCACCAATCCCATTCAACAAGTCAGAATCTTAATGGTTCAAGAGTTCTATGCTAATGCATGGGTCACCAAAAACCATGATCAAAGTGTGAACCCGAACCCAAAGAATTGGCTTACAATGGTTCGGTGGAAATACTTAGATTTCAGTCCGAAGAATGTAAGGTTGGCATTCAACTTGCTAATGATGCAAGGAGATGCACGCCCCTACACTAGAAGGGTCAACTTTAATCAAAGGTTGGACCAAGTCCTCATGGACATATGTGTGGAAGGAGCTCAGTGGAAAAGAGAATCCAAAGGCAAGCCGGTTCAATTGAGAAGGCATGACCTTAAGCCCGTGGCTAGGGGATGGTTGGAGTTCATCCAATGCTCCATTATTCCTACTAGCAACCGATCTAAAGTGACTGTAGAACGGGCTATCATGATCCATAGTATCATGATTGGAAAGGAAGTAGAAGTTCATGTGGTTATATCTGTAGAACTCTACAAAGTGGATGACAAAACCTTCACTTTGGCAAGGTTAGCCTTCCCTCATCTCATTTGTCACCTCTGCAATTCAGCTGGAATTGTCATAGAGGAAGAATCCCTCATTGAAGAGGACAAGCCCATGACTAAGAAAAGGATGGAGCAAATAAGAGAGCCCACTTATGGACCTCAACAAGAGCATGAGGAAGACCCTCATCAAGAAATCCCTGAGATGCCTCAAGGGATGCATTTTCCTCCATACAACTATTGGGAGCAAATCAACAGCTCCTTAGGAGATTTGAGTTCGAATATGGAGCAACTAAAGATGGAGCACCAAGAGCACTCCATTATTCTCCATGAAATTAGAGAGGATCAAACAACCATGAGGGAAGAGCAACAAAGCCAAGGAAGAGACACAGAGGAGCTCAAGCACTCCATAAGATCTTCAAGAGGAAGAACTAGCCGCCATCACTAAGATAGACCCGTTCTTTAATTTCCTTGTTATTTATTTTCTGTTTTTCATTTCCTATGCCTTATGTTTTATTTATGTTTGTGTCTTTATTACATGATCATTAGTGTCTAGTGTCTATGCCTTAAAGCATTGAATGTCCTATGAATCCTTCACCTCTCTTAAATAAAAAAAATTGTCTTAATTGCAAAAGAACAAGAAGTACATAAATTTCGAATTTTAAAATAGTTTAATTATTTTGATGTGGTGGCAATACTTTTTGCTTTTCTGAATGAATGCTTGAACAGTGCATATTTTTTGAATTTGTTGTTTATGAATGTTAAAATTGTTGGCTCTTGAAAGAATGATGGAAAAGGAGAAATGTTATTGATAATCTGAAAAATCATAAATTTGATTCTTGAAACAAGAAAAAGCAGTGAAAAGCTTGCAGAAAAAAAAGAAAAAGAAAAAGAAAAAGCAAGTAGAAAAAGTCAATAGCCCTTTAAACCAAAAGACAAGGGTAAAATAAAAAGGATCCAAGGCTTTGAGCATTAATGGATAGGAGGGCCCATAGGAATAAAATCCTGGCCTAAGCGGCTAAACCAAGCTGTCCCTAACCATGTGCTTGTGGCGTGAAGGTGTCAAGTGAAAAGCTTGAGACTGAGTGGTTAAAGTCGTGATCCAAAGCAAAAAGAGTGTGCTTAAGAGCTCTGGACACTTCTAATTGGGGACTCTAGCAAAGCTGAGTCACAATCTGAAAAGGTTCACCCAGTTATGTGTCTGTGGCATTTATGTATCCGGTGGTAATTGGTGCACGAAATTGTGATCATCAATAATGGTGCCAAAGACTTGGAGCTCTCAAACATGAATCACACTTTGTCACAATTCCGCACAACTAACCAGCAAGTGCACTGGGTCGTCCAAGTAATACCTTACGTGAGTAAGGGTCGATCCCACGGAGACTGTCGGCTTGAAGCAAGCTATGGTCATCTTGTAAATCTCAGTCAGGCAGATTCAAATGGTTATGGAGGATTGATAATTAAAAGATAAATAAAACATAAAGTAAAGATAGAGATACTTATGTAATTCATTGGTAGGAATTTCAGATAAGCTTATGAAGATGCTTTGTTCCTCTTGAACCTCTGCTTTCCTATTGCCTTCTTCCAATCATTCATACTCCTTTCCATGGCAAGCTTTATGTTGGGCATCACCGTTGTCAATGGCTACTTCCCATCCTCTCAGTGAAAATGTTCTACGTACGCTGTCACCGCACGGCTAATCATCTGTCGGTTCTCGATCATGTTGGAATAGGATCTATTGATCCTTTTGCGTCTGTCACATGCCCAACACTCGCGAGTTTGAAGCTCGTCATAGTCATCGCTTCCCAGATCCTACTCAGAATACCACAGACAAGGTTTAGACGTTCCGGATCTCAGGAATGGCCGCCAATAATTCTAGCCTATACCACGAAGGTTCTAATCTTAGATTAGAAACCCAAGAGATACACATTCAAGCTTGTTTGCATGTAGAATGGAAGTGGTTGTCAGGCACGTGTTCATAGGTGAGAATGGTGATGAGTGTCACATAATCATCACCTTCATCATGTTCTTGGGTGTGAATGAATATCTTGGAGAAGAAATAGACTTGAGTTGAATAGAAAAACAATAGTACTTGTATTAATTCATGAAGAACAGCAGAGCTCCACACCTTAATCTATGGTGTGTAGAAACTCCACCGTTGAAAATACATAAGAACAAGGTCTAGGCATGGCCGAGAGGTCAGCCTCCAAAACGTGATCAAAGGATCAAAAGATAATCCAAAGATGAAAATACAATAGCAAAATGTCCTATTTATAGAAAACTAGTAGCCTAGGGTTACAGAAATGAGTAATTAATGCATAAATCTTCTTCTGGGCCCACTTGGTGTGTGCTTGGGCTGAGCATTGAAGCTTCCATGTGTAGAGACTTTTCTTGGAGTTAAACGCCAGCTTTTGTGCCAGTTTGGGCGTTTAACTCCAGCTTTTGTGCCAGTTCTGGCGTTAAACGCCAGAATTCTTGAGCTGACTTGGAACGCCTGTTTGGGCCATCAAATCTCGGGCAAAGTATGGACTATTATATATTGCTGGAAAGCCCAGGATGTCTACTTTTTAACTCAATTGAGAGAAAGCCAATTGAGCTTCTCTATGTCTAGAAAATCTACTTCGAGTGCAGGGAGGTCAGAATCCAACAGCATCTGCAGTCCTTTTTCAGCCTCTGAATCAGATTTTTGCTCAGGTCCCTCAATTTCAGCCAGAAAATACCTGAAATCACAAAAAACACACAAACTCATAGTAAAGTGTAGAAGAGTGATTTTTATTTAAAAATTAATAAAAACATAATAAAAACTAACTAAAATATACTAAAAACATACTAAAAACAATGCCAAAAAGCGTATAAATTATCCGCTCATCACAACACCAAACTTAAATTGTTGCTTGTCCCCAAGAAACTAAAAATCAAATAGGATAAAAAGAAGAGAATATACAATGAATTTCAAAAACATCTATGAAGATCAGTATTAATTAGATGAGCGGGGCTATTAGCTTTTCGCTTCTGAACAGTTTTGGCATCTCACTTTATCCTTTGAAGTTCAGAATGATTGGCTTCTATAGGAACTCAGAATCTAGATAGTGTCATTGATTCTCCTAGTTAAGTATGTTGATTCTTGCACACAGCTACTTTATGAGTCTTGGCCGTGACCCAAAGCATTTTGTTTTCCAGTATTACCACCGGATACATAAATGCCACAGACATATAACTGGGTGAACCTTTTCAGATTGTGACTCAGCTTTGCTAGAGTCCCCAATTAGAGGTGTCCAGAGCTCTTAAGCACACTCTTTTTGCTTTGGACCACGACTTTAACCGCTCAGTCTCAAGTTTTCACTTGACACCTTCACGCCACAAGCACATGGTTAGGGACAGCTTGGTTTAGCCGCTTAGGCCAGGATTTTATTCCTGTGGGCCCTCCTATCCACTGATGCTCAAAGCCTTGGATCCTTTTTATCACCCTTGCCTTTTGGTTTAAAGGGGTATTGGCTTTTTCTGCTTGCTTTTCTTTTTCTTTCTCTTTCTTTTATTATTTTTTTTCGCTTCTTTTTTTCTTCTTTTTTTTCCTGCTAGCTTTTCACTGCTTTTTCTTGCTTCAAGAATCAATTTTATGATTTTTCAGATTATCAAATAACATTTCTCCTTTTTCTATCATTCTTTCAAGAGCCAACAATTTTAACATTCATAAACAATCAAATTAAAAAATATGCACTGTTCAAGCATTCATTCAGAAAACAAGAGTGTTGCCACCACATCAAAATAATTAAATTGTTTTAAAATCCGAAATTCATGTACTTCTTTTTCTTTTTTAATTAAAACACTCTTTATTTAAGAAAGGTGATTGATTCATAGGACATTCATAACTTTAAGGCATAGACACTAAGACACTAATGATCATGTAATAAAGACACAAACATAGATAAACATAAGCATAAAAATTTGAAAAACAGGAAAATAAAGAACAAGGAAATTAAAGAACGGGGCCACCTTAGTGATGGCGGCTTGTTCTTCCTCTTGAAGATCTATGGAGTGCTTGAGCTCCTCAATGTCTCTTCCTTGCCTTTGTTGCTCCTCTCTCATGGTTCTTTGGTCTTCTCTAATTTCATGGAGGAGGATGGAATGCTCTTGGTGCTCCACCCTTAGTTGTCCCATATTGGAACTTAATTCTCTCAAGGAGGTATTGATTTGCTCCCAATAGTTTTGTGGAGGAAATTGCATCCCTTGAGGCATCTCAGGGATTTCATGATGAGGAAATTCCTCATGCTCTTGGTGAGGTTCTCTTATTTGCTCCATCCTTTTCTTAGTGATGGGCTTGTCCTCATCAATGAGAATGTCTCCCTTTATGTCAATTCCAACCGAATTGCAAAGTTGACAAATGAGATGAGGGAAGGCTAACCTTGCCAAAGTAGAGGACTTGTCCGCCACCTTGTAGAGTTCTTGGGATATAACCTCATGAACTTCTACTTCCTCTCTAATCATGATGCTATGAATCATGATAGCCCGATCTATAGTAACTTCAGACCGGTTGCTAGTGGGAATGATCAAGCGTTGGATAAACTCCAACTATCCCCTAGCCACGGGCTTGAGGTCATGCCTTCTTAGTTGAACCGGCTTCCGTCTTGAATCTCTCTTACATTGGGTGCCCTCTTCACAGATGTCCATGAGGACTTGGTCCAACCTTTGATCAAAGTTGACCCTTCTAGTGTATGGGTGTGCATCTCCTTGCATCTTGGGTAAGTTGAATGCCAACCTTACATTTTTCGGACTGAAATCTAAGTATTTCCCTCGGACCATTGTAAGCCAATTCTTAGGGTCCGGGTTCACACTTTGATCATGGTTCTTGGTGATCCATGCATTGGCATAGAACTCTTGAACCATTAAGATCCCGACTTGTTGAATGGGGTTGGTGAGAACTTCCCAACCTCTTCTTCGGATCTCATGTCGGATCTCCGGATATTCGCCCTTTTTGAGCTTAAAAGGGACCTCGGGGATCACCTTCTTCTTGGCCACAACTTTATAGAAGTGGTCTTGATGCACCCTTGAGAGGAATCTCTCCATCTCCCATGAATCGGAGGTGGAAGCTTTTGCCTTCCCTTTCCTCTTTCTAGAGGTTTCTCTGGCCTTTGGTGCCATAAATGGTTATGAAAAAACAAAAAGCTTTAGCTTTTACCACACCAAACTTAGAAGGCTTGCTCGTCCTCGAGCAAAAGAAGAAAGAAGAGAATAGAAGAAGAAGAAAGAGAGGAGATGGAGGGGGCTTTGTGTTTCGGCCAAGGGGGAGAAGTAGTGTTTAGGTTGTGTGAAAATGAAGGAGTGGAGATGGTTTTATATAGGAGTGGAGAGGGGGATATGGTTCGGCCATGTATGGGTGGGTTTGGGAGGAAAAGTGGTTTGAATTTGAATGGTGAGGTAGGTGGGATTTTATGATGGATAGATGTGGATTGATGAAGAAGAGAGAGAGAGAGATGAGGTAGGTGGGGATCCTGTGGGATCCACAGATCCTGAGGTGTCAAGGATATCTCATTCCTGCACCAAGTGGCGTGCAAAAACGCCCCTTTCTGCCAATCCTAGCGTTAAACGCCAGGCTGCTGCCCATTTCTGGTGTTTTACGCTAGCTTCTTGCCCTTTTCTGGCGTTAAACACCAGCCAGACACCCTTTTCTGGCGTTAAACGCCCAGAATGGTGCCAGACTGGGCGTTTAACGCCCATTTTGCTACCCTTATTGGCGTTTAAACGCCAGTAAGTTTCTCCTCCAGGGTGTTCTGTTTTTAATACTATTTTTCCTTCTGTTTTTGCTTTTTCAATTGTTTTTGTAACTTTACATGATCATCAACCTACAGAAAACATAAAATAACAAAAGAAAGTAGAAATTTAACATAGATAATTAAAGATTGGGTTGTCTCCCAACAAGCGCTTCTTTAATGTCAATAGCTTGAGAGTGGGCTCTCATGGAGCCTTACAGATGTTCAGAGCAATGTTGGAACCTTCCAACACCAAACTTAGAGTTTGAATGTGGGGACTCTGTTTGTCTCTGTATTGAGAGAAGCTCTTCATGCTTCCTCTCCATAGTTACAGAGGGATATCCTTGAGCTTTAAACACAAGAGAGTCTTCATTCACTTGAATGATCAATTCTCCTCTGTCAACATCAATCACAGCTTTTGCTGTGGCTAGGAAGGGTCTGCCAAGGATGATGGATTCATCCATACACTTCCCAGTCTCTAGGATTATGAAGTCAGTAGGGATGTAGTGGCCTTCAACCTTTACCAAGACATCCTCTACAAGTCCATAAGCCTGTTTCCTTGAATTGTCTGCCATCTCTAGTGAGATTCTAGCAGCTTGTACCTCAATGATCCCTAGCTTCTCCATTACAGAGAGAGGCATAAGGTTTATACTTGACCCCAAGTCACATAGAGCCTTCTCAAAGGTCATGGTGCCTATGGTACAAGGGATTGAGAATTTTTCAGGGTCTTGTCTCTTTAGAGGTAATTTCTGCCTAGTCAAGTCATCCAGTTCTTTGATGAGCAATGGAGGTTCATCCTCCCAAGTATCATTACCAAAAAACATGGCCTTTAGCTTCATGATTGCTCCAACGTACTTAGCAACTTGCTCTTCGGTAACGTCTTCATCCTCTTCAGAGGAAGAATACTCATCAGAGCTCATGAATGGCAAAAGTAAATTCAATGGAATCTCTATGGTCTCTGTGTGAGCCTCAGATTCCCATGGTTCCTCATCAGGGAACTCCATGGAGGCCAGTGGACATCCTTTGAGGTCTTCCTCAATGGAGATCACTGCCTCTTCCTCCTCTCCAGGTTTGGCCGTGTGGGTTGTGGTTATGGCCTTGCACTCTCTTTTTGGATTCTCTTCTGTATTGCTTGGGAGAGTACTAGGAGGGAGTTCAGTAATTTTCTTACTCAGCTGACCCACTTGTGCCTCCAAATTTCTAATGGAGGACCTTGTTTCACTCATAAAACTTTGAGTGGTTTTGATTAGATCAGAGACAATGGTTGCTAAGTCAGAGTGGCTCTGCTTAGAATTCTCTGTCTGTTGCTGAGAAGATGATGGAAAAGGCTTGCTATTGCTAAACATGTTTCTTCCACCATTATTGTTGTTGAAACCTTGTTGAGGTCTCTGTTGATCCTTCCATGAGAGATTTGGATGATTTCTCCATGAAGGATTATAGGTGTTTCCATAGGGTTCTCCCATGTAATTCACCTCTTCCATTGTTGGGTTCTCAGGATCATAAGCTTCTTCTTCAGAGGAAGCTTCCTTAGTACTGCCTGTTGCTGCTTGCATTCCAGACAGACTATGAGAAATCATATTGACTTGTTGAGTCAGTATCTTATTCTGAGCCAATATGGTATTCAGAGTATCAATCTCAAGAACTCCTTTCTTCTGAGTTGTCCCATTATTCACAAGATTCCTTTCAGAAGTGTACATGAATTGGTTATTTGCAATCATTTCAATGAGTTCCTGAGCTTCTGCAGGCGTCTTCTTTAGATGAAGAGATCCTCCAGCAGAGCTGTCCAATGACATCTTGGACAGTTCAGACAGACCATCATAGAAGATTCCTATGATACTCCATTCTGAAAGCATGTCAGAAGGGCACCTTTTGATCAATTGCTTGTATCTTTCCCAAGCTTCATAGAGGGATTCACCTTCCTTCTGTCTGAAGGTTTGGACTTCCACTCTAAGCTTACTCAATTTTTGAGGTGGAAAAAATTTTGCCAAGAAGGCATTGACTAGCTTTTCCCAAGAGTTCAGGCTTTCTTTAGGTTGTGAGTCCAACAATGTCCTAGCTCTGTCTCTTACAGCAAAAGGGAAGAGCATAAGTCTGTAGACTTCAGGGTCAACCCCATTGGTCTTGACAGTGTCACAGATTTGCAAGAATTCAACTAAGAACTGATGATGATCTTCCAATGGAAGTCCATGAAACTTGCAATTCTGTTGCATTAGAGAAACTAATTGAGGCTTAAGCTCAAAGTTGTTTGCTCCAATGGCAGGGATTGAGATGCTTCTCCCATAGAAGTCAGGAGTAGGTGGAATAAAGTCACCAAGCACCTTCCTTGCATTGTTGGCATTGTTGTTTTCAGCTGCCATTGTTTCTTCTTCTTTGAAAAGCTCTGTTAGGCCCTCTAGAGAGAATTGTGCTTTAGCTTCTCTTAGCTTTCTCTTCAAGGTCCTTTCAGGTTCAGGATCAGCTTGAACATGTATGCCTTTATCTTTGCTCCTGCTCATATGAAAGAGAAGAGAACAAGAAAGTAGGAAATCCTCTATGTTACAGTATAGAGATTCCTTGAGGTGTCAGAGGAAAAGAATAATAGAAGGAGGAGGTAGATAGAAGAGAATTCGAACTTATCAAGAGGGATAGAGTTCGAATTGCACCTTGAGGAGGAGTGTTAGTCCCTTAAATAGAAGGATGTGAGAAGAGGGGAAGAATTTTCGAAAATAAATTAAAAAGATTTTGAAATAATAAAAAGAAATTTGAAAATTTGATTGAGATTTTCAAAAATTAAGATTGGGAAAGAAATTAAGTGATTTTTGAAAAAGATTTTGAAATTAGAAATAAAAAAGATATGATTGAGAGTTAATTTTGAAAAAGATGTGGTTGAAAAGATATGATTGAGAAGATATGATTGAAAATCAATTTAAAAAAAAGAAAGTTTTTAAAATTAAAGTTGATTACTTGACTAACAAGAAATTAAAAGATATGATTCTAAAATTTAAAATTTGATCCTTTCTTAATAGGCAAGTAACAACTTGAAAATTTTGAAGTAAATCATTAATAGTAGCAAGAATTTTCGAAAATAATAAAAAATGGAAAGAAATTGATTTTGAAGAGATATGATTGAAAATATATGATTTGAAAAAGATTTGATTTTGAAAAATTATGAAAATTTGAAAAAGATTTGAATTAAAAACAAAATCTTCCCTCTAGTGTCCTTTTGGCGTTAAACGCCCAGAATGGTATCTTTTCTGGCGTTTAACGCCCAAAATGCTACCCTTTTGGGCGTTACCCTGGCAGGCGTTTAAACGCCAGTTTTCCTTCTTCACTGGGCGTTTTGAACGCCCAGCTTTTTCTGTTTGATTCCTCTGCTGAATGTTCTGAATCTTCAATTCTCTATATTATTGACTTGAAAAGACATAGTTTTGAAATTTTTTTTGAATTTTTCAATGATGAGAAACAATCAAAATACAACTAATCTTAGGAAACTCAAATCAAACAAACAATGCATGCAGGACACCAAACTTAAAAATTTTCATATAAGAGACACTAACAAATTGAGAATGCATATGAGAAACAACAAAACATACAAAACAAGAGAATTTAAAGATCAGAGTAATGAAATCATCAAGAACAACTTGAAGATCAATGAAGAACAATATACATATATTTGAAAAATGCAAGAAGAAGAAAGTCATGCAATTGACACCAAACTTAAAAATTGACACTAGACTCAAACAAGAAACATAAAATATTTTTGATTTTTATGATTCTATAATTTTTTTTGTGGTTTTTTGAAAATTGAGTGGAAAAGAAAATAAAGGGATTCAAAATTTTTAATAAGAATTCCAGGAATCATTGCAATGTTAGTCTAAGACTCCGGTCCAGGAATTAGACATGGCTTACTAGCCACCCAAGCTTTCAGTGAAAGCTCCGGTCCAAAACACTAGACATGGCCAATGGCCAGCCAAGCTTTTGCAGATCATTGCTCACAATAGCAAAATTGATAGAAATCAACAAGCTCTTGTGATGATAAGTTGAAACCTCGGTCCAAAAGATTAGACATGGCTTCACAGCCAGCCAGACTTCAACAAATCATCATGAAACTCTAAAATTCATTCTTAAAAACTCTGAAGAACAAAATAGAGAAATTTTTTTTCGTATTTTAAAATTTTTTTTTCAAAAATAAAAAGTAAAATTACCTAATCTAAGCAACAAGATGAATCGTCAGTTGTCCAAACTCGAACAATCCCCGGCAACGGCGCCAAAAACTTGGTGCACGAAATTGTGACCATCAACAATGGCGCTAAAGACTTGGAGCTCTCAAACGTGAATCACACTTTGTCATAATTCCGTACAACTAACCAGCAAGTGCACTGGGTCGTCCAAGTAATACCTTACGTGAGTAAGGGTCGATCCCACGGAGACTGTCGGCTTGAAGCAAGCTATGGTCATCTTGTAAATCTCAGTTAGGCAGATTCAAATGGTTATGGAGGATTGATAATTAAAAGATAAACAAAACATAAAGTAAAGATAGAGATACTTATGTAATTCATTGGTAGGAATTTCAGATAAGCGTACGAAGATGCTTTGTTCCTCTTGAACCTCTGCTTTCCTATTGCCTTCTTCCAATCATTCATACTCCTTTCCATGGCAAGCTTTATGTTGGGCATCACCGTTGTCAATGGCTACTTCCTGTCCTCTCAGTGAAAATGTTCTACGCACGCTGTCACCGCACGGCTAATCATCTGTCGGTTCTCGATCATGTTGGAATAGGATCCATTGATCCTTTTGCGTCTGTCACACGCCCAACACTCGTGAGTTTGAAGCTCATCACAGTCATCCCTTCCCAGATCCTACTCAGAATACCACAGACAAGGTTTAGACGTTCCGGATCTCAGGAATGGCCGCCAATAATTCTAGCCTATACCACGAAGGTTCTAATCTTAGATTAGAAACCCAAGAGATACACATTCAAGCTTGTTTGCATGTAGAACGGAAGTGGTTGTCAGGCACGCGTTCATAGGTGAGAATGGTGATGAGTGTCACATAATCATCACATTCATCATGTTCTTGGGCGCGAATGAATATCTTGGAGAAGAAATAGACTTGAGTTGAAGAGAAAAACAATAGTACTTGTATTAATTCATGAAGAACAGCAGAGCTCCACACCTTAATCTATGGTGTGTAGAAACTCTACCGTTGAAAATACATAAGAAAAAGGTCTAGGCATGGCCGAGAGGTCAGCCTCCAAAATGTGATCAAATGATCAAAAGATAATCCAAAGATGAAAATACAATAGCAAAAGGTCCTATTTATAGAAAACTAGTAGCCTAGGGTTACAGAAATGAGTAATTAATGCATAAATCTTCTTCCGGGCCCACTTGGTGTGTGCTTGGGCTGAGCATTGAAGCTCCCATGTGTAGAGACTTTTCTGGAGTTAAACGCCAGCTTTTGTGCCAGTTTTGGCGTTAAACGCCAGAATTCTTGAGCTGACTTGGAACGCCTGTTTGGGCCATCAAATCTCGGGCAAAGTATGGACTATTAAATATTTGTGGAAAGCCTAGGATGTCTACTTTCCAACGCAATTGAGAGCACGCCAATTGGGCTTCTGTAGCTCCTGAAAATCCACTTCGAGTGCAGGGAGGTCAGAATCCAACAGCATCTGCAGTCCTTTTTCAGCCTCTGAATCAGATTTTTGCTCAGGTCCCTCAATTTCAGCCAGAAAATACCTGAAATCACAGAAAAACACACAAACTCATAGCAAAGTCCAGAAGAGTGATTTTTATTTAAAAACTAATAAAAACATAATAAAAACTAACTAAAATATACTAAAAACATACTAAAAACAATGCCAAAAAGCGCATAAATTATCCGCTCATCAGTAATACTGGAAAACAAAATGCTTAGGGTCACGGCTAAGACTCATAATAGCCCCGCTCATCTAATTAAGACTGATCTTCATAGATGTTTTTGGAATTGATTGTATATTCTCTTCTTTTTATCATAGTTTATTTTTAGTTGCTTGGGGACAAGCAACAATTTAAGTTTGGTGTTGTGATGAGCGGATAATTTATACACTTTTTGGCATTATTTTTTGGCAGGTTTTAGTATGTTTTAGTTACTTTTTATTATATTTTTATTAGTTTTTAGATAAAAATCACATTTATGGACTTCACTATGAGTTTGTGTGTTTTTCTATAATTTAAGGTATTTTTTGGCTAAAATTGAGGGACCTGAGCAAAAATCTGATTCAGAGGCTGAAAAAGGACTGCAGATGCTGTTGGATTCTGATCTCCCTGCACTCGAAGTGGATTTTCTGGAGCTACAAAAGTTTAATCGGCGCTCTCTCAATTTCGTTGGAAATTAGACATCCTGGGCTTTCCAGTAATATATAATAGTTCATTCTTTGTTCGAGATTTGATGGTCCAAACTGGCGTTCAAAGTCAACCTAAAGAATTCTGGCGTAAAACACCAGAACTGGCATTAAAACAAGCATTTAACGCCCAAACTGGCACCAGAGTTGGTGCTTAACTCCAAGAAAAGCCTATGCACGTGAAAGCTTCAATACTCAGCCCAAGCACACACCAAGTGGGTGGTGCACGAAATCGTGATTCACACTTTTCACAACTCCGCACAACTAACTAGCTAGTGCACTGGGTCGTCCAAGTAATACCTTACGTGAGTAAGGGTCGATCCCACGGAGATTGTTGGCTTGAAGCAATCTATGGTTATCTTGTAAATGTTAGTCAGGAGATTAATAATAAAAATTACTTTTGTTTATGAAAACTAAATAACATGAAATAAAGGTTACTTGTTATGCAGTAATGGAGAACAGATTGAGGTTTTGGAGATACTCTGTCTTCTGAATCTCTGCTTTCCTACTGTCTTCTTCTTCACGCACGCAAGGCTCCTTCCATGGCAAGCTGTATGTTGGTGGATCACCGTTGTCAATGGCTACCATCCATCCTCTCAGTGAAAATGGTCCAAATGTGCTGTCACCGCACGACTAATCATTTGTCAGTTCTCCCTCATGTTGGAATAGAATCCAGGATTCTTTTGCGTCTGTCACTACGCCCAACACTAGTGAGTTTGAAGCTCATCACAGTCATCCCTTCCCAGATTCTACTCGGAATACCACAGACAAGGTTTAGACTTTCCGGATCTCAGGAATGGCCGCCAATAATTCTAGCCTATACCACGAAGACTCTGATCATGAACTAAGAGGCTAAGAGATACACACTCAATCTAAGGTAGAACGGAAGTGGTTGTCAGGCACGCGTTCATAGGTTGAGAATGATGATGAGTGTCACGGATCATCACATTCATCACGATTAAGTACAAGCGAGTATCTTAGAACAGAAATAAGCGTGATTGAATAGAAAACAGAAGTAATTGCATTAATTCATCGAGACATAGCAGAGCTCCTCATCCACAACCATGGGGTTTAGAGACACAGCAGAGCTCCTCATCCACAATATGAAATGTGTAAAATGTCATCAGGTTCAAAATAAATCTCTAAAAGTTGTTTAAATACTAAACTAGTAACCTAGGTTTACAGAAAATGAGTAAACTACGATAGATAGTGCAGAAATCCACTTCCGGGGCCCACTTGGTGTGTGCTAGGGTAGAGACTTGAGCTTTACACGTGCCTAGGCTGTTTCTGGAGTTAAACGCTAGGTTGTAACCTGTTTTGGGCGTCTAACTCCAACTTGTAACCTGTTTCTGGCGTTTAACGCCAGAATGCAGCATGGAACTAGCGTTGAACTCCAGTTTATGTCATTTATCTTTGAGCAAAGTATAGACTATTATATATTGCTAGAAAGCCCTAGATGTCTACTTTCCGACGCAATTAAAAGCGCGCCATTTGAGTTTCTGTAGCTCCAGAAAATTCATTTCGAGTGCAGGGAGGTCAGAATCCAACAGCATCTGCAGTCCTTTTTCAGCCTCTGAATCAGATTTTTGCTCAGGTCCCTCAATTTCAGCCAGAAAATACCTAAAATCACAGAAAAACACACAAACTCATAGCGAAGTCCAGAAATGTAAATTTTGAATAAAAACTAATAAAAATATAGTAAAAAGTAATTAAAACATGCTGAAAACTACTTAAAAACAATGCCAAAAAGCGTAAAAATTATCCGCTCATCACAACACCAAACTTAAATTATTGCTTGTCCCCAAGCAACTGAAAATCAAATAGGATAAAAAGAAGAGAATATACTATAAATTCCAAAATATCAATGAAACTTAGCTCCAATCAAATGAGCGGAACTAGTAGCTTTTTGCCTCTTGAATAGTTTTGGCATCTCACTTTATCCATTGAAGTTCAGAATGATTGGCATCTATAGGAACTTAGAATTTAGATAGTGTTATTGATTCTCCTAGTTCCGTATGTTGATTCTTGAACACAGCTACTTTATGAGTCTTGGCCATGGCCCTAAGCACTCTGTTTTCCAGTATTACCACCGGATACATACATGCCACAGACACATAACTGGGTGAACCTTTTCAGATTGTGACTCAGCTTTGCTGAAGTCCCCAATTAGAGGTGTCCAGGGTTCTTAAGCACACTCTGTTTTTTGCTTTAGACCTTGACTTTAACCGCTCAGTCTCAAGTTTTCACTTGACACCTTCACGCCACAAGCACATGGTTAGGGACAGCTTGGTTTAGCCGCTTAGGCCAGGATTTTATTCCCTTGGGCCCTCCTATCCACTGATGCTCAAAGCCTTGGATCCTTTTTACCCTTGCCTTTTGGTTTTAAGGGCTATTGGCTTTTTGCTCTTGCCTTTTGGTTTAAAGAGCTTTTGGCTTTTTCTTTTTTCTTTCTTTTATTATATATATATATATATATATTTTTTTTTTTCGCATTTATTTTTTTCTGCAAGCTTTGTTCTTCACTGCTTTTTCTTGCTTCAAGAATCATTTTTATGATTTTTCAGATTATCAAATAATATTTCTCATTTTCATCATTCTTTCAAGAGCCAATATATTTAACATTCATAAACAACAATATCAAAAGACATATGCACTGTTCAAGCATTCATTCAAAAAACAAAAAGTATTGTCACCACATCAAAATAATTAAACTAATTTCAAGGATGAATTCAGAATCATGTACTTCTTGTTCTTTTGTAATTAAAACATTTTTCATTTAAGAAAGGTGATGCATTCATAGGACATTCATAATCTTAAGGCATAGACTCTACTCTTTATTCATTATTTAATAGAAATAATATAAACTAGGCATAAAAAGCAGACAATTAGTAAAGAAAGGAAATTAAGGACATAAAGACAATTGACTCTAATTCTAATACTCATGTACTTTTTTTTAAAATGCATAAAAGGTTATCACAGAGTTAGGACTCAACAACCTTTATTTTGGGAGGTAGATGCCTCTTTAGTCTGTGGGGTGCTTGGCCCTTTAAGAGATAGCTTCTGGCGCTTCAGTTCCTTCAGTTCACGCCCTTGCTCTTCTTGTTCCCTAAGCAGTTTGCAGAGCATGCTGTTTTGATTTTGCTGCTCTTCCTTCAGTTGATCCACAGCTTCTTGCAACTTGGTGACAGATGCTTCTAGGCGCTCCCAGTATTCAATTTGAGGGATTTCAGGGAGGAACTCCTGTGTTCTCCTCTTGATGGGGTCGTCCTGCATTTGTTGTCCTTCCATTGACTTTTTGGTGATTGGTTGCTCAACTGAGATATACTCATCTACTCCCATCTTTACCCAGCATCTTTACATAGCATAGAGATTAAGCTTGGATAAGCCAATTTGGCATCTTTGGAGTTCTTGTTTACAATTGTGTAAAGCTCACAAGAAATCAGCTGATGAACTTCCACTTCTTTTCCCAACATAATGCAATGAATCATCATTGCTCTTTTGAGGGTGACTTCAGAGCGGTTGCTAGTGGGCAGTATAGAACACCCAATGAAGTCCAGCCAGCCTCTAGCAACTGATTTGAGATCTCCTCTCTTGAGTTGGTTTGGGACACCCTTTGTGTTGGTTGTTCATTTGGTTCCGGGAAGGCATATGTCCTCTAGAATTTTGTCCAAGCTCTTATTTGGTCTCATCATTCTCCTATTAAAGGAGTCTGGGTCATCTTACAATTGAGGCAGCTTGAAGATCTCCCTTATTTTTTCAGGGTGGGTGTGAACAATCTTCCCTCTGACCAGAGTTCGATAGTCATAGAATGCGGTTCCAGCTATTCTCTGCCTGTCTGTCTGCCACAGATTAGAGTAGAATTCCTGAACCATGTTTCTTCCCACCTTTGTCTCAGGATTAGCTAGGATTTCCTAGCTCCTGTTTTGAATTTGCTCTTGGATCTCCAGATATTCGTCTTCTTTCAGATCGAATTTAACTTCCGGGATCACTGACCTTAGACCCATTATTTTGTAGTAATGGTCTGAATGTTCTTTAGTTAAGAACTTCCATTAATTCCAAAGTGGTTTTGGAATATTCTCTTTCTTGCCTCTTGAGGTGGTTTGTTTTCCCTTAGGAGCCATGATCTTGGTGGGTATTGGCTTAGTGATCACAGATAAACACACCAAACTTAGAGGTTTGCTTGTCCCCAAGCAAAAGAAAGGAAAGGAGAGGGATAGAGGGAGAGCCAAGTTCGAATTGTGGAGGAGAGGGGGAGGCCAAACGAGGATTTAAAGGGAAGAGGGGGTGGGTTTTCGAAAATTTTTGAAAAGATATGATAGAAAATGTGATTTGGAAAAGATAAGTATGATAGGAAAAGATGTAATTTAAAATTGAAAAGATATGAAAGATATTTGAAAAAGATAGATTTGTTCTAAAAATATTGTGAAGAATTGAAAAAGATATTGATGAGTTTGAAAAAAAATTTGAAAAAGATAGATTTGTTTTGAAAAAGATTTGAGAAGAGGTTGAAGAAGAATTGAGAAAGATTTAATTTTAGGATTAAGATATTTTAAAATTTTTTTCTTTTTGAAAAAAGTTTGAAAAATGAAAGTATGGGAAATGTTTATGCAAGAAAAATGGATGGAAATATGAAATTTTGAAAAAAAATCAAGTTGGGAACAAAAACTTCCTCCCCTCCACAATCCTGGCGTTAAACGCCCAATTGCTGCTTGTTTTGGGCGTTTAACGCCCATCTGTAGCCTCTTTTGGGCGTTTAACGCCCAGCTGTTGCTTCTGGATGGCGTTAAACGCCATAAATCTTTCGTCACTGGGCATTTTTCTGAACGCCCAGGATGCTGCAAGTATGGCGTTAAACGCCTAGAATGGTACCCATTCTGGCGTTTAACGCCCAAAAAGGTGTCATTACTGGCGTTAAACGCCCAGTAGATGCTTCTTTTGGGCGTTTAACGCCCAAATATACTTCTTACTGGCATTTTCTTGCCAGTGAGCTCCTTCTCCATGTTTTGTATTCTGAATCCTTCTGTAACCCTGTGAACTTATGCAATTAATTCTTTACCTTGAAGATTATTTATATTAAACATGTATAATTAAAATAAATAAATAAATAAATAAATAGCTTTGCTAATGGCTGGGTTGCCTCCCAGCAAGCGCTTCTTTATTGTCGTTAGCTAGACCTTGCTGAGCTTTTAATCTAGCCTCAGCCTTGAGCACTCTTGCTCAACATTGCCTTCAAGATAATGCTTGATTTTCTGTCCATTAACAATGAACTTCTTATTAGAATCAATGTCTTGAAGCTCCACATAGCCATATGGTGACACCCTTCACCGGGATTTCAGTTTCCCGGGGAATAGCCTGAGCCTAGAGTTAAACAGCAGAACCTTCTGTCCTGGTTCAAAGACTCTAGATGACAGCTTTCTGTCATGCCACCTTTTTGCTTTCTCTTTGTAAAGCTTGGCATTTTCGAAAGCAGTGAGTCTGAATTCCTCTAGCTCATTTAGCTGGAGCAATCTTTTTTCTCCAGCTAATTTGGCATCAATGTTTAGGAATCTGGTTGCCCAGTAGGGCTTATGCTCCAGTTCAACGGGCAGATGGCAGGCCTTACTGTACACAAGATGGTATGGAGAGGTCCCTATAGGAGTCTTGAATGCTGTTCTGTAAGCCCACAGAGCATCATCCAAGCTTCTCGCCCAATCTTATCTATGGGTACTTACAGTCCGTTCCAGGATTCTTTTTAGTTCTCTATTAGAGACTTCAGCTTGCCCGTTTGTCTGTGGATGATATGGAGTTGCCACCTTGTGGCTAATTCCATACCGGACCATAGCAGAGTAAAGTTGTTTGTTGCAGAAGTGAGTGCCCCCATCACTAATTAGTGCTTTAGGGACACCAAACCTGATGAAAATATGTTTCTGGAGGAACTTCAGCACTGTCTTAGTATCATTAGTGGGTGTGGCAATGGCCTCTACCCATTTGGATACATAGTCGACTGCCACTAGAATATAAGTGTTTGAGTATGATGGTGGGAAAGGCCCCATGAAGTCAATACCCCATACATCAAACAACTCAATCTCCAATATACCTTGTTGAGGCATGGCGTAACCATGAGGCAGATTACCAGCTCTCTGGCAACTATCACAGTTATGTACAAACTCTCGGAAATCTCTATAGAGGGTAGGCCAGTAGAAGCCACATTGGAGGACCTTGGTGGCTGTTTGCTAACCTCCGAAGTGGCCTCCATATTGTGACCCATGGCAATGCCATAAGATCTTCTGTGCTTCTTCTCTAGGCACACACCTACGGATTATTTCGTCTGCACATCTCTTAAAGAGATAGGGTTCATCCCACACGTAGTACTTTGCATCATTAATTAATTTTTTCTTTTGTTGCCTGCTGTACTCCTTGGGTATGAACCTTGCAGCTTTATAGTTTGCAATGTCTGCAAACCATGATGTTTCCTGAATGGCGAATAAATGCTCATCTGGAAAGGTTTCAGAGATCTCAATAGAGGGAAAGGATGCCCCTTCTATTGGTTCTATCCGGGACAGATGATCAGCCACTTGGTTTTCTGTCCCTTTTCTGTCTCTTATTTCTATATCAAACTCTTGCAGAAGCAACACCCATCTTATGAGCCTGGATTTTGACTTTTGCTTTGTAAGTAGATATTTAAGAGCAGCATGGTCAGTGTACACAATCACTTTTGATCCTACTAAGTATGATCTAAACTTGTCAATGGCATAAACCACTGCAAGCAATTCTTTTTTTATGGTTATGTAATTTTTCTGGGCATCATTTAAAACACGGCTAGCATAATGAATGACATGCAGAAGCTTGTCATGCCTCTGCCCCAATACTGCACCAATGGCATGGTCACTGGCATCACACATTAGTTCGAATGGTAATGTCTAGTCTGGTGCAGAAATAACTGGTGCTGTGACCAGTTTAGCTTTCAGAGTTTCAAACACCTGCAGACACTCTGTGTCAAACCCAAATGGCGTGTCAGCAGCTAGCAGGTTGCTTAGAGGTTTTGCAATTTTTGAAAAATCCTTTATAAACCTCCTGTAGAATCCTGCATGCCCCAGAAAGCTTCTAATTGCCTTACATTGACAGGTGGTGGTAATTTTTCAATTACCTCTACCTTAGCTTGATCCACCTCTATTCCCTTGTTCGAAATTTTGTGCCCAAGGACAATCCCTTCAGTCACCATAAAGTGACATTTTTCCCAGTTTAAAACCAGGTTAGTCTCTTGGCATCTTTTCAAAACCAGTGTCAGGTGATCAAGACAGGAGCTGAATGAGTTTCCATATACTGAGAAGTCATCCATGAAGACTTCCAGAAATTTTTCCACCATATCAAAGAAGATAGAGAGCATGCATCTCTGAAAGGTTGCAGTGCATTACACAGCCCAAATGGCATTCTTCTGTAGGCAAATCTCCAGATGGACATGTGAATGCTGTTTTCTCTTGATCTTGGGGATCTACTGCAATTTGGTTGTAGCCTGAATAGCCATCCAAAAAGAAGTAATAATCATGACCTGCTAGTCTTTCTAGCATCTGTTCTATGAATGGTAAAGAAAAATGATCCTTTCTGGTGGCTGTATTGAGCCTTCTGTAGCCAATACACATGCGCCACCCTGTAACTGTTCTTGTAGGAACTAGTTCATTTTTTTCATTATGAACCACTATCACCCAGGGACTATCAGAAATGGGATAAATAATCCCAGCCTCTAGTAACTTGGTGACCTCTTTCTGCACCACCTCCTTCATGGCTGGTTTTAGCTGCCTCTGTGGTTGAACCACTGGCTTAGCATTGTCCTCCAATAGGATTTTGTGCATGCATCTTGCAGGGCTGATGCCCTTAAGATCACTTATGGACCACCCAAGAGCTGTCTTGTGTGTCCTCCAATATGGTTTCCATAGTCTTACATGAGCATGTACCCCAAATTTCCAATATTTTTCAACAAAGAATAAAACACATTTTTATCTACCAATATTCCCAAATCTTCCCCACACTTAAACATCACACACTCTCACTACCTTAAGCTACTCAAAGATTCAAATAAAGGACATTTCATTATTTTTCGCTTAAGGTTAATGATGTGACAAAATAAAGAACAAAAATGGGTTAAAAAGGCTCAAAGTGGCAAACAAAGGTGAATGAAATGGTAGGCTATTTGGGTAAAGTGGGCTATAAAGAAATGATAGCCTTAATCACATAAATGTATAAAAATACATTAAACAATGGATATATGGACTTAAACAAACCAAAGGTTGTAATCATAGAGAAGAGAAACACACAAGAATGAAATAAGTGGTCCAATGATGTAACCACACAATAAGGCTCAAAAACTCACAAGTTGTATGTTCTTCAACTCAAAAACCACATTCCACAATGCAAAAATCATGCAAGTTTCAAAGAATTTCAAGTCAATTTAATTTGAATTTCAATGCCCTATAAAAATAAACTTCTTGAAATTTTCATTAGTTGACTAACACTTATTCTATGTGTATATAGTGTGATTGGATGAAAAAAGTCAAAAATCCTAAGTTTAATTCCTAATTGCAATCAAACCAAAATAGCAAGTATATAGGAAACCAAACTTAGGTGCAATCATCACATCATCCCAAATCACAATCAAGACTAAAAACCAAAAAGCATATGTAAAAGCTAAAATTAAGAGCAAAATGTCAAAACATGCATAACTACTAATAATACTAAGTTATGTACAAGCAAAATTAAAAAGTGCAATAAGCTAAGTAAAAAGTAATAAACTAAGTAAAAGGATTTTCAAAAAGGATAAAATATATACAAAGTACCAAAAAAAAAACATAAAAAGAAACTACACTAAAAGTGGTTGGAAATGAAGATTGTCACCCAAAATGCGCTGCTGAAGTTGGACAACCTCCCCACACTTAAAATGTAGCACCGTCCTCGGTGCTCACGATCATGCGGAGTGGAAAGAGTCGTCACTGTGTCACCTCCACCTTCAGCTGGTGGGTTAGGAAATATAGTGGCTGCAAGAGTGATGGTGGTGCTGAAAAGGAAAGAGTTAAGTCACAAAACAGCATATGAAGTGAACAGATAATAAAAATTTGAATGGAGGAATACATGAGATTCAAATTAAATCAAACACAAACAACTTCTAATCAAATTCAGGACATGAGGAAAGCTAACTTGCTTGTTTATCAAAGAATAAAAGAAGGAAGGAGCATTGTTACTATGCACAAAGAGAAAGAAAATAGTTAAAAGATAAAAGTTAATGTTAGTTGAAAAATAAAAAGAATGTTAAAAGTTAAAAGTTATGTTAGTAAAAAGGAAAATGGTTAATTGAAAGTGAAAAGAAAAGTTAGATGAAAAAGACAAACAAAGTTAAAAGTTAGGCAAAGAAAAAGAAAAATTAGTTGAAAAGGAAACAAAGGTAGAAAATAAAGTGAAAAGGAGGGAAAAGATAATTAGTTAAAGAAATGAAAACAAGCGAAAATTTAAAAGTTAGGTGCATAGTCAAAAGTTCCTTAATTCCAAAAAGTTTCTAATGTTTCAAAACAAGCAAGTTTGTATTCACTTCTCAACAATTCAAAATGCCAAAACAAGTGATGCACATGTATGTGTAGAGCACACAATCAAGTAAATATCAATCACAAGTAATTGGCATAAATTAAAACAATTTGGTGTTGACTAAGTTAGAAACATAAAGAAACAAGTAAGCCAAAGAACATTCAAACACCAAATTCCAATGAGGGATGAAAGTCACAAGTTGAATCAAGAATTGAAAACCTCATGATCTAAGTGACTTAGTGAAAGTGAGGAAAAAATAAAATGAATCAATTCAGCCACTTAAATTTAAAACCTTCAATCTTGTGAGTTTATGCAAAAGAAGTTTTACTTTTAAAAGAATTTCAAGTTTATGGTCAATTTGAAAATTCACTTGAACAATTCAATGCATAGAAGTAACTTAGCATCACAAGTAAGCAAAGAAAGTTAGAAGCATGATCAAAACTTTCAAAGAAGTTCTTGAGGAGTTTTCCAAAACCATTTAGCAAACAAGGGTCTATTTTAACACAGAATTCCGTCAAACAGAGTCTTGTTGGCCCAAATAAGATAATGTCACTTAATGAAATAAGGTTAGGAAAAATCTGACAGCATTTCAGCAATAAATTGACCTATTTCGCAAACTCAAACAATTAAATAAAATTTCCTATGAATACTTTAACAATTAAATTCACAAAAAACCATATATAAATTCATAGGAAGTAAGCAAATGAGCCAACATACAGCAACAAGACAGCAATAAGCAATTAAGCCATAACCAACTAAGCAACACATAGCATGCTTTCTTTGCACAATGAACAAAATAATAGCTTAAAACACAGCACCAAACCAGCAACAATGCACAAAAATAATTGATTCATTCAGCATTCCTTCATTGAATTCAGCAATTAATTACAAGTAATAAAAATTCAAACAATTACACATAGCTCAATCCAAGAATAAAGTTCAATTTGAATTAAGGACTCAGCAGCAATGAGCAAATAATGACCCAAGATACAGCCTTTAGCAAGAGTAGAGCAGCAATAAGACTATGCAGCAGCATGAACAAATCAATTCAGCACTGGGCAAATCAATGAAAGAGCAACATTCCAAACAGCATTATTAATCAAAACAAACCTAAATCCACTATCCACGCCAGATTCTCTAACAACCTAAGCAACTAACATGTATTTCTAACTAACTTAATCAACAAAAATTAAACTAAGCTAACAGAAAATAGATAAGGGAATAGAAAATAGAAAAGAAAATGGAACCTGGAAAGGCAAAAATAGAACAGAGAAGGGGAAGGGACAAGAGAAGGGGAAACAGAAGCAGAGGGATGCCGGCCGAGAGGTGGCGGCTTCAACAGCTGGAACACACCTGAGACGAAGAGAGCAAGAGCTTGAAATTGCTCTGTTCTTCAATCCAGAAAGAACGAGAGAGATAAGGGCCATGCTAGAAGTGGTTCGCAGGGCTGGCGCGAGACTGGTGAGGCAGGGCTGGCACGAAGACTGATGTGCTTGGCGGAGGGAAGGGTTGCGTGACTGGAGGTTGAGACACAGGGAAAACGCTTCAGCGAGGAAAAAGGGGCCCTGGCGGCGCTATTGTAGCGCGAAGAGGAGGGTCTAAGCGGGGGTCCTCTGGTTCGGCGAGGACGAGCGCGGCGATGGTGGAATCGCAGAGATGAGGCGTCGAAACAGTGAAGGTGTTGAGGCGCTCTGGATGGTGGTTTGCAGACAAAGGAGAAGATAGTTAGGTCGCCGTGGCACATCGATGGTAGGGGCTACGGTGGCTAGGCCGGTCAGCGAAGGTTCGGTGGTTCTGCGCGGCGCTAGGGTACCGCGAAGAGGAGGGTCACGGGGATGTGGATTAGGGCAAAGGTAAGAGGGCTTTGGAATGGGGAAGGGAGAAGGGATGAGAAAAGAGGAAGAAGAGATGGGGTGAGGGACACGGCGGTTGCGGCGGTCGCTGGCGGTTGTGTGTGAAGGTGGGTGGTCGGTGAGGCGCTGTGGAGGTAATGATGGTGGACATTGGGTGAAGCTTATTGGTGGTGAAGGGTTGTCTCAGAGAAGAGGAAAGGACGGGAGAAGGGAAGAGGCGGGGGATGAGGACGCACCAACCCTACGGTGCTCCCAGCAGAAGGGGGTGAATTGGGAGTGCGTACGCACTGACGGTTGTGCGTAGCACGGACAGTAAAATGGGCAATAGTGCGTATGCACATGTTGTGCAAATGCTGCAAGCAGAGGGTGTCCAAGAGAGTGTGCGTACGCACCAGGCATGCGCGTACGCACAGAGTGAATTTTTTTTTAAACAGATTTTCACCCAACAATGCAAAATGCATATATACAAGAGATTAACAAAAATATGTAACTATGTACATTAACTTTAAAATTAATCAAAGATTTCATCTTCCAAATCAAAATCATGGACTATTTAAAGCACTTTTAATTTGCACAAACAAGAATCTACCAAAACAATTTTAACCATCCAAAAAATTAATAAAAAATTTTAAACATACAACTCAAGTCAAAAAGGCAATTTAAAAAAAATTACTAACTATTCGCATATGCATTTTAAAACAAGAATTTATTAAGTAAGCTAACAACCAAGAGACATATTTACAAATAAAAACAAGCAACCAATCAAAAACAAACTATTCACATATTCACATATTAACAATAGCCAACAATGTAACACCATTGCAGTCCCCGGAAACGGCGCAAAAAACTTGATGTGTGATTTTATATTGATCTGGAATTTCACAAAAATAGAGAATCTCATTGCAAGCATAGTCTAGACCAACAATTAACTCTCAATAAAAGTTTAAATCAAAGAATTATCACAATTCAAATCAAATAACCAAGAGTATTTAAACTCCCGGGTCGTTCTCCCTAGGAATTATAATGAAGTGTTCAATTGTTGGCTATGAGGGATTGGGGATTGTGATTGCAAGGAGCAAGATATTAAAATGCAAGGGAGTAAATAGACATGCAAGGAATTAAAGCTCAAAGCAAGTAAATCAAAAATGGAATTCAAGTGGCAAAAAGGACTTTTGGCAAGGATTGGGGAATTGAGGATTCCTAACATAATCATAGACCACAAACATGGTAATTGCGTAGAATTAATCCCAATTAGTCTATCCTAATATCGAGGATAAGTCAAAAGGGCATAGTTAATCTCAATCCAAAAGTCCTAGTCAACTCACTAATTACTTAGTGAAAGACTAGCGTCAATGGAAACTAAACCAATTAACAATCCTAACACAATGTGGAATGGACATCCATGACTCAAGTTCATCTAATTACCCAATTTCAAGTCATGAGTGTGAAAAACTATACAAAAGCTAAAAGGGACATTTCATCAAACACCTAGCATGCATAAAAGGAAAAATATCATAAATTGCAATAAAAATAAATTCTATAACTACCAATTGCATGAAAATGAAAATAACAACTCAAATGGGCATCAAAGAAACATAAAACATCAAAATTGCATTAAATTAAATTAAAAGTAACAACAGTGTTCATAAACTAAAAATGACAAAAGAAATTAAGAAGATCAAAGCAAGAGAGTATGAAAACATAAATAAAATTACACTAAGACAAAAACTAAAGACTAAAATTAAAGAGAAATTAAGCTAGAAACCCTAAATTCTAGAAAGAATGGGGAGCTTCTCTCTCTAGAAAACTACTCTAAAAGATGATAAAACCTAAACCTAAGTGCTCCCCCATTCATCCCTCTTTAATTTGGCTTGAAATAGCTTCAGAAATGAGTTGGATTGGGTTTTGGGGGCCCAGAAATCGCCCCTAGCGATTTGCAATTAATTAGTGATGACAAGTCATCTTATGCTAGTTTTTCAAGAAATTTTTCACTTGTTTCATTAGGTTTTATGCACTTTCTTTCATTGTAAGTAAAATGATTTGGAGTGGAATTTCATGGTTTTGTTGAATCAATCAACCACCCTTTAATTGACACAAAATTATGAGGTTTAAGCTAAAATTAATTAGTTTTTTGAATTAATTTTAAACTTTGTGAATTTGGTGATACTTTGATTGGTGGTTTTGATTATTTGTAGGTGAAAAAAAGAAAAAAATAAGAAAAGCGTGGCCTAAGGAGCGTGCCCAAAGGAAACAAGAAGCGTAGCCAAGGGAGAAGAAAAAGCATGGCATCAATGAGAAAGGAGGGAAGCTAGGCTGGGTGAGTGAACCGAGCTTCATAAGGAACCAAAAAGGAAGCAAGGCACAAAGCTCAGTTAACTTAGTTAACTGAGCATCAAAGAAAGCAAGGCAAAAGCATAAAGCTCAGTTCACTAAGTGAGCTTTATCGGGCTTCTTCAAGAATAAATTCAAAGCAAAATTCCAAGGAATGAAGCCACCAAGTTTTGAACTCATGACCCAAGGGAAGCAAGGAACGCTCCTTGCAAGGAGAAAAGCAAAAATTGGCCAAAAATCCTTTCCCAAGGTTCGAACAAGGGACCTCATGCTACCAAGCTTGCAAGGAAAATAAACCAAAATGATTTGGCAAGGATTCGAACCTGGGAGCTCCATGGAGAACAAGGGAGGAGCGCTACTCCTTGTGCAAAGAAAATGAGCCAAAATGGCTCCCCCAAGGTTCGAACTCAAGGCACTACACTCAAAGGTGGAGCGCTACACAAGGAAAGAAAGGAAGCTCAGTTCATTCTTCAAACTGAGCGCTATTCTCCCCCACTCCCCACACATTGGCATGCTAGGAAGCACACCAAGGAGCTTGTCATGCGCACAAGTTGACACGGCCAAGGGGACTAGAACACGCGCTGGACACACCCAAGGCAAGACATAGAGCTCAGTTCAATTTTCCAACTGAGCTCTATTGAAGTGCAACATTAACAAGGCTGGGACGCGCACCAAATTGGGCAAGGAAAGCAAGTTTGGGCGCTCAGTTTAGTTTTTCAACTGAGCCATGCCCTGGGAGTGCACCATGACTCAATTTTGAGTCCAAAAATAAAATAAAATCCAATTCTTCACAAAATTAAAAAGCCCACTCTAAATTCTAAAATCCAAAAATAGGAAGTGTATAAATAGAAGCTAGTTTGAGTTAGAGAGGACCTTCTTCTTTTCACTTTTGGCTAATCTTTTTGCTTACTTTGGAATTTCCAATTTTATTTTCTTGCTTTCGGAGTTTGGAAATTGGGAAGGAGAATTGATCTCTCTTCTTCTTTGTTCTTGCTTCTGCACTCTTTATTCTTTGTTCTGGATCTTGGGTGAAGAATTGAAAGAATTCTGTTTCAATCTCACCTTGAGACCTTTCTGTTTATTTTACTGCATAATTGGATCTAAATTTCTCTACTGTTTTCATCTTTACTTTTTCTGAAATCTGTCTTTTACTTTTCTGAAATTATTCTCTTGTTGGATCAAGGAAGGACTTGAGATCTAGACTTATTTTCTAGTCTCCACCACCCCTGAGATCTTCAACTTCCTTTTTTGCTATTACAATTTAGCTGCATTTTGCTTTCTGTTTGGTTTCTTAAGCAATTCCTCCTTACTTGTTTAGATCTACTGCATCTAAATTCACCCTCTACTGCTTTATTAATTGTCATTTACTTTTGCTTGTTTAACTTCTGCAATCCCAGTGCCCAAGTCCTTTTATGATTCACGCCATTTATATTTCTTGCACTTTAAGTTTCAGTTATTCACATTTCTTGCAATCTAAGTTTCTGCAATTTACATTACTTGTACCTTAAGATTCATCTCTTTTAATTCTTCTGCATTTTTAATTCTTGTCAATTATCCCTCTCCCTTTAAATTTCATGCAATTTAGCTTCTGTTGGATACAAATCACTCAAATCAACACTTATTTGCTTGACTAAATCTACCACCTAACTAAAATTGCTCAATCCTTCAATCTCTGTGGGATCGACCTCACTCATTTGAGTTATTATTACTTGATGTGACCCGGTACACTTGCCGGTGAGTTTTGTGTTGGATCGTTTTTCACACATCAAGTTTTTGGCGCCGTTGCTGGAGATTGATTAGATTGACATTGGTTAAGTAAGGTGGTGGTCTAGATTAAGCACTTTTTCTTTGTTTTTGTTAATTTTCTTTATTTCTAACTTGCACACTAACTGTTTGAGACTTTGTCTCTACTAACTCTCACTGCACTCAAGCTACAGAGTGCTCTGTGTATCTTTGCTGTTTTGGTTGTATGACATAAACCAGGAGAGAGTTCTCCACCTCTGGAATTTCTGAAGAAGAGCACCAAAAAATGGAGGAGACCGGAAGGAAGTTCACAGTAAGAGGAGAAAAGCTAAGGCACTATGATTTTCAGCCTCCATGATCAAAGAACAAGATGTCAAGCTAGTGACAATAAAGAAGCGCTTGTTGGGAGGCAACCCAACCTGAGGTAGTTCTCTTTTCATAGCTATTTCAATAAAAAGGTAGAGTAGTTTTATCTGTAGTACAAAGAGCTAAGTTTGGTGTTTCACACCAAAATAATTTGAGGAAGAGTGAGGGATGCTAAGTTTGGTGTTCCACCAAAAATCTCATTTGAAAACACATTTTCACCTTCTGCATAATCAGTGCCAGCTCCAAACACCAGAGAAGATACTTAACAATTGTTTAGCTTTTAGTTCGAAGTCTGTTTTCTAATTTATAGTATGAGCACATGTGGTTTTCTGCATATGTAGAAACTGCTGTATAAGGTAAGGAACTAAGTTTGGTGTTCACACACCAATCTAAGTTCAGAAGTCTACAAATATACATGCATGCTAACCATTTTTCAAGTGCTTGGGCAACAAGAAACTTTCAATATCATTGCAGAGTATCATACAAGTTTTTGGAAGGATTAAGCATCATCAACCAAAGAGATGAAAGAGGAATGTGAAGACCAGCAATGATAATGATGAGGAGTAAAGCAAGTAAACTCCAAAAGGTTGTATTGTTAAGTGATTATTTTGCATCAGACACTGCTATGATTAGAAGTGATATTGTATCCCTGTCTGTCTGTCTGTCTAGTATAGTTTCTCTATAATTCAATAATTGAGATGCTTGATTATTCACAACACTACACTCTTCAAACTTGCTTGCACTCAATATTTCAACAAGACATCAAAGGACAATTCTTTGAAAAGAAGGATTGAGGAATTAAAAAAAAAAATTTTTTGAGGCAAGCAAAAGATTAGGAGAAGTGGTGGTTATAATTGTATGATTATGCATTGAGGTTGCATGCTTATGAAAACTTGCATGGGAGCTCATAGGCAGGACATAGAGTTCAAAGAAGTATTGTGGAGATTCTCAACTAATTATTGATCCAATAAGCAGCAAACAAAAGAAAATAAAGAAAGTACAAAAACAAAAGAATATGGCCCAAGTCTCTGAGCATCAATTACTAGGCAGAAAAGAAGAAAGAAACAAGAACTCAAGGAGTTATTATCCTAGTAAATGCTTGTGGTCGAAATGTTTCAAAGAGAGAGGCTTGAGCAAGTAAATCCTCAGGGGTGCTTTAACACCTAATACCCTAAAACCAACTGGTTTAGGAGTATTGATTGAAAGCTTATTTAAAGAGATGCTTTGAGACATGACACTTTGAGTTAAGGCCAAAGCACAGAAACTATAAGCTGCTTCAAGGTGATTACCTATAGAGAGATCTCCATGATACCATTTGGATGAAAATCCTAAGACCTAAGACTTCCAAGATGTGGGGACTAGTAAGCATTGAAGCCCTTGCATCAGCATATAATTTAGAGTTCACTCCACTGTCACTTAATCACTTCGCTCACAAGACATCAGAAGTTATTCTTCAATCCATTCTAATTGAAAGAACCTTTGAGCATAATTCTTTTCTTGCTTGGGGACAAGCAAGGTTTAAGTTTGGTGTTGTGATGACAAGTCATCTTATGCTAGTTTTTCAAGCAATTTTTCACTTGTTTCATTAGGTTTTATGCACTTTCTTTCATTGTAAGTAAATGATTTGGAGTGGAATTGAATGGTTTTGTTGAATCAATCGACCACCCTTTAATTGACACAAAATTATGAGGTTTAAGCTAAAATTGATTGGTTTTTTGAATGAATTTTAAACCTTGTGAATTTGGTGATACTTTGATTGGTTGTTTTGATTATTTGTAGGTGAAGAAAAGAAAAAAATAAGAAAAGCGTGGCCTAAGGAGCATGCCCAAAGGAAACAAGAAGCGTAGCCAAGGGAGAAAAAAAAGCATGGCATCATTGAGAAGGGAGGGAAGCTAGGTTGGGTGAGTGAACTGAGCTTCATAAGGAACCAAAAAGGAAGCAAGGCACAAAGCTCAGTTAACTTAGTTAACTGAGCATCAAAGAAAGCAAGGCAAAAGCATAAAGCTCAGTTCACTAAGTGAGCTTTATCGAGCTTCTTCAAGAATAAATTCAAAGCAAAATTCCAAGGAATGAAGCCACCAAGTTTTGAACTCATGACCCAAGGGAAGCAAGGAACGCTCCTTGCAAGGAAAACAAGCAAAAATTGGCCAAAAAGCCTTCCCCAAGGTTCGAACAAGGGACCTCACACTACCAAGCTTGCAAGGAAAATAAACTAAAATGATTAGGCAAGGATTCAAACCTGGGAGCTCCATGGAGAACATGGGAGGAGCGCTACTCCTTGTGCAAAGAAAATGAGCCAAACTGGCTCCCCCAAGGTTTGAACTCAAGGCACTACACTCAAAGGTGGAGCGCTACACAAGGAAAGAAGGGAAGCTCAGTTCATTCTTCAAACTGAGCACTATTCTCCCCCACTCCCCACACATTGGCATGCTAGGAAGCACACCAAGGAGCTTGTCATGCGCACAAGTTGACACGGTCAAGAGGACTAGAACGCGCGCTGGACACACCCAAGGCAAGACATAGAGCTTAGTTCAATTTTCCAACTGAGCTCTATTGAAGTGCAACATTAACAAGGCTGGGACGCGCACCAAATTGGGCAAGGAAAGCAAGTTTGGGCGCTCAGTTTAGTTTTTCAACTGAGCCTTGCCCGGGGAGTGCAGCATGACTCAATTTTGAGTCCAAAAATAAAATAAAATCCAATTCTTCAGAAAATTAAAAAGCCCACTCTAAATTCTAAAATCCAAAAATAGGAAGTGTATAAATAGAAAATAGTTTGAGTTAGAGAGGACCTTCTTCTTTTCACTTTTAGCTAATCTTTTTGCCTACTTTGGAATTTCCAATTTTATTTTCTAGCTTTGGGAGTTTGAAAATTGGGAAGGAGAATTGATCTCTCTTCTTCTTTGTTCTTGCTTCTGCACTCTTTATTTTTTGTTCTGGATCTTGGGTGAAGAATTGAAGAAATTATGTTTCAATCTCACCTTGAGACCTTTCTGTTTATTTTACTGCATAATTGGATCTACATTTCTCTATTGTTTTCATCTTTACTTCTTCTGAAATCTGTCTTTTACTTTTCTGAAATTATTGTCTTGTTGGATCAAGGAAGGACTTGAGATCTAGACTTGTTTTCTAGATTCCTCCACCCCTGAGATCTTCAACTTCCATTTTTGTTATTACAATTTAGCTACATTTCGCTTTCTGTTTGGTTTCTTAAGCAATTCCTCCTTTCTTGTTTAGATCTGCTACATCTAAATTCACCTTCTACTGCTTTATTAATTGTCGTTTACTTTTGCTTGTTTAACTTCTGCAATCCCAGTGCCCAAGTCCTTTTATGATTCACGCCATTTATATTTCTTGCACTTTAAGTTTCAATTATTTACATTTCTTGCAATCTAAGTTTCTGCAATTTACATTACTTGCACCTTAAGATTCAGCTCTTTTAATTCTTCTGCACTTTCAATTCTTGTCAATTATCCCTCTCCCTTTAAATTTCATGCAATTTAGCTTCAATTGGATACAAATCACTCAAATCAACACTTATTTGCTTGACTAAATCTAGCACCTAACTAAAATTGCTCAATCCTTCAATCCCTGTGGGATCGACCTCACTCATGTGAGTTATTATTACTTGATGCGACCCGGTACACTTGCCGGTGAGTTTTGTGTTGGATCGTTTTCCACACATCAATGAGCTCACGTGCCAGGACTTGTGCGTATGCATAAGTTGTCTATCATTTTGAAGCCCCGGTTGTTAGCTTTCCAATGCTGCTAAAACCGCCTCATTTGGACCTATGTAGCTCAAGTTATGATCACTTTAGTACTGAGAGGTCAGGACTGGCAGCTTTACAATTCCTTCATTTCTTGAATTCTCCCATTTTGCATGCTTTCCTTCCACTTCTTCAATCCATACTTGCCTTGTAAGCCTAAAATTACTCAACAAACACATCAAGGCATCAAATGGAATTAAAGTGAATAAAATTTAGCAATTATAAAGCTTAAAAAGCATGTTTTCACTTTCAAGCACAATTTAGGGAGAAATTATGAAACTATGCTATTTCAATGGGTAAAAGTATGAAAAGTTGATGAAATCCACCCAAATAGAGCAAATAAACACCATAAAATGTAGATTCATCATGCACACCCATAGTTATTTTGCCTTGGCATGCCACGCCTAAAGTCCAAAGTGGCACGCCCATTGATCTTCTTCTCTGGATGCTTGTGCTGGCGTGCCACGCTTTCGATCTGGCGTGCCATGCCCTTGTTGGAACTTCACTTACCCTCTTTGGTCAAATGAACTGGCGTGCCATGCCCAGGTCTGGCGTGGCTGTTGCATGGAAACTTGTCTCTCAACAATTTTCCCTCGGCAAGTATACCGAATTGTCGTCAAATAAAAACTCACAATAGAGTGAGGTCGAATCCCACAGGGATTGATTGGCCAAGCAACTTTAATCAGAGGAATGTTCTTGTTGAGTTAAGCAGGAATTGAGTTGAGATTTGCAGAAAAGTAAATGGCGAGAAAGTAAATAACAGAAAATGTAATTACTGGAAGTAAATGACGGAATGTAAATGACGGAAAGTAAATTGCAGAATCTTAAATGGGGATTTGGGGAAATGAACATAAAGGTAAATGGCAGAAAGTAAAGAGAAAGGGTAAGATCAGAAGTGAGGGATTCATTGGGCTCAGGAGATGTTGTATTCTCCGGATCAAGTTCATTCTCATCTCTTCCTCAATCAATGCATTCATTGATCTCCTTGGCAATCTTAAGTGATTGGATTCCAATTCCTTGGCAACCCAATCTCTCAAATCTTAATCAATAGCCAATTCCTTGGTATAATTGCTCATAAGAAGAGATGAAGTATGGTCACTGATTATACCACATGTATTCCCAAATCAAAGTGTTGGTAGGATTATATGAATAGCTTCTTTTCCAAGACAACTACCCAATAGGATGAAGATTGAAAGCTTTCTAGTAAAATCAAGAGAAAAGAAAGAAGAAGAATAATGAAAACTATTATCGATCCATCAAATTACAACAAAGCTTCCTAACCCAATGAAAGGGGTTTAGTTGTTCATGGCTCTGGAAACAGAAAGCATCAATGAAAACTACATTTTCCAAAATAGAACTAGAAGTTGCAGAGAAAGTAAAATACAGAGTGTAGTTCTCCAAAATGCCAAAAGCTCTCTATCTAGTTCAAAATTACTCCTATATATACTACTCTTCTGATCTTCTAGTTGGCTCTTCAAGTCTTGGATATAGGCCTTTGGATCTTTAGTTGAAGCAGTTACAGTCTTCAGTGGGCTCAGCTTTGCTTGCAGAAAAAGTGTGAGTTAGGCATGGACGTTAGTTAGGACGTTAGTATCGTTAACGTTTAGTGAAAATGTGGGTTCGAGAACGTTAGTGACGATGACCTTTTTCACTAACGTTCCAAGCCAAAAAATGGTCCACGTTAACTTCAACGTTAGTGGCACTAACGTGACCACTAACGTTGCCTCTTGGTCCTTCGCAAACGTTATTGGCATTCACCTTTTCCAATAACGTTGCTTATTACCCTTTTCCCCACGTTAGAGTTCACGTTAGTATAACTAACATGACCATTAACGTGGGCTTGCCTTTCTTCGAGAGCGTTAGTGACACTTACCTTTGTCACTAACGCTCCAAACGCCCCTCATTCTCACGTTAGAGTTCACGTTAATTAGATTAACGTGGCCTCTAACATGGTAGAGATTGCCATTCCCAATGTTAGTGAGAAAGGTTAGTGTCACTAACGTTGGTCCATCAATTCTTCCGCCACGTTAGCTTCCACGTTAATGTAATTAACGTGGAAACTAACGTGGGCACTAGTGGCTTAATCCAACGTTAGTGACAAAGGTGAGTGTCACTAACGTTGGCAATTCCTTGTTCCTTCCACGTTAGAGTTCACATTAATGTAATTAACGTGACTCTTAACGTGGCCAAGTGTGCCCCTTTTCCAACGTTAGTGGTATTCACTTTTACCACTAATGTTGGAGCTTCCCTTCTCCTCCACGTTAGCTTCCATGTTATTGTAATTAACGTGGCAACTAACATGGGCTATAATGGCTTTTGAAGGCGTTATTGGCGTTCACTTTTCTCATTAATGTTGCAAGCTAGCTCCCATTCTACGTTAGTGGTCACGTTAATTAGACTAACGTGGCTACTAACGTGGTTTTTCCTTGCTTCCTTTGTCCTGAAATCAGGCGATTAAAGTGCATCAAAGCTCTATTCCAAGTCATGAGATCATGCATTATCTAATTTGTCATTCAATTCATGCATAATTCTCATGAAATCATGTAAAGTTCACAATGTTTGCTTGAATCAAGATGTAAGTGAATATCTACCCAAAACTTGCTTATTTACTAAGAAAATGCATGAAACCACCCTAAAACAGTAAAGAAAAGGTCAGTGAAGCTGGCCAAAATGCCCTGGCATCACAACACCAAACTTAAAGCTTGCTTGTCTCTAAGCAAGTACTGAAATATGAGAATGATGAATGAAAGAATCAAGAGAAATAAGTTCTTATTATAGAAGTAAAGCTCCTGGTTTATGGGGTTTCATGCATAGCAACTTAGGTTCATTCCTTTACTGATTTCTAGGTCCTTATCATGCCTTTGAATACTTGCTTGATTGCATCCTATGAGATCCTTATTCTTTGATCCTCACCCCCTTTTTTTCCTTAGGGTTTATTGCATCCTTAGGCTAAGTGCTCTGTAAGGGGGTGACTCTTTAAAATAAACTTTCAGCCAACACTCCCGAACCAGTTGGTTCAAGGTGCTAGGTGTTGAAACACCCCTAAGGACTTACTCCCTCAAGTCTCTCTCCCCCATACATGCACACCACAGGCACATGGTTTGTTATTTTCTTTCCTTGAGGTCTTGGTGTCCAGCACCTCTTTGAGTTACTAAATGTTCTGTAGCAAGGTTGCTCTTGATAGTGGATTTTCAGTTGATAATCCCGGGTTAGTTAACTCAAGTTACCAAGTGATGAAGCACTCCTAAGAACTTATTCATCCAAGCAGATCCTTGGTACAAGATCACCACAGACACATCCCTCAAGATTCAAACCCTTGGTGCCTAGCCTTATTTATTCTTTTTCTTTCTTTTTCAAACTCTTATTGTTCTTTCTCTTTTTCTTATTAGGATTTTTGTTGTTTGGTTAATCTCATAGAATGTGCTTCAAGCATGTACTTCAATACACATAAGTGCCCTCATTCCTTATAGGTGATCCAACTTAGCTAATCTATTATCCCACCACCAACCTTGAGGACTTATTTCACCAAATAAACTTTACTCTAGTTTCTTTCATAACATTCTCTTTCATTAAATTCAAAAGGCAAGCATACAAGTAAGTAGGATGAAGATGAAAACAGGTAACTTGGACCAGCACACATAGACTTAATAACTGAAAATGCTAAAAACAGAATTAAAAATTCCTAAGCTACTATGGAAGCATGTTCTATTTCATACATGATTTTCCTTATTTAAATTTGAAAAAGATAAAACGAAGAGGGAACTCCACCACCTTTTACTCATGGGGATGCCCATGCTCTCTTTCTTGTTTGTCCTCTTTGTGTCCTTCTTGAGTGCTTGAACTCCCATTTTCCTTGCTCTTTCCAATCAACTTTTTCCAGAAGCCAGCATCTTACATCTTCTTTTTCAATGTTTCCTTCTGTTGTTTCACCTTCTTTTCTTCTTGTTCTGTTAGATCCTTTTGAATTGTATCATATCTGGGGATTACAGAGTGTAAATTATGCATATGCCCAGTCATATAGTTCAACTTGGCTGGAGTGTTTATGTTGAATTCTTCCCTATGTAGTTGTTGTCCTTCATTAAGCACGCTGAACTCGTTGAATGCTTTCGTCTGAGCTAGCTGACGTTGGTTGAGTTCTTGAAGGCGTTTATCTTGACGTTCTTGCTTTTCAGTCACTTGATTGATGGCCTGAGTGAGCTGGGAATAGTGTTCCTGTTACTGCTCCAGTTGTTTTTTCTGCCACTCTCCTTGTTGATTCATCCAGTTAGCAAGTAGTTCTTCCGGACGATCCATCTGCTGGAACTGAAGGTGTAGTTGTTGCTCTTGCCCTTCCATATATCTCCTTGCCAAGTCCTCAATGGCTCCTTGAATGTGACCCAGATTTATATTGGTTGGATCATAGTACTCTTCTTGTTGGTATTCTTCTTGATGAGATTCTTCTCGGTGAGGTCCTTCTTGTGATGTTCTTTTCCCTATTTGAGGCCTTCTTTGTTGTTGGGTGGGTGCCACATAAGTTATACGCTGGAGCGTAACTAACTTCCCAGGGTTTACCCAATGTGGATTGCTGTCTTCGAAGACCACCTTGGCCTTCTTACATAGTCTCACAATGGTGCTGGGGTACAAAAGCCGAGCACTCGGATCACTCTTTTCATCTGCCTCTTGAATTCTTTCAGGTATAATTTCATGTACGTTGATGTCTCCACTGCTCATAATGCAATGTAGCATGGTAGCTCGAGCAATGTTGACCTCAGAATTGTTTGAGGTTGGGAGGATAGATCTTCTCACACGCTCAAACCATCCCTTGGCTTCCAGGATGAGGTCTCTTCTTCTGATGAACCGTGGCCTTTTATCTAAATACCTCTCCCAATCTGATCCTATGACACACATGTCATTCACAATTTCTTCAAGCTCATCATTGTCGGGGCCATTACTTATTCTTGCTTGATAACTTGGCTTATCAGAGGGTTGTGATCTCAGATGAAGAGTTTTCATTATAGCATTGGGACTGAAGTCCACCTCTATTCCTCTCACGAAACTTTTAAAGGTAGGAGCCTTGGTATTGTCTTCTCTGGCCACATTGGCATAGAACTCTTTAATGAGATTTGCATTTATTTTTGTTTCTGGGTTCGTGAGTTCTTGCCAACCCCTCTGTTCAATCTTCTCTCCAATCTGTAGGCACTCATCATAGTTGAATTGGAATGTCAGCTCTGGCAGTACTTTCTTGTGCTTGATACGTTCGAATTGAAGCTCATGGAAAGCGGTCTTGAACCTTCCTTCATTAAAAGGAATGCTCTCCACTGGTATCTTTCCCTTTCGCCTTTTGGAGCTTGATGATGCCATAAGTGACTTTTGATATGTGAAGGTGTTGAAGGGTGTGGATGAGAGTGTCTTTGATGGGGTAAGAGGTGTTGGGTTCCGAATGTGAGAAGTACAAAGAATGGGAATTGGAATGTGAAGGGGGTACGGAATAAGAATCACTTATATAAAGAAGTGGTGAGTAAATGAAAGGTGTAGATTGATGGTGTAGGCTTGTGATGAATGGATGGGGTTTAACATGGGATGGGCACAAGGATCATCACTTTTATGATGGGGTTGGTTCGATTTCCAAGCGTGTTATTCTTCCAATGTTGCATGGCAACATTTCCCAATGCATTCTCCTTGAAGACATGTGTATAGTCCCCTCTTTTTGAGGTGGCCGAACCCTCCTTCTTCAATTGTCCCATCAATTCCTTCCAATCTTCCTTTCATTTTTCCTACAAAAAAAAAGAATGCAATTAATAACTTTTTTTTTTGGATAATGGCGACAAAATTTAAAAGGAAAGAATAACTACTTTTTGAAATTCTTTTTTTTTGTTTTTAACTAACTAAATGTAATTCATGAATGCAAACCAACTGACTAATTGACTGTCCATGTATGCAACATTGGTGACACCAAACTTATTTTGTGGCCATGTGGTGTAAAAAAATTTTTTTTTCAAGGTTCTAAGAGTGACATGATATGAATTGCATTCATGTTCTCTTAGTGTTCCTTGAACACCAAACTTGTTCTTCACTATATGTTGCATAAAAGGATTCAATTAGATGTATGTCAAAGTTGATTTGGAATTAATGAATCTTCCATTATTAACTACTTTAAAAGCATATAAAACATGGGTTGCCTCCCATGAAGCGCTTCTTTAGCGTCACTAGCTTGACGTTCTGCCTTTGTCAGGGTGGTTGGTAATGCTTCAAATCTTCCCCCCTCGCAGTGAATCTATCTGCATTGGCTTCATTAAGGATCTCTGATGAGCGGATAATTTATACGCTTTTTGGCATTGTTTTTAGTATGTTTTTAGTATATTTTAGTTAGTTTTTATTAGTTTTTATTCAAAAATCACATTTCTGGACTTTACTATGTGTTTGTGTATTTTTCTGTGATTTTAGGTATTTTTTGGCTGAAATTGAGGGACCTGAGCAAAAATCTGATTCAGAGGCTGAAAAAGGACTACAGATGCTGTTGGATTCTGACCTCCCTGCACTCGAAGTGGATTTTCTGGAGCTACAGAAGCCCAATTGGCACGTTCTTAATAGCGTTGGAAATTAGACATCCTAGGCTTCCCAGCAATATATAATAGTCCATACTTTGCCCAAGATTTGATGGCCCAAACTGGCGTTCTAAGTCAGCATAGAAATTCTGGCGTCAAAATGCAAGAACTGGCATGAAAGCTGGAGTTAAACGCCCAATCTGGCACAAAAGCTGGCGTTTAACTCCAGGAAAGGTCTCTACACGTGAAAGCTTCAATGCTCAGCCCAAGCACACACCAAGTGGGCCTCGGAAGTGGATTTCTACACTAACTATTCTAGCTTACTCATTTTCTATAACCCTAGGTCACTAGTTTATTATAAAAACTACTTTTAGTGATACATTTGGTACTTCATGACACTTTACACATTTCACATTGTATGACGGCATGAGTCTCTAAACCCCATGGTTGGGGGTAAGGAGCTCTGCTGTGTTTTGATGAATTAATGTAATTACTACTGTTTTCCATTCAATCACGCTTGTTTCTATTCTAAGATATTCACTCGCACCTCAACTTGATGAATGTGATGATCCGTGACACTCATCACCATTCTCAACCTATGAACGCGTGCCTAACAACCACCTCCGTTCTATCTTAGACTGAGTGCATATCTCTTAGCCTCCTGATTCAGATCAGAGTCTTCGTGGTATAAGCTAGAATCAATTGGCAGCATTCTTGAGATCCGGAATGTCTAAACCTTGTCTGTGGTATTCTGAGTAGGATCTGGGATAGGATGACTGTGACGAGCTTCAAACTCACAAGTGCTGGACGTAGTGACAGACGCAAAAGGATCAATAGATCCTATTCCAGCATGAGTAAGAACCGACAGATGATTAGCCGTGTGGTGATAGCGCATTTGGACCATTTTCACTGAGAGGACGGATGGTAGCCATTGACAACGGTGATCCACCAACATACAGCTTGCCATAGAAGGAACCTTGCGTGCGTGAAGAAGAAGACAGTAGGAAAGTAGAGATTCAGAAGACAAAGCATCTCCAAAACCTCAACCTGTTCTCCATTACTGCATAACAAGTATTTATTTCATGTTCTTTTACTTTTTACAATTAAATCTAAGAATTATTGATATCCTGACTAAGAGTTACAAGATAACCATAGCTTGCTTCAAGCCGACAATCTCCGTGGGATCGACCCTTACTCACGTAAGGTATTACTTGGATGACCCAGTGCACTTGCTGGTTAGTTGTGCGGAATTGCAAAAGTGTGATTGTGATTTCGTGCACTATGTTTTTGGCGCCGTTGCCGGGGATTGTTCGAGTTTGGACAACTGACGGTCTATCTTGTTGCTTAGATTAGGAATAATTTATTTTTGTTGGTTTAGAGTCACTAAATTTGAGTTTTTTATTTGAGTTTAGTTTCATATTTTAAGTTTAGTGTCAATTGCATGCTTTTATTTTCTTTCAATTTTTCTAATTTGCATGTTCTTAGTTCTTTCTTGATCTTTAAAAATTCTAAGTTTGGTGTCTTCTTTGTGTTTTCCTTTAAATTTTCGAAAATTTGTGTTTGATTTTCTAAAAATTTTAAGTTTGGTGTCCCTTGTGCTTTTATTTACTTAAAAATTTTTCAAAAAAGTGTTCTTAGTATTCATCTTGACATTCAAAGTTTTCTTGTTTGTTCTCTTTGTTTTGATCTAAAATTTCTAAGTTTAGTGTCATTCTATTATTTTTCTCTTTCCTCATTAAAATTCAAAAATTAAAAAAATATCTTTTCCTTATTTTACTCATAAATTTCAAAATTTTGCATTAAATTAGTCAAAGATTTTCAAAATCATATCTTTTTTTTTAGTCAAGTCAAAATTCTAATTTCAAAAATTGATCTTTCCAAATCTTTTTTAAAAATCAAATCTTTTTAATTCCTTCAATCATATCTTTTCAATCATATCTTTTTTTAATAAATTGCAATCATATCTTCTCAATCATATCTTTTTAAAATAATTTTCAATCATATCTTTTTGATTGCTAATTTCCAAAATCTTTTTAATCAATTAATTAATTTAGTTTTCAATTTGCTTTTATTTTCTTCTAATTTTCGAAAATTTTTTTCTATCTTCCATTTATTTTGTTTTATTTTTTTTGGTTACTTTTAATTAATAAAAAAAAATAATTTAAAAATATAATTTAATTGCAATCCATATCAATTTTCTTTTCTCCATCATGGACATAAGTGGAAATGAACAGTCCAGAAGGACTCTGGGGTCATATGCTAACCCCATTACAGCTGCATATGGGAGTAGCATCTGTATACCTCCCATCAAAGCAAGTAGTTTTGAGCTAAATCCTCAGCTCATTATCATGGTGCAGCAAAATTGCCAGTATTTCGGTCTTCCACAGGAAAAATCTACTGCGTTTTTGGCACAGTTCTTTCAAATTACTGACACAGTACGTGATAAAGAAGTGGATCAGGATGTCTACAGATTATTACTGTTTCCATTTGCTGTAAAAGTTCAAGCTAAGAGGTGGTTAAATAACCAACCCACAGCAAGCATAAAAACATGGAGACAGTTATCAGACAAATTTCTGAATCAATTTTACCCTCCATTGATACAACTGAGGCTGGACATCCAAGGCTTTAAACAAGACGATCATGAATCCCTTTATAATGCCTGGGAGAGGTACAGAGGGATGCTAAGGAAATACCCCTCTGAAATGTTTTCAGAGTGGGTACAGTTAGACATCTTCTACTATGGGCTTACAGAAAGAGCTCAAATGTCTCTAGACTACTCAGCTGGTGGATCTATACACATGAGAAAGACGATTGAAGAAGCTCAAGAACTCAAAGATACGGTTGCTAGAAATCAACATCTGTGCTCAAGCAGTGAGTCCTCTATAAAAGAAGAGGCTAGGACAGTAACTACTGATCCTAATCCTCAAGAACAGATTGTTGAACTTAATCAGCAATTACTCCTTGTGACAAAACAATTAGCAGAATTTAAAGAGATGCTCCAAGACACTAAAAATGCTAACAAGAATATGGAAGCACAATTGAATCAGACAAGACAGCAGCTATCTAAATAGATAACAGAAGAATGCCAAGCTGTCCAACTAAGCAGCGGGAAGACATTGAATAATTTAGCTCAAAGTAGCAAAAAGCCAAGAAAGGAACAACTGACAGAGGATGACCAAACCACTGCCCAAAATCCCTCTGAGGACAGTAAGAGCCCAGAGAGGAATAATTCTGGCGTTCAAATGCCAGAAAAGGGTGAAAGATTGGCGTAAAACGCCCAGTGGATGCCCACTTCTGGCGTTCAAATGCCAGAAAAGGGAGAAAAGTTGGCATTGAATGCCCATTCCTTGCCCAGTTCTGGCGTTCAAACGCCAGAAAAGGGTGGGAAGGTAGCGTTAAACGCCTATCCAGCACCCAATCCTGGCGTTCAAACGCCAATGAGGGATCAGACACCTACAAGTGCTGATAGTAACCCCTTTAAGAAGGCTTCTCCAACCACCTCTGTAGGGAATAAACCTGTAGCAACTAAGGTTGAAGAATATAAAGCCAAGATGCCTTATCCTCAGAAACTCCACCAAGCGAAACAGGATAAACAATTTGCCCGCTTTGCAGACTATCTCAGGATTCTTGAGATAAACATCCTGTTTGCAGAGGCACTTGAGCAAATACCCTCTTATGCTAAGTTCATGAAAGAGATCTTAAGTCATAAGAAGGATTGGAGAGAAACTAAAAAAGTTTTTCTCACTGAAGAATGCAGTGCAGTCATTCTGAAAAGCTTACCAGAGAAGCTTAAAGATCCAGGAAGCTTTATGATACCATGCACATTAGAGGGTGCTTGCACCAAGACAGCTCTATGTGACCTTGGAGCAAGTATCAACCTAATACCTGCATCCACTGTCAGAAAGCTTGGCTTGACTGAAGAAGTCAAACCAACCCGGATATGTCTTCAACTTGCTGATGGCTCCATTAAATACCCATCAGGCATAATTGAGGACATGATTGTCAAGGTTGGGCCATTTGCCTTTCCCACTGACTTTGTAGTATTGGAAATGGAGGAGCACAAGAGTGCAACTCTCATTCTAGGAAGACCCTTCCTAGAAACTGGACGAACTCTCATTGATGTCCAAAAAGGGGAAGTGATCCTGAGAGTCAATGAGGATGAGTTCAAGTTAAATGCTGTCAAAGTTATGCAGTATCCAGACACATCAAATGACTGAATGAGCGCTAATATTATTGACTCCTTGGTAGAAGAGATCAATATGAATGAGTGTCTCGAATCAGAGCTACAGGACATCTTTAAAGATGTTCAGCCTGATCTGGAGGGACCAGAGGAAATAAAAGAACCTCTGAAAATTCCTTAGGAAGTGGATAAGCCTCCTAAACCCGAGCTCAAACCACTACTACCATCTCTGAAATATGCATTTCTGGGAGAAGGTAACACTTTTTCGGTGATCATAAGCTCTGCTTTAAATCCCCAGGAAGAGAAAGCACTAATTCAGGTGCTGAGGACACACAAGACAGCTCTTGGGTGGTCCATAAGTGATCTTAAGGGCATTAGCCCAGTAAGATGCATGCACAAGATCCTATTGGAGGATGATGCTAAGCCAGTGGTTCAACTACAGAGGCGGCTAAATCCAGCCATGAAGGAGGTGGTGCAGAAAGTAGTCACCAAGTTACTAGAGGCTGGGATTATTTATCCTATTTCTGATAGCCCCTGGGGGAGCCCTATCCACGTTGTCCCCAAGAAGGGAGGCATGACAGTGGTTCATAATGAAAAGAATGAAATGGTTCCTACAAGAACAGTTACAGGGTGGCATATGTGTATTAACTACAGAAGGCTCAATACAGCCACCAGAAAGGATCATTTTCCTTTACCATTCATAGACCAGATGCTAGAGAGACTAGCAGGTCATGAATACTACTGCTTTTTGGATGGCTATTTAGGTTACAACCAAATTACAGTAGATCCTCAAGACCAAGAGAAAACAGCATTCACATGTCCATCTGGAGTATTTGCATACAGAAGGATGCCTTTTGGTCTGTGCAATGCACCTGCAACCTTTTAGAGATGCATGCTCTCTATTTTCTCTGATATGGTGGAAAAATTTCTGGAAGTCTTCATGGATGACTTCTCAGTATTTGGAAACTCATTCAGCTCCTGTCTTGATCATCTAGCACTTGTTCTGAAAAGGTGCCAAGAGACTAACCTGGTTTTAAACTGGGAAAAATGTCACTTTATGGTGACTGAAGGAATTGTCCTTGGGCATAAAATTTCGAACAAAGGAATAGAGGTGGATCAAGCTAAGGTAGAGGTAATTGAAAAATTACCACTACCTGCCAATGTAAAGGCAATCAGAAGCTTTCTGGGACATGCAGGATTCTACAGGAGGTTTATAAAGGATTTTTCAAAAATTGCAAAGCCTCTGAGAAATCTGCTAGCTGTTGACACGCCATTTGTGTTTGACACAGAGTGTCTGCAAGCATTTGAAACCCTGAAAGCTAAGCTGGTCACAGCACCAGTCATCTCTGCACCAGACTTGACATGACCATTCGAACTAGTGTGTGATGCTAGTGACCATGCCATTGGTGCAGTGTTGGGACAGAGGCATAACAAGCTTCTGCACGTCATTTACTATGCTAGCCGTGTTTTAAATGATGCACAAAAGAATTACACAACCACAGAAAAAGAGTTGCTTGCAGTGGTTATGCCATTGACAAGTTTAGATCCTATCTAGTAGGTTCAAAAGTGATTGTGTATACTGACCATACTGCTCTTAAATATCTGCTCACAAAGCATGATTCAAAACCCAGGCTCATAAGATGGGTGTTGCTTCTACAAGAATTTGATATAGAAATAAGAGACAGAAAAGGGACAGAGAACAAGGTAGCTGATCACCTATCCCGAATAGAACCAGTAGCAGGGGCGTCCCTCCCTCCTACTGAGATCTCTGAGACCATTCCGGATGAGCAACTCTTCGCCATTCAGGAAGCACCATGGTTTCCAGACATTGCAAATTATAAAGCTGTGAGGTTTATACCCAAGGAGTACAGCAGGCAGTAAATGAAAAAACTAATTTCTGATGCAAAGTACTACTTATGGGATGAACCATATCTCTTTAAGAGATGTGCAGACGGAATGATCCGCAGATGCGTGCCCAGAGAAGAGGCACAGAAGATCCTATGGCATTGCCATGGATCACAATATGGAGGACATTTCAGAGGTGAGCGAACAGCCACTAAGGTCCTCCAATGTGGGTTCTACTGGCCTACCCTCCACAGAGATGTCCGAGAGTTTGTACGTAACTGTGACAGTTGCCAAAGAGCTGGCAACTTGCCTCATGGTTATGCCATGCCTTAACAAGGGATCTTAGAGATTGAGTTGTTTGATGTATGGGGTATTGACTTCATGGGTCCTTTCCCACCATCATACTCAAACACTTACATTCTGGTGGCAGTAGACTACGTATCTAAATGGGTAGAAGCAATTGCCACACCTACTAATGATACTAAGACCGTGCTAAAGTTCCTCCAAAAACATATCTTCAGCAGATTTGGCGTCCCTAGAGTACTAATCAGTGACGGAGGCACTCATTTCTGCAATAAACAACTATACTCTGCTATGGTCCGATATGGAATTAGCCATAAAGTAGCAAATCCATATCACCCACAGACAAATGGGCAGGATGAAGTCTCTAATAGAGAACTAAAAAGAATCCTGGAACGGACTGTAATTGCTCGTAGAAAGGATTGGGCAAAAAGCTTGGATGATGCTCTGTGGGCATACAGAACAACATTCAAGACTCCTATAGGAACCTCTCCATACCAGCTTGTGTATGGCAAGGCCTGTCATCTGCCTGTGGAACTGGAACATAAGGCCTACTGGGCAACCAGATTCCTAAACCTGGATGCTAAGTTAGCTGGAGAGAAAATATTGCTCCAGCTGAATGAGCTAGAGGAATTTAGACTCAATGCTTTTGAAAATGCAAAAATTTATAAGGAAAAAGCAAAAAGGTGGCATGACAAGAAACTGTCATCTAGATTTTTTGAGCCAGGACAGAAGGTTCTGCTGTTTAACTCTAGACTTAGCTTATTCCCAGGGAAATTAAAATCCCTGTGGAGAGGACCATATGTGATTACAAGTCTGTCACCATATGGATATGTTGAGCTTCAGGATATTGATTCTGACAAAAAGTTCATTGTTAATGGACAGAGAATCAAACACTATCTTGAAAGCAATTTTGAGCAAGAATGCTCAAAACTGAGACTAGAATAAAACTCAGTCAAGGTCCAGCTAAAGACAATAAAGAAGCGCTTGTTAGGAGGCAACCCAATTTTATTATATCTATTTATTTTCTATTGTTATTTTATGTTTTCTGTAGGTTGATGATCATGTGAAGTCACAAAAACAACTGAAAAAGCAAGAACAAAATGAAAAATAGTATTAAAAATAGCACACCCTGGAGGAGAAGCTTACTGGCATTTAAACGCCAGTAAGGGTAGCAGAATGGGCGTTAAACGCCCAGTCTGCCACCATTCTGGGCGTTTAACGCCAGAAAGGGGCACAGAGCTGGTGTTTAACGCCAGAAAGGGGCACAGAACTGGCGTTTAACGCCAGAAATGGGCACAAAGCTGGCGTTTAAACGCCAGAAAGGGGAGAAAAACTGGCGTTAAACGCCAGAAATGGGCAGCAACCTTGCGTTTAACGCCAGGATTGGCAAACAAGGGGCATTTACACGCCAATATGGTGCAGGGATGAGAAATCCTTTACACCTCAAGATCTGTGGACCCCACAGGATCCCCACCTACTTCACCTCTCTCTCTTCTTCACACCTTCCCATAACACCCTTCCCCAAATACTCTTCCCCATCACCTCTTAACCACTCACACATCTCCATCTCCTCTATTTTCTTCTTCTTCTCCTCCCTTCTTTCTTTTTTTGCTCGAGGACGAGGAAACCCTCTATGTTTGGTGTGGAAAAAGCATTGCTTTTTATGTTTTCATAACCATTTATGGCACCTAAGGCCGAAGAAACCTCTAGAAAGAGGAAAGGGAAGGCAAAAGCTTCTACCTCCGAGTCATGGGAGATGGAGAGATTCATCTTAAAATCCCATCACTAAAAAAAAGGATGGAGCAAACAGGAGAGCCCACTCATGGACCTCAACAAGAGCATTCCACTATCCTCCATAAAATTAGAGAGGACCAAAAGGCCATGAGAGAGAAGCAACAAAGGCAAGGAAGAGACATAGAGGAGCTAAAGCACGTCATAAGATCTTCAAGAGGAAGAACAAGCCGCCATCACTAAGGTGGACCCGTTCTTTAATTTTCTTGTTCTTTACTTTCTGTTTTTCGTTCCCAATGCTTTATGTTTTATTTATGTCTGTGTCTTATTACATGATCATTAGTGTCTTAGTGTCTATGCCTTAAAGCTATGAATGTCCTATGAATCCATCACCTCTCTTAAATGAAAAATGTTTTTTGAAAAAGAAAAAGAAGTACATAAATTTTAAATTGTAAAACAGATTAATTATTTTGATGTGGTGGCAATACTTTTTGTTTTTCTGAATGAATGCTTAAACAGTGCATATTTTTGAATTTGTTGTTTATGAATGTTAAAATTGTTGGCTCTTGAAAGAATGATAGAAAAGGAGAAATGTTATTGATAATCTGAAAAATCATAAAAATGATTCTTGAAGCAAGAAAAAGCAGTGAAAAGCTTGCGAAAAAAAAAGAGGTGAAAAAATATAATAAAATAAAAAGAAAGAAAAAGCCAATAGCCCTTTAAACCAAAAGGCAAGGGTAAAATAAAAAAAGGGGATCCAAGGCTTTGAGCATCAGTGGATAGGAGGGCCCACAGGAATAAAATCCTGGCCTAAGCGGCTAAACCAAGTTGTCCCTAACCATGTGCTTGTGGCGTGAAGGTGTCAAGTGAAGAGCTTGAGACTGAGCGGTTAAAGTCGTGGTCCAAAGCAAAAAAAAGAGTGTGCTTAAGAGCTCTGGACACCTCTAATTGGGGACTTTAGCAAAGCTGAGTCACAATCTGAAAAGGTTCACCCAGTTATGTGTCTGTGGCATTTATGTATCCGGTGGTAATACTGGAAAACAAAATGCTTTGGGTCACGACCAAGACTCATAAAGTAGCTGTGTTCAAGAATCAACATACTGAACTAGGAAAATCAATAACACCATCTGAATTCTGAGTTCCTATAGATGCCAATCATTCTGAATTTCAAAAGGATAAAGTGAGATGCCAAAACTGTTCAGAAGCAAAAAGCTAAAAGCCCCGCTCATCTAATTAAGACTGATCTTCATAGATGTTTTTTGGAATTTATTTTATATTCTATTCTTTTTATCCTATTTGATTTTTAGTTGCTTGGGGACAAGCAACAATTTAAGTTTGGTGTTGTGATGAGCGGATAATTTATATGCTTTTTGGCATTGTTTTTAGTATTTTTTAGTATATTTTAGTTAGTTTTTATTATGTTTTTATTAGTTTTTATTTAAAAATCATATTTCTGGACTTTACTATGAGTTTGTGTGTTTTTCTGTGATTTCAGGTATTTTCTGGCTGAAATTGAGGGACCTGAGCAAAAATCTGATCCAGAGGCTGAAAAAGGACTACAGATGCTGTTGGATTCTGACCTCCCTGCACTCGAAGTGGATTTTCTGGAGCTACAGAAGCCCAATTGGCGCGCTCTTAATTGCGTTGGAAAGTAGACATCCTGGGCTTTCCAGCAATATATAATAGTACATACATTTCCTGAGATTTGATGGCTCAAACCGGCGTTCCATGTCAGCATAGAAATTCTGGCGTCAAAACTCCATAACTGGCATGAAAGCTGGAGTTAAACGCCCAAACTGGCACAAAAGCTGGCATTTAACTCCAAGAAAGGTCTCTACACGTGAAAGCTTCAATGCTCAGCCTAAGCACACACCATGTGGGCCCCAGAAGTGGATTTCTACGCTAACTATTCTAGCTTACTCATTTTCTGTAACCCTAGATCACTAGTTTATTATAAAAGCTACTTTTAGTGATTCATCTGGTACCTCATGACACTTTACACGTTTCATATTGTATTTCTGACAGCATGAGTCTCTAAACCCCATGGTTGGGGGTGAGGAGCTCTGCTGTGTTTTGATGAATTAATGCAATTACTACTATTTTCCATTCAATCACGCTTGTTTCTATTCTAAGATATTCACTCGCACTTCAACTTGATGAATGTAATGATCCGTGACACTCATCACCATTCTCAACCTATGAATGCGTGCCTGATAACCACCTCCGTTCTATCTTAGACTGAGTGCATATCTCTTAGCCTCCTGATTCAGATCAGAGTCTTCGTGGTATAAGCTAGAATCAATTGGCAACATTCTTGAGATCCGAAATGTCTAAACCTTGTTTATGGTATTCTGAGTAGGATCTGGGATAGGATGACTGTGACGAGCTTCAAACTCACAAGTGCTGGACGTAGTGACAGACGCAAAAGGATCAATGGATCCTATTCCAGCATGAGTGAGAACCGACAGATGATTAGCCGTACGGTGACAGCGCATTTGGACCATTTTCACTGAGAGGACGGATGGTAGCCAATGACAACGGTGATCCACCAACATACAGCTTGCCATGGAAGGAACCTTGCGTGCGTGAGGAAGAAGACAGTAGGAAAGTAGAGATTCAGAAGACAGAGCATCTCCAAAACCTCAACCTGTTCTCCATTACTGCATAACAAGTATTTATTCATGTTTTTTTACTTTTTACAATTAAATCTAAGAATTATTGATATCCTGACTAAGAGTTACAAGATAACCATAGCTTGCTTCAAGCCGACAATTTCCGTGGGATCGACCCTTACTCACGTAAGGTATTACTTGGACGACCCAGTGCACTTGCTGGTTAGTTGTGCGGAATTGCAAAGGTGTGATTGTGATTTCGTGCACCAATCTCCACATGTTCTAAGGAGAGAATTCTGCTGATCGTGAAAACTTTAGGCAGCTGAGATGGGATGGTGGGGAGATGAGGTGGGATAACTGGGAGATAAGCTGAGATCACTTTATCCCCTGGAGAGAAATCCTCTGTAGGGATCTTCTTGTTCCTCCATCTCCTTGGTGCCTTCTTCATTGTTTCTTTTAATGTTGCCCTACTCTTTGTGACCTCTTTTTCCAAAGAAATTTTGTTGCTGATCTCATATGACTCTGGTGGTTTTGGTTCCCCTTTGATTTCCTTTAGCTGTGGCACTTTCTGATTGTTTTGTTTACCAACCAAAGGGATTCCCAAGTGTACAGTTTGTGCTTCAGTGCTTGTTTCTTCCACCAGTGCTTTGTTGTGATCTTCCTTGGGTTCCTTGTTTCCTTGATCTGCCTCTTGTGAGGGTTTGAAGACATTGAATGCGAGTTGTTCATCATGTATCCTTAGTATTAGCTCTCCTCGCTCCACATCTATAAGCTCTCTGGCTGTAACTAGGAATGGTCTTCCCAATATGATTGGGTGAAGGTGACTCTCTTCCATTTCCAATATGAGAAAGTCTGTGGGAAGGAAGTAGTTCCCAACCTTCACCAACACGTTTTCAACCACTCCTACTGCTTGTTTTTGAGTTTTGTCAGTCAGCCTGATGACTACGTCTGTGGGCATTAGCTCATTGATCTGCAGCTTCTTCATAAGGGATAAAGGCATTAAGTTGATGCTTGCTCCCAGGTCACAGAGTCCTTTATCAAGCATTATTTCTCCTATGGCACAGGGGATGTGAAAACTCCCTGGATCCTTCTTTTTTGTAGGCAACTTTGGTTGAATGAGAGCACTGCACTCCTTATTCATCACTATTGTTTGCCCTCCTTTGAGTGAGCTTTTCCTGGTCAGCAGCTCCTTCATGCACTTAATGTATGAGGGCATTTGTTGGAGAGCCTTGATGAATGGTATGTTTACATGGAGAGATGCAAACATATCAAGAAACTTTGAGTATATTCTCTTTTCTACACCACCCTTGAGTCTTTGGGGAAAAGTTGCATAGAGGTTCAGAATCTTCTTCTGTGTAATTTTGGTTTATTGGTGACCCTCTTCCTGCTTCTCTGCTGAAGTATCTCCTGAGTGTTCGAAGGGTTTGTTCAGCTCTTCCTCAGTCCCCCTATCACTTATAGTGACCATCTTGCATTCTTCCCATCTTACTTTCTTTGCTTCACCTCTCGGGTTTTTCTCCGTGTCACTTGGGAAGCTGTCAGTAGGTTTGGGAATCTTCTCAGAGAGATATCCCACTTGAAATTCTAGCCTCTTGATGGTGTCTCCCTGGTTTTTGATATTGGCTCGCACCTCCTCCTTGAACACCTTGTTATCTTGGATTTCCTTACATATGCCTTCAAGTAGAGTCTCAATCCTTGAGAGTCTATCTTCGGATGATGGTTAGTTGATATTTGAGGGATGAGAAGGGCCATTTTGGTTTTGATATGGGTGTTGAGAGGTGTTGTTAGGTGGGTGCTGATATGATCTCTGTGTGGAATGTTGGTGAGCTGCATTGTTGTTGGGGTTGTCACGTCTCTGATCTTGGCCTTGATCTTGTTGATTTCCCCACCCAAAGTTTGGGTGGTTCCTCCAACCAGGATTATAAGTTTTAGAGTATAGATCATGGGTCTGCCTAGGTGAGTTTCCAATGTAGCTGGCTTGTTCCTGGTCATCCTCTGCCTTTGCATTCACTCCTTCTTGAGCTGCTGATGAGGTGGTGATTGCAGCTACTTGGTTCCTTTCCGTCTTCTTGGTAAGGTCAGCCAGCTACTTGGTGATCATCTTGTTTTGAGCCAGCAGTACATCCACGTTGTTTAGCTCTATCACTCCTCTAGTGTTGCCTCTTTCAGAAGCATAGAAGTAATCATTCTCAGCTACAGTCTCAATGACATCTATGGCTTCTTCAATGGTCTTCTTCTTGTTCAGAGATCCCCCGGATGAGTTGTCTACTGCCTTCTTTGATTCGTAAGAAAGACTGATGAGCGGATAATTTATACGCTTTTTGGCATTGTTTTTAGTATGTTTTTAGTAGGATCTAGTTACTTTTAGGGATGTTTTCATTAGTTTTTAAGTTAAATTCACATTTCTGGACTTTACTATGAGTTTGTGTGTTTTTCTGTGATTTCAGGTATTTTCTGGCTGAAATTGAGGGACTTGAGCAGAAATCAGATTCAGAGGTTGAAGAAGGACTGCTGATGCTGTTGGATTCTGACCTCCCTGCACTCAAAGTGAATTTTCTGGAGCTACAGAACTCGAAATGGCGCGCTTCCAATTGCGTTGGAAAGTAGACATCTAGGGCTTTCCAGCAATATATAATAGTCCATACTTTGGCCAAGAATAGACGACGTAAACTGGCGTTCAACGCCAGCTTTCTATCCAAATCTGGCGTCCAGCGCCAGAAAAGGAGCCAAAACCAGAGTTGAACGCCCCAACTGGCACAAAAACTGGCGTTCAACTCCAAGGAGGACCTCTACACGCGCAACACTCAAAGCCCAGCCCAAGCACACACCAAGTGGGCCCCGGAAGTGGATTTATGCATCAATTACTTACTCATGTAAACCCTATTAGCCAGTTTATTATAAATAGGACATTTCACTATTGTATTTGACATCTTTGGATTATCTTTTGATCCTTTGATAATCTTTGGACGCCTGGTTCTTAGATCAGAGGGGCTGGCCATTCGGCCATGCCTGGACCTTTCACTTATGTATTTTCAACGGTAGAGTTTCTACACTCCATAGATTAAGGTGTGGAGCTCTGCTGTTCCTCAAAGATTAATGCAAAGTACTTCTGTTTTCTATTCAATTCATCTTATTTTGCTTCTAAGATATCCATTCGCACCCAAGAACGTGATGAAGGTGATGATTATGTGTGACGCTCATCACCATTCTCCCCTATGAACACGTGCCTGACAAACACTTCCGTTCTACATGAAATAAGCTAGAATGAATATCTCTTAGATCTCTTAACCGGAATCTTCGTGGCGTAAGCTAGAATGATGGCGGCATTCAAGAGAATCCGGAAAGTCTAAACCTTGTCTGTGGTATTCCGAGTAGGATTCAATGATTGAATGACTGTGACGAGCTTCAAACTCGCGATTGTTGGGCGTTAGTGACAGACGCAAAAGGAGGGTGAATCCTATTCCAGCATGATCGAGAACTGACAGATGATTAGCCGTGCTGTGACAGAGCATGTGAGCATATTTTTCACTAAGAGGAGGGGATGTAGCGACTGACAACGGTGATGCCCTTGCATAAAGCCAGCCATGGAAAGGAGTAAGACTGATTGGATGAAGATAGCAGGAAAGCAGAGGTTCAGAGGAACGAAAAGCATCTCCATTCGCTTATCTGAAATTCCTACCAATGATTTACATAAGTACCTCTATCCCTATTTTATTATTTATTATTCGAAAACATCATTATCAATTTATATCTGCCTAACTGAGATTTGCAAGGTTACCATAGCTTGCTTCATACCAACAATCTCCGTGGGATTCGACCCTTACTCACGTAAGGTATTACTTGGACGACCCAGTGCACTTGCTGGTTAGTTGTATCGAAGTTGTGAACTATGGTATTGGCACCATGTTCTTGGCGCCATTGCCAGGGAAAGAAAGAGCCATGAATTTTATACGATCAAAGTGTAATCACGATTGCGCGTACCAAGTTGCTCACGTTGCTAGGGATTGTTTGAGCCTGGACATCACAATTTCGTGCACCAAGTTTTTGGCGCCGTTGCTGGGGATTGTTTGAGTTTGGACAACTGACGGTTCATCTTGTTGCTCAGATTAGGTAACTTTCTTTTCGTTTTCTTTTCAAAAATTTTTCAAAAATATTTCAAAATTTTCTCATTTGTTTTCGAAAAAATAATATAAAAATGTTTTCAAAAATTTTTTTCAAAATTTTTAAGAATGAATTCTAGTGTTTCATGAAACATGTTGAAGCCTGGCTGGCTGTAAAGCCATGTCTAATTCCTTTGGGAATGAGTATGTCAGGCATGTCATGTCTGAATTACATGCTGAAGCTTGGCTGGCCATTGGCCATGTCTAGTGTTTTGGACCGGAGCTTTCATTGAAAGCTTGGCTGTCTAGTGAGCCATGTCTAATTCCTGGACTGAAGCTTTAGACTAAGAATGCAAGATTCCTGGAATTCATGTTAAAAATTTTGGAATCCTTATTTTTTCTTTTTCATATAATTTTCGAAAAAATCCAAAAAAATTAGAAAATCATAAAAATCAAAAACATTTTTTGTGTTTCTTGTTTGAGTCATGAGTCATGTCATAAGTTTGGTGTCATTTGCATGTGCATCTTGCATTTTTCGAAAATTTCATGCATTCATAGTGTTCTTCATGATCTTCAAGTTGTTCTTGGTAAGTCTTCTTGTTTGATCTTGATGATTTTTTTTGTTTTGTGTTGTATGGTGTTTTTCATATGCATTCTTGAATTCTTAGTGCCTAAGCATTAAAGAATTCTAAGTTTGGTGTCTTGCATGTTTTCTTTGCATTAAAAGTTTTTCAAAATTGTGTCTATGATGTTCATCTTGGCATTCATAGTGTTCTTGGTGTTCATCTTGACATTCATAGCATTCTTGCATGCATCACATGTTTTGATCTAAAAATTTCATGCATTGCATCATTTTAGTGTTTTTCTCTTGCATCATAAAAATTCAAAAATCAAAAAAAAAATATCTTTCCCTTTTTCTCTCATCAAATTCGAAAATTTGAGTTGACCTTTTAAAAAATTTTTAAAATCAAGTTGTTTCTTATGAGTCAAATCAAATTTTCAATTTGAAAATCTTATCTTTTTCAAAAATCAAATCTTTTTCAAAAATTCGTAGTTATTTTCGAAAATTCCAAAAATATTTTTTTCAAAAATCTTTTTCTTATTTTTATATCAAATTTTCGAAAATAACATAATCAATTAATGTTTTGATTCAAAAATTTCAAGTTTGTTACTTACTTGTTAAGAAAGATTCAAACTTTGAGTTCTAGAATCATATCTTGTGATTTCTTGTGAATCAAGTCATTAATTGTGATTTTAAAAATCAAATATTTTTCAAAACCAATTTCAAATCATATCTTTTCAAAAATATCTTCTTATCTTACCTTTTTCAAAAATCTAATTTCAAAATATCTTTTCTAACCTCCTAACTTCTTATCTTTTCAAAATTTGTTTCAACTAACTAACTAACTTTTTTTTTGTTTCTTAACTTTTTCAAAACTACCTAACTAACTCTCTCTCTCTAATTTTCGAAAATATCTCCCCCCTTTTTCAAAAATTTCTTTTTAATTAACTAATTATTTTTATTTTTGATTTTAAAAAATTTTTCGAAAACTACTAACATTTTTCAAAAACTATTTTCAAAAATCACTAACTCTTTTTCAAAAATTGTTTTCGAAAATTCACTTCCCCCTCTCATCTTCTTCTATTTGTTTATTGATATACTAACATCTTTCCTTCACATCACTCACTAAATTCGAACCCCCTCTCCATCTGTGTTCGAATTTCTTCTTCTTCTTTTCTTCTACTCACATAAGGACCTTTATACTGTGGTAAAGAGGATCCCTATTGTTATTATTTTTGTGTGCCCTCTTCTTTGTCATATGAGCAGGAGCAAGGATAAGAACATTCTTGTTGAAGCAGATCCAGAACCTGAAAGGACTCTGAAAAGGAAACTAAGAGAAGCTAAAATACAACAATCCAGAGATAACCTTTCAGAAATTTTCGAACAGGAAGAGGAGATGGCAGTCGAAAATAATAATAATGTAAGGAAGATGCTTGGTGACTTTACTGCACCTAATTCCAATTTACATGGAAGAAGCATCTCCATTCCTGCCATTGGAGCAAACAACTTTGAGCTGAAACCTCAATTAGTTTCTCTGATGCAGCAGAACTGCAAGTTTCATGGACTTTCATCTGAAGATCCTTTTCAGTTCTTAACTGAATTCTTGCAGATATATGGTACTGTTAAGACTAATGGAGTAGATCCTGAAGTCTACAGGCTTATGCTTTTCCCTTTTGCTGTAAGAGACAGAGCTAGATTCTGGTTGGATTCTCAACCCAAAGACAGCCTGAACTCTTGGGATAAGCTGGTCACGGCTTTCTTAGCCAAGTACTTTCCTCCTCAAAAGCTGAGCAAGCTTAGAGCTGATGTTCAAACCTTCAGACAGAAAGAAGGTGAATCCCTCTATGAAGCTTGGGAAAGATACAAACAGTTGACCAAAAAGTGTCCTTCTGACATGCTTTCAGAATGGACCATCCTGGATATATTCTATGATGGTTTATCTGAGCTATCAAAGATGTCACTGGACACTTCTGCAGGTGGATCCATTCACCTAAAGAAAATGCCTGCAGAAGCTCAAGAACTCATTGACATGGTTGCTAATAACCAGTTCATGTACACTTCTGAAAGGAATCCTGTGAATAATGGGACGCCTATGAAGAAGGGAGTTCTTGAAGTTGATACTCTGAATGCCATATTGGCTCAGAACAAAATATTGACTCAGCAAATCAATATGATCTCTCAGAGTCTGAATGGAATGCAAGCTGCATCCAACAGTACTCAAGAGGCTTCTTATGAAGAAGAAGCTTATGATCCTGAGAACCCTGCAATAGCAGAGGTGAATTACTTAGGTGAACCTTATGGAAACACCTATAACTCATCATGGAGAAATCATCCAAATTTCTCATGGAAAGATCAAAATCCTCAACAAGGCTTTAATAATGGTGGAAGAAACAGGTTAACAATAATAAACCTTTTCCATCATCCACTCAGCAACAGACAGAGAACTCTGAACAAAATGCTTCTAATTTAGCAAATCTAGTCTCTGATCTATCCAAGGCCACTGTGAGTTTTATGAATGAAACAAGATCTTCCATTAGAAATTTGGAAGCACAAGTGGGCCAAATGAGTAAAAAGATCACTGAAATCCCTCCCAGTACTCTCCCAAGCAATACAGAAGAGAACCCAAAAGGAGAGTGCAAGGCCATTGACATAAGCAAAATGGCCAAATCCAATGAGGGAGAGGAGGACGTGAATCCCAAGGAGGAAGACCTCCTGAGACGTCCAGTGACCAATAAGGAGCTTCCTTCTGAGGAACAAAAGGACTCTGAAGCTCATCTAGAGACCATAGAGATTTCATTGAACCTCCTTATGCCCTTCATGAGCTCTGATGAGTATTCCTCTTCTGAAGAGAATGAGGATGTTACTGAAGAGCAAACTGCCAAGTTTCTTGGTGCAATCATGAAGCTGAATGCCAAATTATTTGGCATTGATACTTGGGAAGTTGAACCTCCCTTGTTCATCAATGAACTAAGTGATCTGGATCAACTGACATTGCCTCAGAAGAGACAAGATCCTGGAAAGTTCATAATACCCTGTACCATAGGCACCATGATCTTTAAGGCTCTATGTGACCTTGGTTCAGGAATAAACCTCATGCCCCTCTCTGTAATAGAGAAACTGGGAATCTATGGGGTGCAAGCTGCTAAAATCTCATTAGAGATGGCAGACAGCTCAAGAAAACAGGCTTATGGACAAGTAGAGGACGTGTTAGTAAAGGTTGAAGGCCTTTACATCCCTGCTGATTTCATAGTCCTGGATACTGGAAAGGAAGAGGATGAATCCATCATCCTAGGAAGACCTTTCCTGGCCACAGCAAGAGCTGTGATTGATGTTGACAGAGGTGAACTAGTCCTTCAATGGAATGAGGACAACCTTGTGTTTACAACTCAAGGATCTCCCTCTGCAACCATGGAGAGGAAGCATGAAAAGCTTCTCTCAAAGCAGAGTCAACCAGAGCCCCCACAGTCAAACTCTAAGTTTGGTGTTGGGAGGCCACAACCAAACTTTAAGTTTGGTGTTGAACTCCCATATCCAAACTCTAAGTTTGGTGTTGGAAAGTCTCAACAAAGCTCTGCACATCTGTGAGGCTCCATGAGAGCCCACTGTCAAGCTATTGACATTAAAGAAGCACTTGTTGGGAGGCAACCCAATGTTTATTTATCTAACTATATTTTTCTTAGTTATATGTCTTTGTAGGTTCATGATCATGTGGAGTCCCAAAATAAATATAAAAATTGAAAACAGAATCAAAAACAGCAGAAGAAAAATCACACCCTGGAGGAGCATCTGTCTGGCGTTCAGCGCCAGAACAGAGCATGGTTCTGGCGCTGAACGCCCAAAATGGGCAGCTTCTGGGCGCTGAACGCCAGAACAGGCATGGTTCTGGCGCTGAACGCCCAAAATGGGCAGCTTCTGGGCGCTGAACGCCAGAACAGGCATGGTTCTGGTGTTCAACGCCAGAAATGGCACACAAATGGGCGTTGAACACCCAAAATGGCCACCAACCTGGCGCTGAACGCCCAGAGTTGTGTGCAAAGGCATTTTTACATGCCTAATGGGTGCAGGGATGTAAATCCTTGAACACCTCAGGATCTGTGGACCCCACAGGATCCCCACCTACCTCCACTCACTTTTTCTCACCACTCTCTTTCACACAACCCCATAAACTCTCTTCCCCATCACCTCTTCACCACTCACATCCATCCACTCTTCCCCATAAACCTACCTCATAAACTCCACCTACCTTCAAAATTCAAAACCAATTTCCCACCCAAACCCACCCATATGGCCGAAACCTTTCCCCCCTCCCTTCCCTATATAAAGCCCTCCATTCTCCATCAAAGTCACACAACACACCCCTCTACACCCTTCTTGGCCGAACCACATCACCCTCTCCCTCTCCTCTATTTCTTCTTCTTCTTCATCTATTCTTTCTTTTATTGCTCGAGGGCAAGCAAAATTCTAAGTTTGGTATGGTAAAAGCATAAGCTTTTTGTTTTTCCATTACCATTGATGGCACCTAAGACCGGAGAATCCTCTAGAAAGGGGAAAGGGAAGACAAAAGCTTCCACATCCGAGTCATGGGAGATGGAAAGGTTCATCTCCAAAGCCCATCAAGACCACTTCTATGATGTTGTGGCCAAGAAGAAGGTGATCTCTGAGGTCCCTTTCAAACTCAAAAGAAATGAGTATCCGGAGATCCGACATGAAATTCAAAGAAGAGGTTGGGAAGTTCTAACAAATCCCATCCAACAAGTCGGCATCCTAATGGTTCAAGAGTTCTATGCCAATGCATGGATCACCAAGAACCATGATCAAAGTAAGAACCCGGATCCAAAGAACTATGTTACAATGGTTCGGGGGAAATACTTAGATTTTAGTCCGGAAAATGTGAGGTTGGCGTTCAACTTGCCAAACATGGAAGAGAACGCACGCCCCTACACAAGGAGAGTCAACTTTGATCAAAGGTTGGACCAAGTCCTTATGGACATATGTGTAGAAGGAGCTCAATGGATGGTTGACTCTAAAGGCAAGCCGGTTCAACTAAGAAGATTGGACCTCAAGCCTGTAGCTAGAGGATGGTTGGAGTTCATTCAATGCTCAATCATTCCCACTAGCAACCGGTCTGAAGTTACTATAGACCGGGCCATCATGATCCATAGTATCCTGATTGGAGAAGAGGTGGAAGTTCATGAGATTATACCTCAAGAACTCTACAAGGTGGCTGACAAGTCCTCCACTATGGCAAGGTTAGCCTTTCCTCACCTCATCTGCCACCTATGCAATTCGGCTGGGATTGACATAGAGGGAGATATCCTCATCAAAGAGGACAAGCCCATCACTAAGAAAAAGATGGAGCAAGCAAGAGAGCCCATTCATGGAGCTCAAGAGGCATATGAAGCTCATCACCATGAGATCCCGGAGATGCCTCAAATGCACTTTCCTCCACAAAACTATTGGGAGCAAATCAACACCTCCCTAGGAGAATTGAGTTCCAATATGGGACAACTAAGGGTGGAACATCAAGAGCACTCCATCATGCTTCATGAAATAAGAGAAGATCAAAAAGCAATGAGGGAGGAGCAACAAAGACAAGGAAGAGACATAGAAGAGCTCAAGGACATCATTGGTTCCTCAAGAAGGAAACGCCACCATCACTAAGGTGGATTCATTCCTTGTTTTTATTTCTTCTATTTTTCGTTTTCTATGTTATGTGCTTATCTATGTTTGTGTCTTCATTACATGATCATTAGTAGTTAGTAACTTTGTCTTAAAGTTATAAATGTCCTATGAATCCATCACCTCTCTTAAAAGAAAAATGTTTTAATTCAAAAGAACAAGAAGTACATGAGTTTTGAATTTATCCTTGAACTTAGCTTAATTATATTGATGTGGTGGCAATGCTTCTTGTTTTCTGAATGTATGCTTGAACAGTGCATATGTCTTTTGAAGTTGTTGTTTAAGAATGTTAAATATGTTGGCTCTTGAAAGAATGATGACTAGGAGACATGTTATTTGATAATCTGAAAAATCATAAAAATGATTCTTGAAGCAAGAAAAAGCAGCAAAGAACAAAGCTTGCAAAAAAAAAGAGAAAAAAAAAGGCGAAAAAAAATAGAAAGAAAAAGAAAAAGCAAGCAGAAAAAGCCAAAAGCTCTTAAAACCAAGAGGCAAGAGCAAAAAGCCAATAACCCTTAAAACCAAAAGGCAAGGGCAAATAAAAAGGATCCCAAGGCTTTGAGCATCAGTGGATAGGAGGGCCTAAAGGAATAAAATCCTGGTCTAAGCGGCTAAACCAAGCTGTCCCTAACCATGTGCTTGTGGCGTGTAGGTGTCAAGTGAAAACTTGAGACTGAGCGGTTAAAGTCAAGGTCCAAAGCAAAAAAAGAGTGTGCTTAAGAACCCTGGACACCTCTAATTGGGGACTTTAGCAAAGCTGAGTCACAATCTGAAAAGGTTCACTCAATTATGTGTCTGTGGCATTTATGTATCCGGTGGTAATACTGGAAAACAAAGTGCTTAGGGCCACGGCCAAGACTCATAAAATAGCTGTGTTCAAGAATCATCATACTGAACTAGGAAAATCAATAACACTATCTGAACCCTGAGTTCCTATAGATGCCAATCATTCTGAACCTCAATGGATAAAGTGAGATGCCAAAACTATTCAAGAGGCAAAAAGCTATAAGTCCTGCTCATTTGATTGGAGCTATGTTTCATTGATAGTTTGGAATTTATAGTATATTCTCTTCTTTTTATCCTATTTGATTTTCAGTTTCTTGGGGACAAGCAACAATTTAAGTTTGGTGTTGTGATGAGCGGATAATTTATACGCTTTTTGGCATTGTTTTTAGTATGTTTTTAGTAGGATCTAGTTACTTTTAGGGATGTTTTCATTAGTTTTTATGTTAAATTCATATTTCTGGACTTTACTATGAGTTTGTGTGTTTTTCTGTGATTTCAGGTATTTTCTGGCTGAAATTGAGGGACTTGAGCAGAAATCAGATTCAGAGGTTGAAGAAGGACTGCTGATGCTGTTGGATTCTGACCTCCCTGCACTCAAAGTGGATTTTCTGGAGCTACAGAACTCGTAATGGCGCGCTTCCAATTGCGTTGGAAAGTAGACATCCAGGGATTTCCAGCAATATATAATAATCCATGCTTTGGCCAAGAATAGACGACGTAAACTGTCGTTCAACACCAGCTTTCTACCCAAATCTGGCGTCCAGCGCCAGAAAAGGAGCCAAAACCAGAGTTGAACGCCCAAACTGGCACAAAAACTGGCGTTCAACTCCAAAAAGGACCTCTACACGCGCAACACTCAAAGCCCAGCCCAAGCACACACCAAGTGGGCCCCGGAAGTGGATTTATGCATCAATTTCTTACTCATGTAAACCCTAGTAGCCAGTTTATTATAAGTAGGACATTTCACTATTGTATTTGACATCTTTGGATTATCTTTTGATCTTTTGATAATCTTTGGACGCCTGGTTCTTAGATCAGAGGGGCTGGCCATTCGGCCATGCCTGGACCTTTCACTTATGTATTTTCAACGGTAGAGTTTCTACACTCCATAGATTAAGGTGTGGAGCTCTGCTGTTCCTCAAAGATTAATGCAAAGTACTTCTGTTTTCTATTCAATTCATCTTATTTCGCTTCTAAGATATCCATTCGCACCCAAGAATGTGATGAAGGTGATGATTATGTGTGACGCTCATCACCATTCTCCCCTATGAACACGTGCCTGACAAACACTTCCATTCTACATGAAATAAGCTAGAATGAATATCTCTTAGATCTCTTAACCGGAATCTTCGTGGCGTAAGCTAGAATGATGGCGGCATTCAAGAGAATCCGGAAAGTCTAAACCTTGTCTGTGGTATTTCGAGTAGGATTCAATGATTGAATGACTGTGACGAGCTTCAAACTCGCGATTGTTGGGCGTTAGTGACAGACGCAAAAGGAGGGTGAATCCTATTCCAGCATAATCGAGAACCGACAGATGATTAGCCGTGATGTGACAGAGCATGTGAGCATATTTTTCACTGAGAGGAGGGGATGTAGCCACTGACAACGGTGATGCTCTTGCATAAAGCCAGCCATGGAAAGGAGTAAGACTGATTGGATGAAGATAGCAGGAAAGCAGAGGTTCAGAGGAACGAAAAGCATCTCCATTCACTTATCTAAAATTCCTACCAATGATTTACATAAGTACCTCTATCCCTATTTTATTATTTATTATTCGAAAACATCATTATCAATTTATATCTGCCTAACTAAGATTTGCAAGGTGACCATAGCTTGCTTCATACCAACAATCTCCGTGGGATTCGACCCTTACTCACGTAAGGTATTACTTGGACGACCCAGTGCACTTGCTGGTTAGTTGTATCGAAGTTGTGAACCATGGTATTGGCACCATGTTCTTGGCGCCATTGCCAGGGAAAGAAAGAGCCATGAATTTTATACGATCAAAGTGTAATCACGATTGCGCGTACCAAGTTGCTCACGTTGCCAGGGATTGTTTGAGCCTGGACATCACAATTTCGTGCACCAAAGACCTTCAAAGAAAATATGTAACTGCACCTATTCATTGAACATGTCTGGTGGGCACCTTCTTGTCAAGTCCTTAAACCTCTCCCATGCTTCATAGAGAGTTTCACCATCTTGTTGTGTGAAGGTTTGTACCTCAGCTCTCAACCTATTGATTCTTTGAGGAGGATAGAATCTCGCCAAGAATTTGTTCACCACATCTTCCCAGGTTGTTAAACTCTCCTTCGGGAAAGACTCCTTCCATTTAGATGCTTTGTCCTTGAGTGAAAAGGGGAACAAAAGTAATCTATAGGTGTCAGGATGAACACCATTAGACTTCACAGTATCACATACCTCAGGAAGGTGGTTAGATGTTGATTGGGATCTTCTTGGACACTTCCTCCGAATGAACAGTTGTTCTGAACAAGGGTGATGAGCTGTGGCTTTAATTCAAAGTTATTGGCATGTATGGTTGGCTTTTGAATGATACTTCCACAGTTTGCTGGGTTTGGGTTGATATAAGAGCCTAGAAATCTTCTCTCTTGTCCAACATGATGCACTGGACCTTCTCTCCCATGGTTGTGAGCCTCTTCTTCATGGTGGTTCTCCATATTCTCATCCATGTCTGGTTCAAAATACTCCTCTTCCTCATCACCAACGACTCTCTTTCCTCTTGCTTCCCTCCTTAATCTAAAGAAGGTCCTCTCAGGTTCAGAATCAAAGGAAGTTGAAGCCCCGCTTCTTCTACCTATCATACAACCAACAGAGCAAAAGCAAGAGAGAAAATAAATTCAGGAAGTATTCTTGTTAGAAATGCTGTTAGTGTGAGTGATGCAATATATCAAACAGTTAGTGGGTTAGTGAACTGAATTGTAACAAATAAGAGAACACCACAAACGGGTAAGGGATAAAGGAAAGAAAATAACTAAAACTGAAAGTAAATCACTCAAACAGAAATTAAATCAAATAAAAGAAAAATGCTCAATCTAGTTATCCACCAATTTAATCATTGTTGATACAAAATCAATCTCCGGCAACGGCGCCATAAACTTGATGCATGGAAACTTGTCTCTCAACAATTTTCCCTCAGCAAGTATACCGAATTGTCGTCAAGTAAAAACTCATAATAGAGTGAGGTCGAATCCCACAGGGATTGATTGGTCAAGCAACTTTAATCAGAGGAATGTTCTAGTTGAGCTAAGCAGGAATTGAGTTGAGATTTGCAGAAAAGTAAATGGCGGGAAAGTAAATAACAGAAAATGTAATTACTGGAAGTAAATGACGGAATGTAAATGACGGAAAGTAAATTGCAGAATCTTAAATGGGGATTTGGGGAAATGAATATAAAGGTAAATGGCAGAAAGTAAAAAGAATGGGTAAAATCAGAAGTAAGGGATTCATTGGGCTCAGGAGATGTTGTATTCTCCGGATCAAGTTCATTCTCATCTCTTCCTTAATCAATGCATTCATTGATCTCCTTAGCAATCTTAAGTGATTGGATTCCAATTCCTTGGCAACCCAATCTCTCAAATCTTGATCAATAGCCAATTCCTTGGTATAATTGCTCATGAGAAGAGATGAAATATGGTCACTGATTATACCACATGTATTCCCAAATCAAAGTGTTGGTAGGATTATATGTCACCATATCCATCCAAACCCCAATTTGGTCCAACAGGAGAAAGCATTTCTAGCATGATCTCTTCATTCCTTTTCCAAGGTCCGAAGAGATCCAAGTATGAATAGCTTCTTTTCCAAGACAACTACCCAATAGGATGAAGATTGAAAGCTTTCTGGTAAAATCAAGAGAAAAGAAAGAAGAAGAATAATGAAAACTATTATTGATCCATCAAATTACAACAGAGCTCCCTAACCCAATGAAAGGGGTTTAGTTGTTCATAGCTCTGGAAATGGAAAGCATCAATGAAAAGTACATTTTCCAAAATAGAACTAGAAGTTACAAAGAAAGTAAAATACAGAGTGTAGTTCTCCATCTAGTTCAAAATTACTCCTATATATACTACTTTTCTGATCTTCTAGTTGGCTCTTCAAGTCTTGGATATGGGCCTTTGGATCTTTAGTTGAAGCAGTTACAGTCTTCAGTGGGCTCAGCTTTGCTTGCAGAAAAAGTGTGAGTTAGGCATGGACGTTAGTTAGGACGTTAGTAGCGTTAACGTTTAGTGAAAATGTGGGTTCGAGAATGTTAGTGACGATCACCTTTTTCACTAACGTTCCAAGCCAAAAAATGCTCCACGTTAACTTCAACGTTAGTGGCACTAACGTGACCACTAATGTCGCCTCTTGGTCCTTCGCAAACGTTATTGGCATTCACCTTTTCCAATGACGTTGCTTATTGCCCCTTTTCCCCATGTTAGAGTTCACGTTAGTATAACTAACGTGACCATTAACGTGGGCTTGCCTTTCTTCGAGAGCGTTAGTGACACTTACCTTTGTCACTAACACTCCAAACGCCTCTCCTTCTCACGTTAGAGTTCACGTTAATTAGATTAACGTGGCCTCTAACGTGGTAGTAATTGCCATTCCCAACGTTAGTAACAAAGGTGAGTGTTACTAACGTTGATCCATCAATTCTTCCTCCACGTTAGCTTCCACGTTAATGTAATTAACGTGGAAACTAACGTGGACACTAGTGGCTTAATCCAATGTTAGTGACAAAGGTGAGTGTCACTAACGTTGGCAATTCCTTGTTTCTTCCACGTTAGAGTTCACGTTAATGTAATTAATGCGACTTTTAACGTGGCCAAGTGTGCCCCTTTTCCAACGTTAGTGGTATTCACTTTTACCACTAACGTTGGAGCTTCCCTTCTCCTCCACATTAGCTTCCACGTTAATGTAATTAACGTGGCAACTAACGTGGGCTATAATGGCTTTCGAAGGCATTATTGGCGTTCACTTTTCCTCATTAATGTTGTAAGCTAGCTCCCATTCCATGTTAGTGGTCACGTTAATTAGACTAACGTGGCTACTAATGTGGTTCTTCCTTGCTTCCCTTGTCCTGAAATCAAGCAATTAAAGTGCATTAAAGCTCTATTCCAAGTCATGAGATCATGCATTATCTAATTTGTCATTCAATTCATGCATAATTCTCATGAAATCATGTAAAGTTCACAATGTTTGCTTGAATCAAGATGTAAGTGAATATCTACCCAAAACTTGCTTATTTACTAAGAAAATGCATGAAACCACCCTAAAACAGTAAAGAAAAGGTCATTGAAACTGGCCAAAATGCCCTGGCATTAGTGGCACGCCCAGGTCGGGCATGGCACACCCATGGTGGTGTTGAGGGCTCATGAGCTTGGCATGCCACGCCTCTAGTACTAAGTGGCATGCCCATTGATTCTTTAAATTGGCGTGCCACGCCTCAAGTCTCAAGTGGCACGCCCAGGTGATGCTTCCTCCATTCTCCTCTGTTCAATTGTACTGGCGTTCCACGCCTTCGACCTGGCGTGCCACGCCCATTGTGGATGAGAGGGTTGGCGTGCCACGCCCAGCTTGGCGTGCCACGCCCCTTGCAATTCTTCAAGGATCCTTCTCTGGAATTTGTAGTTGGCGTGCCACGCCCATTGTAAAGCTTGGAGTCCCTTCTCTAGAATTGATAGCTGGCGTGCCACGCCTGGCCTTGGCGTGCCACGCCCATTGTAATTCATCATGGGCTCTCTCTAGAAGCAATAGCTGGCGTGCCATGCCCTACTCTGGCGTGCCACGTCCATTCAAATTGTTGGCGTTTGCACCAAGTGGCATGCCCAGTACACACGCTCAGCTTATTTCTCTTGCTTTCTTCCTCTTTTGTTGCTATTTTCACCTGAAATTCAAACCAGATCCCTTTCAAAGTAATAAATCGTAAAATTCATCATTTAGTTTAAGTAATTGCATCAATTGAATGAGAATTTACTAATTCTATGCAAGTCATCACCTGGCATGAAAATTCCTTACTAGATTCTCAATTCAGAAAGATAAATTGAAGCAAGCCCTAGGTTTGCTAGGGGTTAAATAAGAAGTCAAAGAGACACTCCGAGATATATGAAAAGGTTCAACAAGGCGTGTTTGGAAATACAAAACTTAGCTACTTAAGCAGTAATAATGGGATTAGTTAATGGCCTTAAAGAAGGGTCGTTCTCTCAATCCATACCCATGTGACACTCGGCTTCCTTGTACGAAGTACTAAAACGGGCAAAAAAATACATCAACATGGAGGAAAATTCCCAACTAAGAGAGCCTCTCCTGAGACCCAGCTTGTCCTATCCGTCTCGGGAAAAACAGAAACAAGCCAAGAAGAAAAAGGGGTACAACTCGGAAAAACCTCGAAGTTATCATAATTACGCTGCACTCTGAGTCTCTCTTGTAGATGTTTATAGGGAGATATGTCACATCGAGAAGCTTCCACCGCCTTGCCCTATCAAACACAAAAAGGCAAGAAGCCAGACAGAAAACTGTGAGTACCATAAACTTTATGGGCATTCTACCAACGATCGTTACGACTTAAAGAATATCATTGAGAAGTTGGCCAGGGAAGGGTGGCTAGATAGGTCGTTGGCTGAGTGGTCAAATGATCAGAGGAAAAAAAAAGAGAGATCAAGGCGGGGATGGCCAGAACGCCCTCCACAAAACCCTGACCAACACTTACACATGATTAATAGTGGGTTTAATGGAAGAGGAATCTAAAAATCATCACGAAAAAGACATCTTTAACAAGTCGTGGAAGATAACAATACTCTCAACTTGCCAACAATCTCATTCACTAAAGAAGATGCTCAAGGACTCAAGGAGTAATGCCTGGTCACGACGACCCAATAGTGATAACAATGATCCTCGCTAATGTAAACCTCCATAGAACCCTAGTGGATCAAGGCAGTTCAGCAGATATATTATTTAAACCCACCTTCAACAAGCTCAGGTTGAAAGAAAATGATCTAAAGGCTTACTGATGAGCGGATATTTTATACACTTTTTGCCATAATTTTCATATAGTTTTTAGTATGTTTGTTTAAGTTTTATTGAGTTTTCATAGGTTTTAGTACAAAATTCGCATTTTTGGATTCTACTTTGAGTTTGTGTGTTTTTATGTAATTTTAGGTTGGCTAAAATTGAGGAGCTGAAGGAAAAGCCTGATTCAGAGACAGAGAAAGCACTGCAGATGCTGTCTGGATCTGACCTCCTTGCATTTGAAAGTGCTTTTCTGGAGCTACAGAAGTCCAAATGGAGCGTTATCAATGTCTATCGAAAGATAACATCTAGAGCTTTCCAGAAATATATAATAGTTCATACTTTTCTTTAGAATTAAAGGCCCAAAACTGGCGTTCAACGCCAGCCTCCTGCCCTATTCTAGCATCCAACACCCAAAGGAGAAGCGACCAGCGTCCAATGCCCAAGAAGGACCCCCTAGCCAGTGTTCAACGCCCTAGAGGCCTCTTATCACATGGATCTCAATCAAGCTCAGCCCAAACACTCACCAAGTGGGACCCAGAAGTGGATTTTAGCACTAAAATACTGTTTTAACCTTTTTATGTAATCCTTATTCATTAGTTTAGTATTTAAAGGACAAGGATCACCCCTGTTCAGAACCTTTTGACACTTTACACGTTTATCATTGTATTTGCTATCAGTATGAGTTTCTAAACCTCCTATGTTGAGGGAAGGAGCTCTGCTGAGTTTTATAGATTAATAAAGTACTACTGTTCTATCTCAATACGCATTTGATTCTCTATTCTAAGATGTATATCCGTTCTTCATCATTATGAATGGGTTGAACCTGCACAAGGTTATCTCATTCTAAAGGGGTTTAGAGTGAGTCTTTCATTGGAAAATGATGAACCACCAGCTTGATCATACATTTCCTAGGCGGTTAATCCACAACTTTATTGGGGACTTCTCGAGACACCAGTTCAGCCGAGGTACGGTGAGATTAGAGTCTTTGTGGTAGATGTTAGAACCAAAGGCACAACATACTCTGCTCCAGAAGATTCGACCTTATCTGTGGCTATTTGAGTAGGATCACAAAAGAGAAGGAACTGCAGGAGCTTCACCCTCAATCAGACTGGATCCGCACTAACCCTGGGGTTCAGATCTGAAGGAGCATTGGCGATCTTGTAAGAAAGGCGTTGATCACATATAGCCTGCCATAAAAGAAATCATTCACAGTTGGAGTAGACAGTGAGACCAGATTAATCCAGAAGAACAAAGCATCTCCAAGCCTTAACCATCTTCTTATCATTGCATTCACTATCAACTAAGTAACGTTTTATTTATTCTCTTTTTTTGCGTTTAAACAAATCCAACAACTCTTTTATCCGCTTGACTAAGATTTACAAGATAACCATAGCTTGCTTCAAATCACAATCCTCATGGGATCGACCCTGACTCACTCAGGTATTACTTGGACGACCCAATGCACTTGCTGGTTCAGTTGCCGGAGATTATTTGAGTTTGGACAAATGATGGATTATCTTGTTGCTTAGATTAGGTAAATTTCCTTTTCTTTATAGGTTTAGTTTTATTTTATCTGATTCTTTTATTTTCTTCTTTTTTTCGAAAAAAATTAAAAATTTTTTCAAAAACCTTTTCTTTTCCTTATTTAATCTTTGTTTTTGGTTTGAGTCTTTTGTTTTTGTTCTTGTTGAATTTTTGAATTTCTTTGAGTCTTTTTCTAAAAATTTTCAAAAATAGTGTTTTTTTGCTTGAGTCTTATGTCAATCTTTAAGTTTGGTGTCTTCTTGCATTTTTTGTTTAAAATTTTCGAAAATTTGTGTTTGTGGTTTTCAAAATTTTTATGTTTGGTGTCCTTTGCATGTTCTTGTTTTCTTTGAATTCTTTGAGTTTTGTTCTTGGTGTTCTTCTTGATCTTCAAAGTATTCTTGTTTTTCTTCTTGTTTTCATCTTAAAAATTTTTGATTTCAAAATCATTATCTTTTCTTATCTTAGTTTTAAATTTCAAAATTCAAATCTTTTCAAAAATCATATCTTTTTCAAATTCGTATCTTATCTTTTTATCTTTCTTTAAAAATTCAAAAATCTTATCTTATCTTATTTCAAATTTCAAATTTCAAAATCAAACCTTTTCAAAAATCAAAATCTTTTTCAAATCTTTATCTTATCTTGTGTCAAATTCAAAATTCAAAATTTAAATTTCAAATTTCAAATTTTAAAATTCAAATCTTTTCTAGACTTCTATCTTATCTTATCTTTCTTAATTAGTTACTTGTTTTCTCTCTCTTCTTTTTCAAAACATCCTAACTAATTCTTCTCTCTCCTATTTTTGAAAATTCTTTTCTATCTCTCTCTTCTATTTTTGAAAATACATCAATTAATTTTCAAATATTTTTAATTAATTAGCTTCAATTTTCAAATTTCATTAATAAATAAAATAAAAACAAAAATATTTTAATTCTTGTTTCTCTTTTCACTTTGAATTTTCGAATTCTCTACTCCTCCTAGCCAAATTCTTCTTTTCCTTCTTCTATCTTCATTCTTCTTTCTTTTCTTCTTCACATCTCACAGGGAGTCCTCTGTTCTTGAAAATAGAGCTCACATTCTTCTTCTTTCTTGTTTTTCTTTTCTTATTTATGACCAGGAGCAGGGATAAAGAACCTCTCTTAATCTTGATCCTAAACCTAAGAAAACTCTAAGGAGGCATTTATAACAAGCCAAAGTACAACACTCCAGAAAAGACCTCTCAGAAAATTTCGAATAGGAAGTTGACAACATGGCAGCCGAGCCTAATCAGGAAGGAGAGGCAAGAAAGGTTCTTGGTGCTTTTACCATGCCTACCTCTGATTTCTATGGCAGAAGTATCTTTATACCTGCCAGTGGAGCTAACAACTTTGAGCTTAAGCCTCTGATAGTCTCTCTTCTGCAATAGAATTGCAAGTTCCACGGACTTCCATTAGAAGATCCACACCAATTCCTGTTGAAACTCTTGCAAATCTGTGATACTGTTAAGACCAATAGAGTGGGTCCTGAGGTCTACAGACTTATGCTCTTTCCCTTTGCTGTTAGAGACAGAGCTAAAATTTTGTTGGATTCTCAACCAAAAGAGAGCCTAGACTATTGGAAAAAGTTAGTCAATGATTTCTTGGCCAAATTTTTTCCTCCTCAAAGAATGAGAAAAATTAGAGTGGAAGTTCAAACCTTCAGACAAAAAGAAGGTGAATCCCTCTATGAAGCTTGAGAAAGATACAAGCAACTAATCAAGAGGTGTCCTCCTGACATGCTCTCAGAATGGTCTATCCTAGGTATCTTCTATGATGGACTGTCTGAGATGTCCAAAATATCATTGGACAGTTCTGTTGGTGGATCACTCCACTTGAAGAAAACACCTGAAAAGGCAAGAGAACTCATTGAGATAGTTGCAAACAACCAATTCATGTACACTTCTGAGAGAAACCCTGTGAACAATGGGGTAGCTCAGAAGAAAGGAGTTCTTGAAGTTGACGTTCTGAATGCCATATTGGCTCAGAACAAGATCTTAACCCAGCAGGTCAATATGATCTCTCAGCATTTGACTGGAATGGAAGCTGCAGCTGGCAGAAATCAAGAAGCTTCCTCTAAAGTAGAAGCTTGTGATCCTAATCAGCCCACCATGGAGGAGGTAAATTACATGGAAGAACCCTATGAAAAATCCTACAATCCCTCAGAGAGAAATCATCCTAACCTCTCCTGGAAGGATCCATAGAAGATTCAGTAAGGCTTCAATAATAATCAAGGTGGAAAAACCCAGAATAGGTTCAACAACAGGCCACTATTCCCATCTTATCAAGGGAATATGGAGACTCCTAAGCAGAGCCTTTCCGACTTAGTCATTTTAGTTTCCAGCCTCTCTAAGATCACTCATAGTTTCATAACTGAAACGAGATCCTCCATTAGAAATTTGGAGATACAAGTTGGTCAATTGAGCAAAAGGATCCCTGGGATTCCTCCTGACACTCTCCCTAGTAACACTGAGGTAAACCCAAGAGAAGAGTGCAAGGCCATCACCACTAAGGATGAGGCCGAATCTAGAGAAACTCAGATTGCATTGAATGCCAGTGAGGAAGACCTCATTGGGCATTCAACGCCCAAACAGGTAGCAAAGCTGGCGTTGAACGCGAGTGAGGAAGCCCTCACTGGGCATTCAACTCCCTAAATAGCACTAGAACTGGCGTTGAACGCCAGGAAGGAGGTCCCTCCCGGGTGTTCAACGCCCAACTTGGCAAAGGAACTAGCATTGAACGCCAGTGAAGGGATGCATGATGGGCGTTTAACGCCTAAAGAACCACCAGAACTAGCGTTGAACGCCAGTAATGGCATACCTACTGAAGGTTCAGCACCTACTGAAGCAATACCTATCCAGGAATTAAAGGAAGCCAAGGCTCATATAGAGACAATAGAGGTTCCCTTACATGCACTCCTGCAGTGCATGAGTTCTGATGAATACTCATCCTCTGTTGAGAATGAGGACACTAGGGAAGAGCAAGTTGCTCGGTACCTAGGAGCTCTTATGAAGCTGAATGCCAAGCTGTTTAGTACAAAACATTTTGAGGAAGAACCTCCACTGCTTACCAAAGAACTCAATGCTTTGGTTCAGCAGAAGCTACCTTAGAAGCTTCCGGATCTCGGACGCTTCCTAATTCCTTGCACCATAGGCACCATGACCTTTGAGAAGGCTCTGTGTGATCTAGGGTCAAGTATAAACCTCATGCCACTCTCTGTAATGGAGAAATTGGGAATCTTTGAGGTACAGGCTGCAAACATCTCACGAGAGATGGCAGACAAATCAATGAAGACAGTATATGGCTTAGTAGAGGATGTATTGGTGAAGGTTGAAAACCTTTACATCCCAGCAAACTTTATTATCTTAGATACTGGAGAAGATGAGGATGAATCCATCATCCTTAGAAGACCTTTCCTAGCCACAGCCAATGCTATCATTGATGTAGCTGAGGGAGAACTGATTTTACAACTAGGGGATGATCACATCTTGTTTAAGATGCCTCACCCCAACTCTCCCTCTGAAAATAGAAAGATAACTATGCAACACTTAGTGTTCCAACCATCTATTTCAGTGCAAAGCTTTACTAAGCCCCAAACACCAATCCTAAGTTTGGTGTTGGGCAACCCTCAATAAGCACTGAGAACAAAGGTACTAAGAAGAAAGTATCTAAAGGCTGGAGGGACAAGAAAGTCCCTACTGAAGGCCTCTCACCTGGCGTGAGAGTGGTCTTCACCAAAAAACCAGTCATACAACATGCAATGAGTCATATCCTATCTCTAGAGAACGTGGAGCTCATCCATGAGAAGATAGGAAGAAAGTTCACTGTAAAGGGCAAAATTCTGAGCTTATATCCATCTCTGTAAGGAGCTAACTGTCAAGCTAGTGACGTTAAAGAAGCGCTTGTTGGGAGGCAAACCAACCATAGTTATTGTTTATGTTTTTCTTTGAATTTAGTTTCTTTATGTTATTTCTTTAGGTTCATGATCATGTGAAATAGTTAGAACAGAGACAGAAAGGTTTAGCAATGAAAACAGAACACTCTGGATGGAGTGTCTTGCTGGCGTTGAACGCTAGCCAGGGAGCACTGGCTGGGCGTTCAACGCCCCAAATGGCAGCAAAGCTGGCGTTGAATGCCAGCCAAGGGCATAGTGCTGGGCATTCAATGCCCATGTAGAGGGCAGGGAATCTGAATTCCCTAGCCTCTCAGGATCAGTGGGTCCCACAGCATCTTTACCTATCCCACTTCTTCCCTCTTTCTTTTACATTTCCTTATACACTCTTTCCTATAAACCCTAGCCCAATCACATCCATATCACTTCCCCAAAACCATCACAATCCCCATCCACTTCAAAATCAAATTTCCCTCCCATTTATCCCACCCATGACCGAACCCAACCCTAGCCCACTCCTATAAATACCCCTTTTACTAACCCTTCATACACACACCTCTCATACACATCAAAGTCCCCTTGGCCAAATTACTTTCTCTCCTTCCATCTCTATCTATTTTCTTCTTCTTCTACTTCATTCTTCTCTTTTATTTATTTTTGCTCGAGGACGAGCCAAGCTTTTAAGTTTGGTGTTGGAAAAGCGTTGCTTTTTGCTTTCCATTCCCACTTATGGCACCCAAGGTTGGAGAACCCTCTAGAAAGAGGAAAGAAAAGGCAGTAGCCGCCACCTCTGAATCTTGGAAGATGGAGAGATTCATCACCAAATTCCACCAAGACCACTTCTGTGAAGTAGTGGCAGAGAAGAAGGTGATCCTTGAGGTCCCTTTTAGGCTTAAGAAGAATGAGTATCCGAAAATCTGAAGAGAGATCCAGAGAAGTGGTTGGGAAGTCCTAACCAATCCCATCCAAGAGGTTAGGATCTTAATGGTGCAAGAGTTCTATGCTAATACATGGGTCAGGAAAAACCATGACATTAGTGTGAACCCAAATCCCAAGAATTGGAGCACCATAGTCCGAGGGAGAATCTTGGACTTTAGTCTAGAAATTGTGAGGTTGGCATTCAACTTGCCATTGATACAAGTAGATCCACCTCCGTACACTAGAAGAGTCAACTTTGATCAAAGACTAGATCAAGTGCTCTCAGACATTTGTGTGGAAGGAGCATATTGGAAAATGGATTCCCAAGGCAAGCCCATTCAACTAAGAAGGATTGACCTCAAACCTGTAGCTAGAGGATAGTTAGAATTAATCCAATGCTCTATCATCTCTACTAGCAATTGGTCAAAAGTGACCATTGATAGAGCCATCATGATCCATTGCATCATGATTGGGAGTGAGGTGGAAGTACATGAGGTGATACTTCAAGAACTGTACAAGATAGCTGAGAAACCTTCCACCCAAGCAAGGTTGGTATTCCCTTATCTCATTTGTCACTTATGCAATTGAAGCTGGAATTGTCATAGAGGGGGATATCGTCATTGAGGAGGACAAGCCCATCACTAAGAAGAGGATGGAGCAAACTAGAGGGCATGCACGTGAGCCTGTGCAACTGCCTCAACAAGAAATCCCTGAGATACCTTAACGGTGCAATTTCCTCCTCAAGGCTATTGGAATCAATTGCATAATTCTCTTGGAGAATTGAACACTAATATGGAGCAATTGAGGTTGGAGCATCAAGAGCACTCCAGCATCCTCAATGAAATAAGAGAAGACCAAAGGGCTATGAGGGAAGAACAACAGAAACAAGGGCGTGACATTGAAGAGATCAAGCACTACATTGGATCCTCAAGGAGGACTAGTAGCCATCATCACTAAGGTGGATTTGTTCTCTTAATCCCCTTTTCTTATGTTATTTTTTTCTTTTTTCCGTTATTTTTTATTGTCTTTTCTTTTGTTCTTATTGCATGATCATTTCTATCTATGTCTTAAAATTATAAAATGTTCCATATATCTCTCACCTTACTTAAATGAAAATTTTATTTGAAAAGAATTGAGAGATACATGAATTTCGAGTTTATCTTAAAGAATAGTTCAATTATTTTGATGTGGTGGCATTGCTTTTGTTTTCTGAATGTATGAATAAACAATGCATATTTGAAGTTGGAATTTTAGAATGTTGGATCTTGAAAGAACGATGAAAAAGGAAAATTATTATTGGCAATTTGAAAAATCTAAATAAATTGAATCTTGATGCAAGAAAAAGCATACTGCAAAAGAAAAAAAATGTATATATGCATGTGAAAAAAAAAAGAGATAAAAAGCAAAAAAAGGCAATAGCTCTTTAAACCAAAAGGCAAGAGCAAAAAGCCAATAACCCTTTAAACCAAAAGGCAAGGGTAAAAGGATCCAAGGCTTTGAGCATCAATGGTTAGGAGGGCCTAAAAGGAATAAAGTTCTAGCCTAAGTAGCTCAACCAAGCTGTCCCTAACTATATGCTTGTGGTATGAAGGTGTCAAGTAAAAAGCATGAGACTGAGCAATTAAAGTCGTGATCCAAAGCAAAAAGAGTGTGCTTAAGAACTCTTTTATCTGGGAATTCTAGCAAAGCTTAGTCACAATTCGAAAGAGTTCACCCAGTTAAGTGTCTGTGGCCTTTATGTATCCGGTGGTAATATTGGAAAACAAAGTACTTAGGGTCACGACCAAGACTCTAAAAGCTATGTTCAAGAATAAAAAAGAACTAAACTAGGATAGTTAATAATATCATCTGGATTCTAAGTTCCTAAAGAGGCTAACACTTCTAAGTTTTAGTGGATAGTGAGATGCCAAAACTTTTTAGAAGCAAAAAGCTACTAAGTCCCGCTCATCTAATTGAAACTGAGCTTCATTGAAAACTCAGAGATTTATTGTATCCTACTCTTTTTTTATCCTTCTTTGTTTTTGGTTTCTTGGGACAAGCAACAGTTTAAGTTTGGTGTTCGGATGAGCGGATATTTTATACGCTTTTTGCCATCATTTTCATATAGGTTTTAGTTTCTTTGTTTAAGTTTTATTGAGTTTTCATAGGTTTTAGTGCAAAATTAACATTTTTAGATTCTAGTTTGAGTTTGTGTGTTTTTATGCAATTTCAGATATTTTCTGGCTGAAATTGAGGAGATGGAGCAAAAGACTGATTCAGAGACAGAAAAAGCACTGCAGATACTGTCCAGATCTGACCTCCTTGCATTCGAAAGAGCTTTTCTGGAGCTAGGGAAGTTCAAATGGAGCGTTCTCAACGGCTATGGAAAGCTAACATCCTGATTTTTCCAGCAATGTATAATAATTTATACTTTTCTTCAGAATTGAAGGCCCAAAACTGGCGTTGAATGCCAGCGTCCTGCCCTATTTTGGCGTCCAACACCCAAAGGAGAAGAGACCAGCGTCCAACGCCCAAGAAGGACTCCCTACCTAGTGTTCAATGCCCTAGAGGCCTCCTAGCATGTGGATATCAATCAAGCTCAACCCAAACACTCACCAAGTGGGCCCCATAAGTGGATTTTATCACTAAAAGACTGTTTTACCCTTTTTATGTAATCCTTAGTCATTAGTTTAGTATTTAAAGGACAAGTATCACCCTTGTTCAGAACCTTTTGATACTTTACACGTTTATCATTGTATTTTCTATCAGTATGAGTTTTAAACCTCCTAGGTTGAGGGGAGGAGCTCTGTTGAGTTTTATAGATTAATAAAGTACTACTGTTCTATCTCAATACGTGTTTGTTTCTCTATTCTAAGATGTATATCCGTTCTTCATCATTATGAATACGTTGAATCGGCACAAGGTTATCTCATTCTAAAGGGGTTTAGAGTGAGTCTTTCATCAGATAATGATGAACCACCAGTTTGATCAAATATCTCCTAGATGGCTAATTCACAACTTCGTTGGGGACTTCTCGAGACACCAGTTCAGCCGAGGTACGGGGAAGTTAGAGTCTTTGTGGTAGAGGCTAGAACCAAAGGTGCAGCATCCTCTGATCTGGATGATTTGACCTTGTCTATAGCATTTTGAGTAGGATCACAAAAGAGAATGAACTACAGGAGCTTCATCCTCATTCAGACTGGATCTGGACAAACCCCTGGGGTTTAGATCTAGAGGAGTATTGGTGATCTTGTAAGTAAGGCGTTGATCATATACAGCCTGCCATAGAAGAAATCATTCACAGTTGCAGTACACAGTAAGACCGAATTAATCCAGAAGAAAAAAGTATCTCCAAACCTTAACCATCTTCTTATCATTGTATTCACCATCAACTGAGTAACATTTTTTTATTCTCTTTTTATGCGTTTAAACAAATCCAACAACTCTTCTATCTGCCTGACTAAGATCTACAAGATAACCATAGCTTGCTTCAAATCACAATCCTCGTGGGACCGAGACTGACTCACTCAGGTATTACTTGGACGACCCAGTGCACTTGCTGGTTTAGTTGTACGAAGTGTGGGAATTCGTGCACCACTTACCTAGATAACATCTTTGGACTGGGGACATGCCGATTCGACTGAAGAGAGAACTTTTGCATGGTCTAGAAATTCACAGATAAATCCTCGTTGCAGGTATAGCTTCTAAACCAACAAAAGTCCTTTCTTACAAACGTTTTGTTTGTCACTTAAGCAAACCCAATAAAATTGATAACCGAGTATTTAAACCTCGGGTCGTCTTCTCAAGGAATTGCAGGGAGGTGTGTTAAATCGATAAAATAAATAAACGAAACATTGAACCTGAGAAGAAGTTGAAATAATAAAGTTGAAATAAATAGAAATCCTAATTCCTTTAAGAGGACTCCTAATCCTAAATCCTAAGAGAGAGGGGAGAACCTCTCTCTCTAAAAACTACATCTAAAAACTAAAAATTATGAATTATGAGCTGTTGATTATGAATGAATGGATTTCCCCACTTTATAGCCTCTAATCCGTGTTTTCTGGGCCGAAAACTGGGTCGAAAACAGCCCAAAAATCGCTGGTTGCAAAATCTGCCACGCTGGTTTTTCGTCACTGCGATGCGTCCGCGTGGAGCACGGGTTCGTGTTGCTTAGCCTCATGGCAACTATATCATATTATATATCAAATCGAAGCCCCAAACGTTAGCTTTCCAACGCAACTGAAACCACGTCGTTTAGACTTTTGTAGCTCAAGTTATGACCGTGTTAGTGCGAGAGGGTCAGGCTGACAGCTTTGCAGTTCCTTCAACTTCTTGTATTCCTTCCACTTTTGCATGCTTCCTGTCTATCCTCCAAGCCATTCCTGTCCTGTAATCTCTGAAAACACGTAACACACATATCAAAGCATCTAATGGTAATAAGAGAGGATTAATATTAGCAAATATAAGGCCAAGGAAGCATGTTTTCAATCATAGCACAAAATCAGGAAGGAAAAAGTAAAACCATGCAAATTATATGAATAAGTGCGTAAAGAGTTTATAAAAACCATTCAATTAAGCATAAGATAAATTATGAAATAGTGGTTTATCAACCTCCCCACACTTAAACATTAGCATGTCCGCATGCTAAGCTCAAGAGAAGCTATAAAGAAGTGAAGAGGAATGGTAAAATGTATGAAATGCAACCTATGTATATAAATGCAACTACATGAAAAAATGATTCTACCTACTTGGTGAAAAGTAAATAAGTTCTCCAAGACAAATATGAATCAAATTTTACTAATTCAAATTACACAATAAAAGACAAGTAAACTTGTAAGAAGATAGCTCATGAAAGCAGGGAACATAGAATCAAGTATTGAACCCTTACTGGTAGTGTATATCACTCTAACTCTCAAGTGTCTAGGGTCAATCACTCTACTCTTCCCTAGTCATGGTTTCTCAACCTTGTTCTTCATCTAACCAATCAACAAATATTTAGTATACTAATGCAAACATCATGAGGTCTTTTCAGGGTTGTAATGGGGCTGAGGTAAAGGTAAGGAAATATATATATATATATATATATATATAAGGCTAAGTGAGCTAAAAAAAGTGAATCCTTGATTGGTCTACGATCTCACCTAACATATACATACTTTATATAATTTAAAATGCTTTGCCTAGCTACCCAAATTTTTTTCCACTTTTGTATTACATGCTCATATATCAAACTTATTTTTGAATTTTTGTCCCATGTTCATTGATTCTTTTTATTTTGCATTTGGGGTAATATTATTTTTCTTCTTTTCTCCTTTTTTTTTGTGTCCCCTTATTTAATTACTTAATATTTTTTTTTCAATGCACATGGTAATTGAATTATTTTGATTTCACATGAGCATACTTCCCAAATTTTCAAATAACTTATTTAATTTAATTCCCCCCCCCCTTTTTTTTCTATCATCCCATGTTCCCATAAAATTCCCCATACTTAAATTATATACAATATCTATCTTAAGCTAACCTAGGATTCAACTTGAGATTTTTATTTTGTTTTTTTGCTTAAGGCTAGTAATGTAGTTATAGAACAGAATAAATGGGGATAAAAATGCTCAAGGTGGCTAACAATAGTGATGTAAAAGGTAGGCTTAATTGGGATAAGTGAGCTAATAACAAATAATGGCCTCAATCATATGCAAGCATGTAAATACACTAAATAGTGGACATATAGAATGGAACAAAGTATAGATTACAATCATAGAGAAGTAAATACAAAAGAATAAAATATTTATGGTTAAATAGTGTAACCATGTAAATAAGCTCAAAATCTCACAAGTTGTGTGTTCTAGCTTTTAACTATGTTCCAAATACAACTTCCAAACAAGTTTAACACAAAAATTTTGATTTAAATTAGTGAAATTTTTAGAAGAAACTCATTACTTTAACCAAGTAGAAGCTAAATGCATAAAATCAAACAAACATGCAATTAAACATGCAAATACAATAATGAACAAACAAAGAAAATAAAACAATGGTGTTGGAAAGAAGAAAATAGCTAACCCATAGAGATCGGTATCGACCTCCCCACACTTAAAGATTGCACCGTCCTCGGTGCATGCTGAGATGTGCAGGTGGACGGGTTGTTCCAACTGATGCTTTTATTCAAGGATTGTGCAGCTGGACTTGTTTGTCTCCCGTTTTAGAAGTTTCTCCCTTTTTCCGTCTTCGGTGGCCAGCCTGAAAGAAGAGAAAAAGAAGAAAAGTAACCCAAAATAAAGATAGAAAATAAATAAAATATGGGTGTTAATGCCAGATAATAAGGGTCTCAATTACATGGTAGCTACAACATGCAAGTGAGAGAATAGTAGAAGTACATGGCAAATCAAGAGTGCAAAAATTTGCAACAATGGGGAAGAGAGTGGGTAAGGAAAGACATTATAAATTCATGTCAATGCAAAAGGAATACTAGTATTATAAAAATTAGCATTGACATATAATTGATAATACCCAATCAGAATAAAACAAGTCATGAAGCACCAGAATAATTCAAGAAAAGATGTAACATTTGAATAAAAAAATTTAACACCAAAGGAAAAATAATGAATTTAGAAAAGAAAATAAAAATATGCACAAAATTAAGATGCAATGAATAAAATATGCAAATAAATTAAGTAAAATAAAATGAAAGATAAGAGGGATCAGAAGTTAAAAAGATGTAGAAGAAGAAAGTAAGAAAGGATAAGAAAAATTAGGATTGGGGAAGAAAAGATAAGATATTTGGCTGATCTGGATAAGCTGCGCGGCGCAGGCGACGCTAACGCGTGAGTGACGCGGTCGCGTGGTGCGCGATAAGGTTAGGTGACGCGGACGCGTGGGTCACGCGATCGCGTGACCTGATTTGTGCGATTGGCGCAAGTGCAGCCTCGCATTCGTGCAACTCTCTGTTCGAAACTCTTTTTGCCAAATTATTGGGTGACGCGATCGCGTGCTTGACGCGATCGCGTGAATGGCCTTTCTTTAAAAATTACGCGAACGCGTGGGGCATGCGTTCGCGTGGTAGGGCTTGTGCTTCTAGCATGGTTCTAGCCCCACTCCATCGGAACTTTCTGCCATACACCTCTTTACGTCGACTTCACAGGGCCACGCGTTCGCGTGGGTGACGCGGACGCGTGGGAGGCGTTTTTCCCACATAACGTGGACGCGTCAGCGATGCGGTCACGTGGATCAATTTGTGACAAAGGCATGCCTCCAGCCATGCTTTCGCATGACTCTCTGTTCACTTTTCTTTTCTTCCAAACGCACTGGTGACGCGGATGCGTTGGCGACGGTTTCGCGTCGCGTGCGATTTTTTTTATGCAATTATGCAGTATGCAATATGAAGTGCTAATGTAGATGCTATGAATACTTCCAGGTTCAATGAAAACTCAAAAACAAACTAAACAGACTAGAATTAAAACTGAAAAAGGGACGATCATACCATGGTGGGTTGTCTCCTACCTAGCACTTTTAGTTAAAGTCCTTAAGTTGGACATTTGATGAGCTTCCTATCATGGTGGCTTGTGCTTGAATTCATCCAGAAATCTCCACCAATGTTTGGAATGCCAAAAGCCTCCGAGATCCCAAACTAGGCGCAGAAAACCTTCAAGTAAGTTAAAGCAAGTGACAAGGCCCCAAGAGTGTTGATTGCCAGAATGAATTCCGGGGTCCCAAATCTTGCTTTTGCACCCGTCTTCTTGTTGATCATTATGATTCCATCCGGGTAGCAAGCAATCTGAATTATCACTAAAGCGGCCAAACAACTTCCTAGACCCATTCAGTTGAGCTTTACACCAACCCTTGCATTTAAACTTTGAGCACACAACCATGTTGAACCTTGCTTGACAACTCCAACCACTAACCATCTCTCGCTTGCTCTTATAGCCACAAAGAGCTCTAAGCTGACCATCTGTCTCAAGCAAAGCATATTCAAGTGAGCTAATTAAGGTTAGAGATGAGAGATTCACCCACTTGAATGAAGGGATGGATGGTGATGGCTTTGGGGGAGAGATCTCCAACAACTTTGGCAAGGTGATTTCCAGCTCAATTCCCTTGTGCTCTTCTTTGACAATTTCCACCTCTTTGCAAGTTTCTTCAATATCAACCTCTTCCTCTTGGTAGCTTTCTTCCAATTCAATCTCTTCTTCATTATTCACCAAGGTCATGGGAGTTGTGCTTCTTCTTCTTTAATCTCCATCTCAAGTCCAATGGGAGAGGATTCAATTGTAGATAAGAATTCATCAATGATTGAATATATCTCTTGATCATCCCCTTCAAAGTCTTCAACCATGATATGCTTTGGAGGTTGTACACCCTCCTCAACATCTATTTCAAATGTCTTTGAAGGAGGCTCTTTGACTGAATTTTCCCATGGAGGTTCTGCATCTCCTAAGTCTTCAACCAATTCTTCTTCTTTGATAATTTCGGCTTCCTCCACTTGTTTCAGTACAAAATCATGCTCCTTACTGTCCATTGGAGTTTCTAGTATCTCCCTCATGCTGCGTTCTTCATTAGATTGCCCACATGAAGCCATGGGGGTTTCTTGAGTGTCCGAATGTTGAGAGGGTAATCGATTTATTGCTTGATTCAATTGGTGGTGGGTGGCATGAAATTTTTCACTGTTTCCTTGAGACGATCCCTTGATTCTTGTCCAGCTTGAATAACATGATTAGGATCAGAGTGCTCTTGAATTAATGGATGTAGACATGGTGTATATTGAGGTAGTGGTTCTAAGTATGGCTCATAAGGTGGTTGGTATGGTGGATACAGGTTAGGGTCATATGGTGGTGTTTGGTGGTAAGGGGCTTGTGAGTATGGTGGTCCAAAGCTATTTTGAGGAGGTGGTTCATTGGCATATGATGGAGCTTGCTGGTAACTACAAGGGGGTCCACCATATCTATTGTCTTGGCATGCATTGTAGGATGGTCGTTGTCCATGGTATCTTGGAAGGTGATGTTGCCGATAAGGTTGATCAGATCCTCGTGGCTCCTTCCATCTCTGATTGTTTTGATCTTGATGCATGTTCCTGTTATAATTTCCATTCCTTGCAACAACATTGGGACCAATCTCAAAGCAATGGGGTGAGAACTCATAATAGCAAATAAAAATTAAAAACGAAAATAAAAACAAATTTAAATTAAAAGGTTATTGAAATTTAAATTTTGAAATTGAAAATTGAATTTTGAATTTTGAATTTTGAAAATTTGAAATTTGAAATTTGATTTTGAAACAAGATAAGGTTTTGAAAAAGATATGATTTTTTTTGAAAAAGATTTGAATTTTGAAATTTAAAACTAAGATAAGATAAGATAAGAAATTTTAAAATTAAAAATCTGAATTTTTTTTAATGCAAATTTCGAAAATTCAATAAAAATAAAGAGAAAAGATATTTTTGAATTAAATGAGGAAAGAGAAAAACAATAAAATGACACCAAACTTAAAATTTTTAGATCAAAACGAAGAAAACGACTAAGAACAACTTGAAGGTCAAGATGAACACGAAGAACAAATTTTTGAAAATTTTTTTTTAATAACTAAATAAAAACCCATAACCTCTTAATTTATGAAAAAGCAAAAATAAAAAAAGCAAAGATAAAAACAAATAAACAGGAAAAATGCAAATATTTACAATAACCAATAATAAGGCACACGTTTGCAATTCCCCAGCAACGGCGCCATTTTGAAGAGAGAACTTTTGCGTGATCTAGAAATTCACAAATAAATCATCGTTGCAGGTATAGCTTCTAAACCAACAAAAGTTCTTTCTTACAAACGTTTTGTTTGTCACTTAAGCAAACCCAATAAAATTGATAACCGAGTATTTAAACCTCGGGTCGTCTTCCCAAGGAATTGCAGGGAGGTGTGTTATTATTGGTTATGGATTTTCTGGGAAATTTGGAGTTTGGGCAATGGGCACAGATATAATTATAAATTAGAGCAATAAAAATAAATAAGAAATTTTATGTAATTAAATTAAAAGCCTTGACCTGGAGAAGATTAATTGGAAGTTCTATCCTTGTTGGATTTTTTTCAAGATCAATTGATAATTGAAGGTTACTTCTACTTAGTTATCCTTTACCAAGTAAAGTAAAAGAAATTCAAGTAAGTTGGAAGTCTACTTCTATTCACAAGTTTTAATCCTCTCCCTTGGGAAGGATTAGCGTTAGTGACTAGAGAGCCAGCCAACAATAAACCCAATTACAATTTAACTCTTGAGTAATTCAACTCAAGGGTCTCCAAATATTAATCAACTCCAAAATCAAGTTAGGATCTAACTTAGAACATCAATTAATAACAAACAATAGAAGAAGTGATAAATCTGAAATACCTCAATTGCATTAATAAAAGAAAATCAATCTAAACATAAAGAGTTCATAAACTAAATTGATAAAATAAATAAAAAGAACATTGAACCTGAGACGAAGTTGAAATAATAAAGTTGAAATAAATAGAAATCCTAATTCCTTTAAGAGGAATCCTAATCCTAAATCCTAAGAGAGAGGGGAGAATCCCTCTCTCTAAAAACTACATCTAAAAACTAAACATTATGAATTATGAGCTGTTGATTATGAATGTATGGATTCCCCCACTTTATAGCCTCTAATCTGTGTTTTCTGGGCCGAAAACTGGGTCGAAAACAGCCCAGAAATCGCTGGTTGCAAAATCTGCCACGCTGATTTTTCGTCACTGCGATGCGTCCACGTGGAGCACACGTTCGCATCGCCTAGCATCAGGAAACTATGGCATATTATATATCAAATCGAAGCCCCGGACGTTAGCTTTCCAACGCAATTAAAACCGCGTCGTTTGGACCTCTGTAGCTCAAGTTATGACCATTTTAGTGCAAGAGGGTCAGGCTGACAGCTTTACAGTTCCTTCAACTTCTTGTATTCCTTCCACTTTTGCATGCTTCCTTTCTATCCTCCAAGCCATTCCTACCCTGTAATCTCTGAAAATACTTAACACACATATCAAAGCATCTATAAGGCCAAGGAAGCATGTTTTCAATCATAGCACAAAATCAGGAAGGAAAAAGTAAAACCATGCAAATTATATGAATAAGTGGGTAAAGAGTTAATAAAAACCACTCAATTGAGCACAAGATAAACCATAAAATAGTGGTTTATCACCGACCTCTTGGGTTTATCTTCCTATACACCTCCTTTGGAAAGGGCACAAAGTCAAGGATGTTAAGCATCGACTATATGATCGTCGATGTCATGTTAGCATACAATGCCCTAATAGGTCAGACCACTTTAAACTGACTTACAGCAGTTTGCTCTACACTGCACTTGTGTATGAAGTTTCCCATTATATAAGGAATTGCCACTACAAAGGGAGATCAAAATTTGGCGCAAAAGTGTTATAATGAAAGCCTTAATGGCAGCCCAAGGGAAAAGAAGTCAACACAATTGAGCTTGGTGGCATCTAAACTCGGGAAAAATTGTGCCCTCAACCTAGAGAAAAGATAGAAGAAGTGCAAATTGGAGATCACCTTGAAAAGATGATGAATATAGGAGCTAACTTGGAAGGAGGGCTGAAAGAACAACTTATTAACCTCCTACGATGAAACTCCGTTCTCTTTGTTTGGAAAGAATCTGATATGCCTGGCATGGTTCCTAAATTAATGTCTCAAAAACTTGCTGTCTACCTGGATTCCAGACCTATTCAGCAAAAGCGTTGAAAACTCAAACCTGAAAGGACATGGGTCGTGGAAGAATAAGTGCAAGCGCTATTGGATATGTACGTGGAAGCGTATGTGGACGACATGCTCGTAGAAACAAAGGATAACTTGGCTCTCTTGTCTGACCTCTCAGAGGTATTTTCCATAATAAGGAAGCATGGGATGAGGCTAAACCCCTCAAAATGTACCTTTGCGGTAGAGGCTAGGGAGTTCGTAGGTTTCATGCTAACTTAAAGAGGCACAGAGGCAAACCCGGATAAGTGTAGAGCCATACTAGAGATGAAGAGCGCAACTTCTCTTAAAGAAGTCCAACAACTAAATGGAAGGTTGGCAGCACTATCCAGATTCTTGGCAGGATCAGCATTGAAGTCCCGACCATTATATTCGATCCTCGGAAAAGGGAATTGTTCATACCATGAGTCTAGCTAGGCGAGCCGAGCTGGATGAAGAACAAAACGACCGACCTCTTTGAAAGGTTGGTCGATGCCGACCTCTTCCAAAAAAGCTCGACCAAATTACTGTAAGGGCCCAAGTAGGCCAAAAGTAGAAGATTACAGCCCGCTTAAAGGCGGCTGGCAAAAGATATGGGGACCCACCCACAAAAGATAAGATAAAATAACAAACTTATCTCAAGGGAGGTCATCCCAGACTACTATAAATACACTGGAGCACCCAGGTATAACTCATACTCTGATTCTACACAAAAACCTGCCTAAACCACGTGCTAACTTAAGCATCGGAGTCTCTTGCAAGTACCACCACCCTTCGGTGATAAAGGATCAGCAGCACTACCAAATCCAACAAGTCAGACACGACAGCTCCGGCCACCACAGCAGATCTCATCCGAGATCGACCTTCCGTTTCAGGTAACCCTCAGAACAAGAATCAATTTGAATAGACCCAAGAGTGTGAACAAGCCTTTCAAGGCTTTAAAGCATTTATGGGCCAACCCCACATACTTCCCCGACCTATGGTGGGAGAAGAGCTCGTCTTCGACTTGGTAGTGGCAAGCCGAGATATAGCTTCAGCCGTGATCTGAGAAGATGAGAAAGAATAACAACCTATTTACTTTATTAGCAAAGCCTTAAAAGGGGTAGAGTTGAACTATCAAAAGATAGAAAAGTTCACATATGCTCTTATCCTCACCTCTCGAAGGCTCCAACCTTATTTCCAAGCTCACACTATAAGGGTCTGTACTAATCAACCCATGAAGCACATTCTACAAAACACAGATCTGGCAGGAAGGATGCTACAATGGGATGTAAAACTGTCCGAGTTTGATTTGAAATATGAACTTTGGACAACAATCGAATTCCAGTACCACGCCGACTTTGTGGCCGAATACACTAAAAGTCAGGGAAGTCCAGGAACTTGGAGTTTATATATAGATGGATCGTCCAATAAAGCTGGCAGTGGAGCTAGTGTTATCCTAAAAAGTGAGTAAGGAACTCGGATAGAACTCTCATTAAAGTTTGAGTCTCCTGCTTCTAATAACCAAGCAGAATATGAAGCCTTGCTTGCGGGATTGAAGTTGGCTAAAGATGTGGCGGCACAAAGGTTGTTGGTGTTCAGCGATTCCCAAGTGGTAACATCACAAATTAATGACACGTATCAAGCCAAAGATCCCAACATGAAGAAATACTTAGACGAATCATGGGAACAACTAGCACAGTTCTCGGAAAGAGATGTCCAACATATAACTTGAGAGTCTAATGCCCGAGCAGATGCCCTTTCTGAGTTAGCCAGCACCAAGCCAGGGGGCAACGATAGAAGCCTCATCCAAGAAACTCTCCACGCACCATCAATACCAAAAGTAGATGACAATTCGAACATAATGACCATATCCGACCAAAATTTGGGACAGATGACCCCTATAGTCAACAATCTTAAGTTTGATGTTATTCCTAATGAAAAAGAGGCTTAAAGGCTCATAACAAAGGCACAAAATTATACCTTGGTCCATAATGTTCTATATAAAAGAGGAGTATCAACACCTCTCTTAAAGTGTGTCCTGACCTCTAATATGAAGGAGGTCTTAGAGGAAGTACACAATGGCATATATGGGAACCACTTGGGAGCCCGATCACTAGTGGTGCACAAAACTGGCTCTGCAGAATTCGCACAGCTAGACCGGCAAGTATACAGGGTCGTCCAAGTAATACCTGAGGTGAGTCAGAGTCGATCTCACGAGGATTTTTGGTTTGAGCAAGCAGTGGACACCTTGCAGATCTTAGTTAGGTGGATAGAAATTATAGTTTGTCACGAAAAGCATATAAAACAGATAAATAGAACGTTACTAGGTGGATAGGAATTCAATGGTGATAGAATGGTTGAGTCTTTGGAGATGCTTTGTCCTTCCGGATTAACTTTTCTTACTGTCTTCTTCAATAACCTTTTGATTCCCTCAATGGCAGCCGTAAGTGATTAACTCATGTCCTTTCATCAAGTTAACCTCCTCTACTTCAGCAATCCACCACGTTGAGATGACTCATGTCCCCTCATCAAGCCACCTCTAGGTTTCTCACTATAGGAGAAGATGAAGCTCTAAGCAATCCACTCCCTTTCACGATCCTACTGAAGATGCCACAAACAAGGCAAATCTTTCGGATCAGAAAGTGCTGCTTCTCTGACTCTAGCCTTAGTGCCACAGAAACTTCACACACCCATAGTCAACGGGATTATATGTCACATATCCAAAGTTGCTCAGATGCTTTATTGGAATCCGCAATGCAATCTCTAGCTTTAGTTCAATGCTATCCGAGTCAAGAATCACACGGAACCCATGTAGAACAAGGGTGATTGTCACGGGTCACCCTCAATTCATTAGATGAAGAACGAGGTTGCATAAGAGAATAGAATCAGACATATTGAGCAAGAACAGTAATATTATTGATCCATGAAACTCAACAGAGCTCCTAACCCTAACCTTAGGAGGTTAGTGACTCATACTGTACATAATAGCAAAGTATTCGAATGGGGGAGGGAGAAGATCCTAAACAAGGGTGATCTTCTCCTATATATACTAATCTAATAACTAAGGATTACAGAAATAAGATAAACTAAGTTGATAGTATGAAAATCCACTTCTGGGGACCACTTGGTGAGTGTTTAAGCTGAGCTTGAGTGTCTCCCACGTGCTAGTGTCCCTTAAGGGCGTTGAACGCTGGCTAGGGACCCCCTTTTGGGCGCTGAACTCGAGTTGCTCCCTTGTGGGTGCTAGACGCCAGGAATAGGGCTGGTGGCTGGCGTTGAATCTAGATAATACTATTGATTCTCTTAGTTAAGTTCTTTTTGAATTTTGAACACAGCTTCTTTAGTGTCTTGGTCGTGACCCTAAGAACTTTTTTTTTCCAGTATTACCATCGGATACATAGACACTTAACTAGGTGAACCCTTTCAGATTGTGACTCAGCTTTGCTGGAGTCCCCAGCCAGTGGTGTCCAGAGTTCTTAAGCAGACTCTTTGCTTTGGACCATGACTTTAACTGCTCAGTCTCAAGTTTTTTCACTTGACACCTTCACACAACAAGCATATAGTTAGGGAAGCAGCTCAATTGAACTGTTTAGGCTAAAATATTTCTTTTAGGCCCTCCTAACCATTGATGCTCAAAGCCTTGGATCCTTGCTCTTGACTTTTGGTTTAAAGAGCTATTGGCTTTTTGTTCTTGCCTTTTGGTTTAAAGAGCTATTGGCTTTTTCTGCTTGCTTTTTTTTTTGCATATTTATTTTTTTTTCTTTTTTTTTTTTGCTTTTATTGCTTTTTGCTGCTTTTTCTTGCTTCAAGAATCAATTTTTTGAATTTTTCAGATCACCAATAATACTTCACTTTTATCCTCATTCTTTTAAGAGCCAACATTCTTAACTCCAACATCAAATATGCATTATTTATTCATACATTCAAAAAATAAAAGCAATGCCACCACATCAAATAATTGAACTATTCTTAATATTAAATTCGAAATCTATGTATCATTACTGTTTCTAAAAAAATCAAAACTTTATTCAAGTTCAATAAGATGATAAGAGGAATATTTTATAGCTAATTGGAAAATAAAAACTTAAATCCTAATAATACTCATGCACTTCTTAAATTAAAAGATAGAAATGTAAATAAACATAAAAAAATTGAAAGACTACTAGTGTTCATGTAAATCTAAACATAAGAAATTGGAATTAGAATAGCCACAGAAATAGGGAGGTGGAACTCAACCACCTTAATCATGGGAGGCGTTTGGCTCTTCAAGGGATAATTTCTGACACTTCAGTTCTTCTAGCTCATGCCCCTGATTCTCTTGTTCCTTGACTAGTTTGCAAAGCATGCTAGTGTGATCTTTTTACTCCTCTCTTAATTGATCTAAGGTGGTTTGCAATTGTGCAACAGATGCAATATTCAATTGAAGGGATCTCTTAAGGCTCAGGTGCCTTCCTTTTAGGTGGATCAGCTGGAACTTGGGCGCTTTTCATCACTTGCTTGGTGATTGGGCTTTCTACTAGGATGAAAGAATCTTTGTTAATCCTGACTCCGGCCTCTTTACACAAGCAAAAGATAAGGTTTGGATAGGCTAATCTGGCTTGAGTTGACATCATGTTTGCCACTTTGTATAGCTCAAAAGGAATTATTTGGTGGACTTCCACCTCATTCCTCATCATAATGCAGTGAATCATCACAGCCCTTCTGATGGTAACTTTAAAGCGGTTGCTAGTAGGGAGTATAGAATGCCCAATGAAATCCAACCAGCCCCTAGAAATTGGTTTGAGATCTACTCCTCTCAGTTGGTTTGGGTTACCTCTTGTGTTGTTGATCCACTTAGTTCCAGGCAGACATATGTCTTCTAGAATCTAATCCAACTTTGGATTAGTCACCACCCTCCTATTAAAGGATTCTGGATCATCCTTTTGGGGAGGTAACTTGAAGGCACAAGTACAAACCCCAATAAAAATCGAGAGTATTTAAACCTCGAGTCGTCTCACAAGGAATTGCAATGAAGTGATCAATTATTGGCTATGAAGGAACAAGGGGGTTTGATTTGGTGATTGACAAGAAAAGTAAATAACATGAAAGTAAATAACAATTAATAAACAAAGGAAGGAAAAGGAACTCTTGGCTAAGGCATTAAAATTGAGATCACCATCCTTGTCTACAAACCATATATTGAAAATTATGAGGGACCAACCCATCAAGTCTACTTCTATACTTGAAGTATGTCAAATAGGCTTGATCAACATCAACCTATAAGTCCCAACCTAGCTACTAAACGACTTAATAGTGGGCTAGTGTCAATGGGTATCAAATTGACCGACAAGGGACCCAAATCTCCAATCCAATTAGACCTATTGACTCAACGTCACTCAATTCCCTTAGCCTAGGTGTTCATACCGTGGGTCGAGCTGTATGAGCCAAGATAGAAAATGACCGACCTCTTATAAAGGTTGGTCGACACCGACTTCTTCCCAAAGAGAGCTCGGCCAAATTACTGTAAAGACCCAAATAGGCCCAAAGCAGAAGATCACAGCCCACCTAAAGGTGGCTGGCCAAAGATAAGGGGACTCACCCACAAAAGATAAGATAAGATAACTAACTTATCTCAAGGGAGGTCACACCACACTACTATAAATACACTGGAGCACCCAGGTATAACTAATACTCTGATTCTGCACAAAAAACCTGCTTAAAGCCCATGCTAACTTAAGCATCGGAGTCTCTTGCATGTACCACCACCCTCCGGTGATCAAGGATCAGTAGCACCACCAAGATCCAACAAGTCGGACACAGCAGCTCCTACCCCATTAGAAGATCTCATCCAAGATCGACCTTCAGTTTCAGGTAACCCTCAGAACATTGGCACTGTTGTCGAGGAACCTGGAAGTCATCCCATCATCATAGAGGACAACCTTCACAACGATCACAACTCTGGCTTTGAGGACAGAACGCCGCATCAGAACACGGAGACCATACCAAAGGATATTCCTCAAAACAAGGGAGACAAACAGCCCCCAAATGCAGGAATTTTAGAGGCCATCCGTGAACAACAGAATCGCCTTAAACAGCTAGAACAAGAAGCCGACCGGCAGCGGAAGGTGATGCCAGGGCATCTTAGGCTAGTTTCACTAGCCTTTTTCTTTGTTTTTAATAGGTTTTATGCACTTTATTGAGTTATAAGTAAGCAATTGGGTTAAAAATTCATGCATGCATAGATTCATCTAACCATACTTGATTTGATGCTATTTCATGAGAATTATGCTATAATTACTTGGGTGCTAAGAATAATGAGAATTTTCATGACTTTAGCAAGGCTTTGATGTATATATTGGTTGATGATAGGTGAAGGAAAGCATGGAAGGAAGTTGAAGAATGATGCATGGAAGAGATGAATAGGAAGCAACGTTGGTGGCCATGTTGGACCACCAACGTTGCCTCAAACGTTGGAAGACAGACAGAGCAATTCTCTGTATGTGTTGCTGGTGCTCACATTTGAGGGAACATTGGCAAGCCAACGTTACCCCCAACGATGTGATAAAATGTTCAATTCTGGAGCTAAATAATTTTTGAGCGTCGCGTATGCGTCTATGACACGTACGCGTGGCAGAGCAAAATTTTTATATCCACATGTACGCGTCACCAAACGAACGTTGGAGGTCCAACGTTGCCTCAAACGCTGCCTCCAAACGTCCGTGATAAGGAGCCCAGAATTTGGAATTGAAAAACTTGAATCAACGCGCACGCGTCAGTGACGCGTACGCGTGGATGGGAAAAATGGCAATGCACGTGTAAGCGTACAGCACGTGCACGCATGGATTGGCCAATGTTGTTCTGGTTATGGAGGGCATTTTGGAGGAGAAAGAACCGCAGCAAAAGTCTTGCAGTACGGGTTCTTTTGGCCCACCATCTTCAAAGATGCACGAGAGCTAGTGAAGAACTGTAATGAATGTCAGCAGGCTGGAAATCTGTCCAAGAAAAATGAGATGCCACAACAATTCATCTTGGAACTTGAGCTGTTTGACGTATGGGGATTGATTTCATGGGACCATTCCCAACTTTATACTCAAACAATTACATTTTGGAGGTAGTGGACTATGTGTCCAAATGGGTGGAAGCCATTGCGACACCTACAAATGATAAAAAGGTGGTCTTGAGCTTCCTCAGAAAGAATATCTTTAGCCAGTTTGGAGTTTCCAGAGCACTCATCAGTGATGGAGGAAGCCATTTTTGCAATAGGCCACTAGAGAACCTCCTTCTGAGATATGGAGTGAAGCACAAGGTTGCCACACCCTATCACCCCCAAACAAGTGGCCATAAAGAAGTATCCAACAGAGAGCTAAAAAGGATCCTGGAAAAGATGGTGGTAGCTTCAAGAAAAGACTGGTCGAAGAAGCTGGATGATGCTCTTTAGGCATACAGGACAGCCTTTAAGACACCAATTGGGATGTCTCCATATCAACTGGTGTATGGTAAGGCTTGTCACCTGCCATTAGAGCTTGTACAAAAAGCTTTCTGGGCCCTCAAGTTGTTAAATTTTGATAGCCAAGCTGCTGGTGAAAGGAGGCTCTTGCAACTGCAAGAGTTGGAAGAATTCAGATCCCAAGCCTATGAAAATACCAAAATCTACAAAGAAAAGGCAAAAGAAATACATCACCTCAAGATGGCACCAAGAAGCTTTGAGGAAGGACAAAGAGTGCTACTTTACAACTCCAGACTGAAACTTTTCCCTGGAAAATTAATATCAAGGTGGTTAGGCCTTTTTCTTGTCAACAAAGTCTCACCTTATGGAAACATAGAAATCATGGAAGAAAGCTCACAACGGACCTTCACTGTGAATGGACAAAGACTCAAACTCTACTTGGGTGACATGGGAGAAGAGTCCAAGATAAAATATAGACTTAACTAAGAAAGCTGACCGTCAAGCTAGTGACGATAAAAGAGCGCTTGTTGGGAGGCAACCCAATCAAAGATAGTTCTTTTTCCCAAGTTAAATTCAATAAAAGAGTTAAGTAGACTCTCTGTATTGCAAAGAGCTAAGTTTGGTGTTCCATACCAAAATAATCCAAGGGTGAATGTGTAATTCTAAGTTTGGTGTGTCCACCAAAGATTTCATTAAAGAACACATTGTAACCCTCAGCATGACTAGTCAATAACCCCAACCAATCAGGGAAACTACTTAACAATAGTTTAATTTCTAGTTCATAGTTTGTTTTTCTAGTTCATGGTTGTTTTCTTAATAAAAGCACATGAGGTTCTCTACATGTATTCAATTTACTGCATTAGGCAGGGAACTAAGTTTGGTGTTCTCACACTAACTCAAGTTCAGAAAATCACAAGCACACATGCATGCTAACAATCTCTCAAGTGCTTGGGGAACAAGCAACTTCCAATAACTTTGCAGGAATTCAATCAATCTCCTGAAAGAAATACACACCATCAGCTAAGAAGAAAAGAAGGACAAGAAAGCCAAAGATGGTAATGGCAGAGAGGAAGCAACTGGACTTCAGGAGGTTGTATTGTAGCTTAACTAGTTATACTTTGGAATGCTTAAATTGGAAGTCTGATTGTGCCTGTGTTAATAGCCAAACTTGTAGTTTAAGTCATTTTGCATTTTGTGGTATTTAATTCTGCAATAAGTGTGCTAGCCTAGCTGTGTGTATTTTCACTTTCACTGTTTAAATGCTTGTTTGCCCCCTGAGTCTTTTCAATTTAAATAAAAGAAATGGTTGAACAAGAAGTGGAAGAGTTCCTTTTTAGCAAGAAGTGAAATAACAATAAGTGGTGGTATATATGTTTGATTGTGTAGTAGCTCACTTATAATGAATAAAAGGATAGATTATCTCCCTTTTTAGTATAAACTAGCATGATGTCTATGAATCTTAGCAAATAAGAGTCCTTGGATGAAAGAGAGACAAATAGAAAGAAAGAAAAAGAAAAGCCAAAATTGGCAACAAAAACAGAAGAAAGCAAAAGAATAAGGCTAGACACCAATATCTTGGACCTTAGGACATATGCATGTGGTGTCTTTGTACTAGGATATGCTTGGATGATTAGGTTCTATGGAGTGCTTTAACAATTGGTAACTTGGGTTAACTAACTCGGGATTATCAACCGAAAATCCATTATCAAGAGAAACTTAGTTACAAGGCATTTAGTAACCCAAAGAGGTGCTGGGCACCAATGTCTTAAGAAGAATTGTGAGCCAAGTGTCTGTAGTGAATATGTGTTGAGTACAAATAAGCTAAGAAACTGCTACAACACATGTCACTGAGCTAAAGTTTACAGAAAAAGAAAATAAAGAAAAGCAATTACCAAGGATGAGTGAATAATAAGAGGTCATAGCAGTATGTTAATTGATTCTTAAAGGAGACAGTCTACGCCTAAAGATCAATAAGAAGTGAGTTACTGCATCTTCTGCATAAAACCCCATGAACTAATAATAATTACTTGCTGATATGAACATTACCTTCTGTTTAATTCTTTCTTCTCAATAATTCAGTACTTGCTTAGGGACAAGCAAGTTTTAAGTTTGGTGTTGTGATGCCAAGGCATCTTAGGCTAGTTTCACTAGCCTTTTTCTTTATTTTTAATAGTTTTTATGCACTTTCTTGAGTTATAACTAAGCAATTGGGTTAAAAATTCATGCATGTCTAGATTCATCTAACCATACTTGATTTGATGCTATAATTACTTGTGTGCTAAGAATGATGAGAATTTTCATGACTTTAGCAAGGCTTTGATGCATGTATTGGTTGATGATAGGTGAAAGAAAGCATGGAAGGAAGTTGAAGAATGATGCATGGAAGAGATGAAGAGGAAGCAACGTTGGTGGCCAAGTTGGACCACCAACGTTGCCTCAAACATTGGAAGAGAGGCAGAGTAATTCTCTGCATGGGTTGCTAGTTCTCACGTTTGAGGGAACATTGGCAAGCCAACGTTACCCCCAACGTTGTGATAAAATGTTCAATTCTGGAGCTAAATGATTTTTGAGGGACGCGTATGCGTCTATGACACGTACGCGTGAGAGAGCAAAATTTCTATATCCACATGTACGCGTCACCAAATGAACGTTGGAGGTCCAACATTGCCTCAAACGCTTGATGACAAGTCATCTTAGCCTAGTTTCACTAGTCTTTTTCCTTTGTTTTAATTTAGTTTTATGCACTTTCTTAAGCCATAAGTAAGTCAATTGGGTTGAATTTCATGTTTCCTTTGATTCAATCAACCATGGATAAATTGATACATTTTCATGAGTTTTTGTGCAATAATTGCTCATATGACAAGAAGAAGAATAACTCTCATGATTGTGGCATAGCTTTGATACAATTGTTGATTGATGATAGGTGGAATAAAGCTTGGAGGAAGGTTGCAAGAATGGGCTTGAAAAGAGGGATTCACGTTTGAGCTAACGTTTGCCTCAAACTTTAACTCAAACGTGAGAAGCAGATGAAGAACACCCTGGAGAAGAGCCAACGTTTGCGCCAACGTTTGTCTCAAACGTTGAGGCAAACGTTGGCTGAAGAAGAAGCAGGGGAAGGCAACGTTTGCGCCAACATTTGCCTCAAACGTGAGGTCAAACGTTGGCGCCAAAAAGAATGAAAAAGAACACTCCTGGGCATGGCAACGTTTGAGCCAACGTTTGCCTCAAACATGAGGTCAAACGTTGGCTACATTTTGGCGAGGAAAGAGCATGGCAAAGCACCCCTAATTGATGGTTTAGATGAGCCACGTTTGCGCCAACATTTGCCTCAAACGTTGGGCCAAACGTTGGCCAAAAAGGGAGCCTGGGAAGAACCACGTTTGAGCTCATGTTTGACCTCAAACGTTGGCTCAAACGTGGATGACAGCAAGAAGGGTATCTGCATAATGCCTCACACATGGGACGTTTGAGTCAACGTTTGCCTCAAACGTTGACTCAAACGTGAATGGTTCATGGCCCGGTTCACAAGTGGATTTCTTCCCAACACCAAGAGCAATCAACAGAGGCTATTGTCAACCCAATTCCATCAAGACTAAAGGCCCAATTCAAGGCTTAATGATCATTTGAAGAAAGTGTATAAATAGCTTAGGATTTGAAGTTTTAGGAAGCTTTTCTTTTTAGAGTTTTCTTCAAGAATTTTCATAGTATTCATAGTAGAGAGCTTTTGGGTTTTGAGCTGTTTGGAGATTCTGAGTCTTGGGGAAGGAGAATTGAATTCTCTTCCTCTTAGTTTTCTTGTTTTTCAATTTCATCTACACTTGTCTTGAGTCTTCGGTGTTGAAGAATTGAGGAAATTCTGTCTCAATCTCACCTTGAGATCTCTCTGTTTTTCTTACTGCAGCTTTTGGAAAATTGAACTTGAATTTACATTTCTACATTGCTCTCTTCTTTAATTTGGTATTTGCTCTCTAAATTTGGATCTAAGAAGGCATTGAGATCTAGACTTAGTTATCTAGTCTCTTGGGTCCTGAGATCTATTGGTTTCCATTTTAATTTCCTTGTTTAATTACTACACCAAGTTTATTTTCCTTTTAGTTTTGAGATCCGATTCAACTAATTACATCAACTACTCTTCATTCTGTTAAGTTTTGCTTTTCCCTGTTTAATTCCTGCAGATCCAATTCCCATTCCCCTTTTATTTTTCAAGTCATTTATATTTCTTGCACTTTAAGTTTCTGCAATTTACATTACTTCCACTTTAAGATTCAGCTCTTTTTCTTTTTGTTCCCTTTAATTTCCTGCAAATCACCCAAACATAAAAATTAAAAGGGGGTGAGAACATTGGGACCAATCTCAAAGCAATGGGGTGAGAACTCATAATAGCAAATAAAAATTAAAAACGAAAATAAAAACAAATTTAAATTAAAAGGTTATTGAAATTTAAATTTTGAAATTGAAAATTGAATTTTGAATTTTGAATTTTGAAATTTTGAAATTTGAAATTTGATTTTGAAACAAGATAAGGTTTTGAAAAAGATATGATTTTTTTTGAAAAAGATTTGAATTTTGAAATTTAAAACTAAGATAAGATAAGATAAGAAATTTTAAAATTAAAAATCTGAATTTTTTTTAATGCAAATTTCGAAAATTCAATAAAAATAAAGAGAAAAGATATTTTTGAATTAAATGAGGAAAGAGAAAAACAATAAAATGACACCAAACTTAAAATTTTTAGATCAAAACGAAGAAAACGACTAAGAACAACTTGAAGGTCAAGATGAACACGAAGAACAAATTTTTGAAAATTTTTTTTTAATAACTAAATAAAAACCCATAACCTCTTAATTTATGAAAAAGCAAAAATAAAAAAAGCAAAGATAAAAACAAATAAACAAGAAAAATGCAAAAATTTACAATAACCAATAATAAGGCACACGTTTGCAATTCCCCAGCAACGGCGCCATTTTGAAGAGAGAACTTTTGCGTGATCTAGAAATTCACAAATAAATCATCGTTGCAGGTATAGCTTCTAAACCAACAAAAGTTCTTTCTTACAAACGTTTTGTTTGTCACTTAAGCAAACCCAATAAAATTGATAACCGAGTATTTAAACCTCGGGTCGTCTTCCCAAGGAATTGCAGGGAGGTGTGTTATTATTGGTTATGGATTTTCTGGGAAATTTAGAGTTTGGGCAATGGGCACAGATATAATTATAAATTAGAGCAATAAAAATAAATAAGAAATTTTATGTAATTAAATTAAAAGCCTTGACCTGGAGAAGATTAATTGGAAGTTCTATCCTTGTTGGATTTTTTTCAAGATCAATTGATAATTGAAGGTTACTTCTACTTAGTTATCCTTTACCAAGTAAAGTAAAAGAAATTCAAGTAAGTTGGAAGTCTACTTCTATTCACAAGTTTTAATCCTCTCCCTTGGGAAGGATTAGCGTTAGTGACTAGAGAGCCAGCCAACAATAAACCCAATTACAATTTAACTCTTGAGTAATTCAACTCAAGGGTCTCCAAATATTAATCAACTCCAAAATCAAGTTAGGATCTAACTTAGAACATCAATTAATAACAAACAATAGAAGAAGTGATAAATCTGAAATACCTCAATTGCATTAATAAAAGAAAATCAATCTAAACATAAAGAGTTCATAAACTAAATTGATAAAATAAATAAAAAGAAAATTGAACCTGAGACGAAGTTGAAATAATAAAGTTGAAATAAATAGAAATCCTAATTCCTTTAAGAGGAATCCTAATCCTAAATCCTAAGAGAGAGGGGAGAATCCCTCTCTCTAAAAACTACATCTAAAAACTAAACATTATGAATTATGAGCTGTTGATTATGAATGTATGGATTCCCCCACTTTATAGCCTCTAATCTGTGTTTTCTGGGCCGAAAACTGGGTCGAAAACAGCCCAGAAATCGCTGGTTGCAAAATCTGCCACGCTGATTTTTCGTCACTGCGATGCGTCCACGTGGAGCACACGTTCGCATCGCCTAGCATCAGGAAACTATGGCATATTATATATCAAATCGAAGCCCCGGACGTTAGCTTTCCAACGCAATTAAAACCGCGTCGTTTGGACCTCTGTAGCTCAAGTTATGACCATTTTAGTGCAAGAGGGTCAGGCTGACAGCTTTACAGTTCCTTCAACTTCTTGTATTCCTTCCACTTTTGCATGCTTCCTTTCTATCCTCCAAGCCATTCCTACCCTGTAATCTCTGAAAACACTTAACACACATATCAAAGCATCTATAAGGCCAAGGAAGCATGTTTTCAATCATAGCACAAAATCAGGAAGGAAAAAGTAAAACCATGCAAATTATATGAATAAGTGGGTAAAGAGTTAATAAAAACCACTCAATTGAGCACAAGATAAACCATAAAATAGTGGTTTATCACCGACCTCTTGGGTTTATCTTCCTATACACCTCCTTTGGAAAGGGCACAAAGTCAAGGATGTTAAGCATCGACTATATGATCGTCGATGTCATGTTAGCATACAATGCCCTAATAGGTCAGACCACTTTAAACTGACTTACAGCAGTTTGCTCTACACTGCACTTGTGTATGAAGTTTCCCATTATATAAGGAATTGCCACTACAAAGGGAGATCAAAATTTGGCGCAAAAGTGTTATAATGAAAGCCTTAATGGCAGCCCAAGGGAAAAGAAGTCAACACAATTGAGCTTGGTGGCATCTAAACTCGGGAAAAATTGTGCCCTCAACCTAGAGAAAAGATAGAAGAAGTGCAAATTGGAGATCACCTTGAAAAGATGATGAATATAGGAGCTAACTTGGAAGGAGGGCTGAAAGAACAACTTATTAACCTCCTACGATGAAACTCCGTTCTCTTTGTTTGGAAAGAATCTGATATGCCTGGCATGGTTCCTAAATTAATGTCTCAAAAGCTTGCTGTCTACCTGGATTCCAGACCTATTCAGCAAAAGCGTTGAAAACTCAAACCTGAAAGGACATGGGTCGTGGAAGAATAAGTGCAAGCGCTATTGGATATGTACGTGGAAGCGTATGTGGACGACATGCTCGTAGAAACAAAGGATAACTTGGCTCTCTTGTCTGACCTCTCAGAGGTATTTTCCATAATAAGGAAGCATGGGATGAGGCTAAACCCCTCAAAATGTACCTTTGCGGTAGAGGCTAGGGAGTTCGTAGGTTTCATGCTAACTTAAAGAGGCACAGAGGCAAACCCGGATAAGTGTAGATCCATACTAGAGATGAAGAGTGCAACTTCTCTTAAAGAAGTCCAACAACTAAATGGAAGGTTGGCAGCACTATCCAGATTCTTGGCAGGATCAGCATTGAAGTCCCGACCATTATATTCGATCCTCGGAAAAGGGAATTGTTCATACCATGAGTCTAGCTAGGCGAGCCGAGCTGGATGAAGAACAAAACGACCGACCTCTTTGAAAGGTTGGTCGATGCCGACCTCTTCCAAAAAAGCTCGACCAAATTACTGTAAGGGCCCAAGTAGGCCAAAAGTAGAAGATTACAGCCCGCTTAAAGGCGGCTGGCAAAAGATATGGGGACCCACCCACAAAAGATAAGATAAAATAACAAACTTATCTCAAGGGAGGTCATCCCAGACTACTATAAATACACTGGAGCACCCAGGTATAACTCATACTCTGATTCTACACAAAAACCTGCCTAAACCACGTGCTAACTTAAGCATCGGAGTCTCTTGCAAGTACCACCACCCTTCGGTGATAAAGGATCAGCAGCACTACCAAATCCAACAAGTCAGACACGACAGCTCCGGCCACCACAGCAGATCTCATCCGAGATCGACCTTCCGTTTCAGGTAACCCTCAGAACAAGAATCAATTTGAATAGACCCAAGAGTGTGAACAAGCCTTTCAAGGCTTTAAAGCATTTATGGGCCAACCCCACATACTTCCCCGACCTATGGTGGGAGAAGAGCTCGTCTTCGACTTGGTAGTGGCAAGCCGAGATATAGCTTCAGCCGTGATCTGAGAAGATGAGAAAGAATAACAACCTATTTACTTTATTAGCAAAGCCTTAAAAGGGGTAGAGTTGAACTATCAAAAGATAGAAAAGTTCACATATGCTCTTATCCTCACCTCTCGAAGGCTCCAACCTTATTTCCAAGCTCACACTATAAGGGTCTGTACTAATCAACCCATGAAGCACATTCTACAAAACACAGATCTGGCAGGAAGGATGCTACAATGGGATGTAAAACTGTCCGAGTTTGATTTGAAATATGAACTTTGGACAACAATCGAATTCCAGTACCACGCCGACTTTGTGGCCGAATACACTAAAAGTCAGGGAAGTCCAGGAACTTGGAGTTTATATATAGATGGATCGTCCAATAAAGCTGGCAGTGGAGCTAGTGTTATCCTAAAAAGTGAGTAAGGAACTCGGATAGAACTCTCATTAAAGTTTGAGTCTCCTGCTTCTAATAACCAAGCAGAATATGAAGCCTTGCTTGCGGGATTGAAGTTGGCTAAAGATGTGGCGGCACAAAGGTTGTTGGTGTTCAGCGATTCCCAAGTGGTAACATCACAAATTAATGACACGTATCAAGCCAAAGATCCCAACATGAAGAAATACTTAGACGAATCATGGGAACAACTAGCACAGTTCTCGGAAAGAGATGTCCAACATATAACTTGAGAGTCTAATGCCCGAGCAGATGCCCTTTCTGAGTTAGCCAGCACCAAGCCAGGGGGCAACGATAGAAGCCTCATCCAAGAAACTCTCCACGCACCATCAATACCAAAAGTAGATGACAATTCGAACATAATGACCATATCCGACCAAAATTTGGGACAGATGACCCCTATAGTCAACAATCTTAAGTTTGATGTTATTCCTAATGAAAAAGAGGCTTAAAGGCTCATAACAAAGGCACAAAATTATACCTTGGTCCATAATGTTCTATATAAAAGAGGAGTATCAACACCTCTCTTAAAGTGTGTCCTGACCTCTAATATGAAGGAGGTCTTAGAGGAAGTACACAATGGCATATATGGGAACCACTTGGGAGCCCGATCACTAGTGGTGCACAAAACTGGCTCTGCAGAATTCGCACAGCTAGACCGGCAAGTATACAGGGTCGTCCAAGTAATACCTGAGGTGAGTCAGAGTCGATCTCACGAGGATTTTTGGTTTGAGCAAGCAGTGGACACCTTGCAGATCTTAGTTAGGTGGATAGAAATTATAGTTTGTCACGAAAAGCATATAAAACAGATAAATAGAACGTTACTAGGTGGATAGGAATTCAATGGTGATAGAATGGTTGAGTCTTTGGAGATGCTTTGTCCTTCCGGATTAACTTTTCTTACTGTCTTCTTCAATAACCTTTTGATTCCCTCAATGGCAGCCGTAAGTGATTAACTCATGTCCTTTCATCAAGTTAACCTCCTCTACTTCAGCAATCCACCACGTTGAGATGACTCATGTCCCCTCATCAAGCCACCTCTAGGTTTCTCACTATAGGAGAAGATGAAGCTCTAAGCAATCCACTCCCTTTCACGATCCTACTGAAGATGCCACAAACAAGGCAAATCTTTCGGATCAGAAAGTGCTGCTTCTCTGACTCTAGCCTTAGTGCCACAGAAACTTCACACACCCATAGTCAACGGGATTATATGTCACATATCCAAAGTTGCTCAGATGCTTTATTGGAATCCGCAATGCAATCTCTAGCTTTAGTTCAATGCTATCCGAGTCAAGAATCACACGGAACCCATGTAGAACAAGGGTGATTGTCACGGGTCACCCTCAATTCATTAGATGAAGAACGAGGTTGCATAAGAGAATAGAATCAGACATATTGAGCAAGAACAGTAATATTATTGATCCATGAAACTCAACAGAGCTCCTAACCCTAACCTTAGGAGGTTAGTGACTCATACTGTACATAATAGCAAAGTATTCGAATGGGGGAGGGAGAAGATCCTAAACAAGGGTGATCTTCTCCTATATATACTAATCTAATAACTAAGGATTACAGAAATAAGATAAACTAAGTTGATAGTATGAAAATCCACTTCTGGGGACCACTTGGTGAGTGTTTAAGCTGAGCTTGAGTGTCTCCCACGTGCTAGTGTCCCTTAAGGGCGTTGAACGCTGGCTAGGGACCCCCTTTTGGGCGCTGAACTCGAGTTGCTCCCTTGTGGGTGCTAGACGCCAGGAATAGGGCTGGTGGCTGGCGTTGAATCTAGATAATACTATTGATTCTCTTAGTTAAGTTCTTTTTGAATTTTGAACACAGCTTCTTTAGTGTCTTGGTCGTGACCCTAAGAACTTTTTTTTTTCCAGTATTACCATCGGATACATAGACACTTAACTAGGTGAACCCTTTCAGATTGTGACTCAGCTTTGCTGGAGTCCCCAGCCAGTGGTGTCCAGAGTTCTTAAGCAGACTCTTTGCTTTGGACCATGACTTTAACTGCTCAGTCTCAAGTTTTTTCACTTGACACCTTCACACAACAAGCATATAGTTAGAGAAGCAGCTCAATTGAACTGTTTAGGCTAAAATATTTCTTTTAGGCCCTCCTAACCATTGATGCTCAAAGCCTTGGATCCTTGCTCTTGACTTTTGGTTTAAAGAGCTATTGGCTTTTTGTTCTTGCCTTTTGGTTTAAAGAGCTATTGGCTTTTTCTGCTTGCTTTTTTTTTTGCATATTTATTTTTTTTTCTTTTTTTTTTTGCTTTTATTGCTTTTTGCTGCTTTTTCTTGCTTCAAGAATCAATTTTTTGAATTTTTCAGATCACCAATAATACTTCACTTTTATCCTCATTCTTTTAAGAGCCAACATTCTTAACTCCAACATCAAATATGCATTATTTATTCATACATTCAAAAAATAAAAGCAATGCCACCACATCAAATAATTGAACTATTCTTAATATTAAATTCGAAATCTATGTATCATTACTGTTTCTAAAAAAATCAAAACTTTATTCAAGTTCAATAAGATGATAAGAGGAATATTTTATAGCTAATTGGAAAATAAAAACTTAAATCCTAATAATACTCATGCACTTCTTAAATTAAAAGATAGAAATGTAAATAAACATAAAAAAATTGAAAGACTACTAGTGTTCATGTAAATCTAAACATAAGAAATTGGAATTAGAATAGCCACAGAAATAGGGAGGTGGAACTCAACCACCTTAATCATGTGAGGCGTTTGGCTCTTCAAGGGATAATTTCTGACACTTCAGTTCTTCTAGCTCATGCCCCTGATTCTCTTGTTCCTTGACTAGTTTGCAAAGCATGCTAGTGTGATCTTTTTACTCCTCTCTTAATTGATCTAAGGTGGTTTGCAATTGTGCAACAGATGCAATATTCAATTGAAGGGATCTCTTAAGGCTCAGGTGCCTTCCTTTTAGGTGGATCAGCTGGAACTTGGGTGCTTTTCATCACTTGCTTGGTGATTGGGCTTTCTACTAGGATGAAAGAATCTTTGTTAATCCTGACTCCGGCCTCTTTACACAAGCAAAAGATAAGGTTTGGATAGGCTAATCTGGCTTGAGTTGACATCATGTTTGCCACTTTGTATAGCTCAAAAGGAATTATTTGGTGGACTTCCACCTCATTCCTCATCATAATGCAGTGAATCATCACAGCCCTTCTGATGGTAACTTTAGAGCGGTTGCTAGTAGGGAGTATAGAATGCCCAATGAAATCCAACCAGCCCCTAGAAATTGGTTTGAGATCTACTCCTCTCAGTTGGTTTGGGTTACCTCTTGTGTTGTTGATCCACTTAGTTCCAGGCAGACATATGTCTTCTAGAATCTAATCCAACTTCGGATTAGTCACCACCCTCCTATTAAAGGATTCTGGATCATCCTTTTGGGGAGGTAACTTGAAGGCACAAGTACAAACCCCAATAAAAATCGAGAGTATTTAAACCTCGAGTCGTCTCACAAGGAATTGCAATGAAGTGATCAATTATTGGCTATGAAGGAACAAGGGGGTTTGATTTGGTGATTGACAAGAAAAGTAAATAACATGAAAGTAAATAACAATTAATAAACAAAGGAAGGAAAAGGAACTCTTGGCTAAGGCATTAAAATTGAGATCACCATCCTTGTCTACAAACCATATATTGAAAATTATGAGGGACCAACCCATCAAGTCTACTTCTATACTTGAAGTATGTCAAATAGGCTTGATCAACATCAACCTATAAGTCCCAACCTAGCTACTAAACGACTTAATAGTGGGCTAGTGTCAATGGGTATCAAATTGACCGACAAGGGACCCAAATCTCCAATCCAATTAGACCTATTGACTCAACGTCACTCAATTCCCTTAGCCTAGGTGTTCATACCGTGGGTCGAGCTGTATGAGCCAAGATAGAAAATGACCGACCTCTTATAAAGGTTGGTCGACACCGACTTCTTCCCAAAGAGAGCTCGGCCAAATTACTGTAAAGACCCAAATAGGCCCAAAGCAGAAGATCACAGCCCACCTAAAGGTGGCTGGCCAAAGATAAGGGGACTCACCCACAAAAGATAAGATAAGATAACTAACTTATCTCAAGGGAGGTCACACCACACTACTATAAATACACTGGAGCACCCAGGTATAACTAATACTCTGATTCTGCACAAAAAACCTGCTTAAAGCCCATGCTAACTTAAGCATCGGAGTCTCTTGCATGTACCACCACCCTTCGGTGATCAAGGATCAGTAGCACCACCAAGATCCAGCAAGTCGGACACAGCAGCTCCTACCCCATTAGAAGATCTCATCCAAGATCGACCTTCAGTTTCAGGTAACCCTCAGAACATTGGCACTGTTGTCGAGGAACCTGGAAGTCATCCCATCATCATAGAGGACAACCTTCACAACGATCACAACTCTGGCTTTGAGGACAGAACGCCGCATCAGAACACGGAGACCATACCAAAGGATATTCCTCAAAACAAGGGAGACAAACAGCCCCCAAATGCAGGAATTTTAGAGGCCATCCGTGAACAACAGAATCGCCTTAAACAGCTAGAACAAGAAGCCGACCGGCAGCGGAAGGTGATGCCAGGGCATCTTAGGCTAGTTTCACTAGCCTTTTTCTTTGTTTTTAATAGGTTTTATGCACTTTATTGAGTTATAAGTAAGCAATTGGGTTAAAAATTCATGCATGCATAGATTCATCTAACCATACTTGATTTGATGCTATTTCATGAGAATTATGCTATAATTACTTGGGTGCTAAGAATAATGAGAATTTTCATGACTTTAGCAAGGCTTTGATGTATATATTGGTTGATGATAGGTGAAGGAAAGCATGGAAGGAAGTTGAAGAATGATGCATGGAAGAGATGAATAGGAAGCAACGTTGGTGGCCATGTTGGACCACCAACGTTGCCTCAAACGTTGGAAGACAGATAGAGCAATTCTCTGTATGTGTTGCTGGTGCTCACATTTGAGGGAACATTGGCAAGCCAACGTTACCCCCAACGATGTGATAAAATGTTCAATTCTGGAGCTAAATAATTTTTGAGCGTCGCGTATGCGTCTATGACACGTACGCGTGGCAGAGCAAAATTTTTATATCCACATGTACGCGTCACCAAACGAACGTTGGAGGTCCAACGTTGCCTCAAACGCTGCCTCCAAACGTCCGTGATAAGGAGCCCAGAATTTGGAATTGAAAAACTTGAATCAACGCGCACGCGTCAGTGACGCGTACGCGTGGATGGGAAAAATGGCAATGCACGTGTAAGCGTACAGCACGTGCACGCATGGATTGGCCAATGTTGGTGGGAATGTTGCCAATCTAACGCTGAGTCCAACGCTCTTCTACATGTTTTAAAACTGGAAAATGAGATTTTTGCATCCACGCGCACGCGTGCAACACGCGCACATGGATGAACATTTTTACCCGATGAGCGCAAACGCGCAAGGCACGCGTACGCGTGGGTAGAAGAACGTTGGCACTCCAACGTTGAGTCAAACACCAATGACAACAAATTCATCTAGTTTTTAGGAAAGCGTTCGAGTCAATGGTGGCCATTAAATGTTGACTCCAACTTGAAGCACCAGAACCTTGCAATTCAAACAGATCTCTTCTCAACAGCAAGGGAAACTAATTGGAGCCATTTCAACCCAATTCCATTAAGGCCAAAAGCGCAATTCAGAGATTGAAGATCAATGGAAAAAAGTGAATAAATAGCTTAGAATTTAAGTTAGAAGTACCTTCTTCCCCCTTACCTTTTTTTTACTGGGACTTTACTTCAATTTTTACTTTCTGTTGATTTTAATTTCCAGAATTTATCTTTCAATCCGAATTTCCATTTTTAGAGCTATGAACAACTAAACCCTTTCATTGGGTTAGGGAGCTCCGTGTAATTTAATGGATCAATATTAGTTTTCATTCATCTTCTTCTTTCTTTTCTCTTGATTTTACTAGAAGTCTTTCATTCTTCATCCAATTGGATAGTTGTCTTGGGAAAGAAGCTATTCATAATTAGATCTCCTCTGAACCTTAGAAGAGGAATGAGAAGATCATGCTAGAAATACTTTCTCACATTGGATTAGATTGGGGTTTGGATGGATATAGTGACATGTAATGCTACCAATACTTTGATCTATGAATTTGTGTAGTATAATCAGTGACCAAACTTCATCTCTTCCCATGAGCACTTAAATCAAGGAATTGGGCAATTATTCATGCTTAGAGAGATTAGATTGCCAAAGAATTGGGATCTAATCACCTAAGATTGCCAAGGAGATCAATGAACGCATTGATTGAGGAAGAGATGAAAATGATTTGATCCGTAGAATTCAATATCTCCTGAAACCCAATGAATCGCCATCTCTGATCTACCCATTCTATTTACCTTCTGCTCTTTAATTTCATGCTAAACCCCCATTCCCATTTAATTTTCTTGCAATTTAAGATTCTGTCATTTAATTTCTTGCAATTTAAGTTTTCCGCCAAATTTACATTCTGTAATTCTCAACCAAATCTTATTTCGCTAAACTAGCATCGTTCTCCAATTAACGTTGATTAATCTACCAATCCCTGTGGGATTCGACCTCACTCTACAGTGGGTTTTTACTTGACGACAATCTGGTGCATTTGCCAGTAGCAAATTTGTTGAGAGGCAAATTTTCATGAATCAGGAGGATGAATGTAATGACCCAACTTCCAGAACGTCATGATCGTACCGAAAGTAAGGCGTTACTAACCTGTTTTCCTTTATTAACTATTTACTATTGAGCCTTTAGTTCGATATCGCGATTTAGTTTTATAGAAAATTCCAGAAAAATTTTCTTTTTGTTTATCAAAATCATATATCCAAGATCACTAAGTAACAATAATCACATAATTATTAATACTAGTAAGAATTTAAATAAAATTCAGGTACAACTCCTATCCCTCTGCATAAAATAAAAACTAAAGCTACAAAGGCGAGGGAATTCTATGAAAGAAACTTAAATTATGAACTTAACTCATAAATAAATTCTAGAATCGCCCACAGCTTCCAACTGATTCTTCGAACCTGTATCACTGAAAGGGTGGAAGATTTTGGGGTGAGAACAAACTACACGTTCTCAGTAGGGAATGAAAACGCCGTAAAAGTAATGATTAACATGCAAATAATTAACTTTACCTATAAAACCCCTTTTACAAAACCTTAGGAAATACTTTTTAATCTTACATTAGATAATTAATTACTTTCTTTAAAATTTCTAAAACTAAAATGGATCTCAATCGTAAAAACCTGTCATATTAAATATTTTTCAGCTACATAATTGATTCTCAGTCACAACAATAGTTTTTAATCATCTCAATACATTCACAAACTATTAACACAAATAAGAGACTCAATTCAACACCCAAACAACACAATAAGACAAACAACACAATCACAGAGAAGTATTACAGGCAAACATAACCAAATGCAAATATACAGACAATATGATGCATGTCTGTCCTAAGCAGGCCATAAACTCACGTGTCGGTTTACACCCTGCAGCCCGACATTACCTAGGAACAAGTCCTAGATATGGTTTCCCTTTGTGTCCTTAGTGCATACGTGTCGGTGGTAAAAATACCACTCCTTCGTGACTACCGGCAGTCGGCGCAAAGCCTGACCCCATAATATACGCACAAGGGGAAACAACGATCCTTATATTTTTATAAAATTTCAGCAGTACCTCCCCTGAAACTCAGACTTAGCCACCCTTACGAGTTCCCTCTTTCTCAACAATTCATCAGTCCTTTTCTCAATAATTATCAAATAGAAAATTTTCAATCAAACAGAAATTCACAACTCATGATAAATAGTAATTCAATTATACTCTGCGATTCCCACATAATCCATTAATCCAAATCCATTCTTATCAATTCATAAATAATTTCCACATAATCCATCATTAACTTCCATTTCATCAATTCATCAATTATTTTAACCAAAGGAGTAACAGTTTTTCACTTTCCAAATACCCAAAACATATTATCACCAAACTTAACCAAAATATTAGCAATATTGACACCAAAACACATAGAGTATGTATTATTTACATAATTCCAGTTCTCTTATAATATGTTCACACAAAAATTTTGCTGCATATAGTTTCCAATTATCACAAGTTATCCTTATACTTTTAGAGTTACTAATTTTATCTCTAAATTCAGATTTCATAAAAAGTCAATTTAATATTCAAGCTTCAATCTTTTAACAGTTCTCAAACTTAATTCTAATTAATCATGAACCAACATTAACAACTACCAAAACCAATTCTAACCAGTCACAAGTCAATTTCACAACCAATCCGATACATTAGCTAACTAAAAACAACAAGGAGCACTTACTCTCAATAACCAGAATACAGCCACACAACTCAACTAATTCAGTATAATCACATAGAATTAGAACCTTTCAACAATTTCATCAAAATCAGAAAAATTAATATCAATTACAGGTTCAAATACTCACAACAAAGCCCAAAGACATTCACAGCCATAACCTGAATTCAGTACTCCAGTTGAAACACTAAAACATCATCAAACTTAATCCAAATTTCATAACCTCAAGCTAAGCTTATTTCTATCAATTAGTCTCTCATAACAACAAAATAAATTACATTCACAGCAACAATCCAAACTCAATTCATCAATTATCCATATGACAATTTTTCAATAATTAACTCGGCATATTTCAATTTAATAAATTATACTAAATTAATCATTATTCACAACAGCATCTAAATTCAATCACAGCTTAGAATAATCATAAAAACTAACTAATTTCAAATACATTTTACGTCATTCATGTCAATTAAGAAATTCATAACCATTGTTAACCATTTGCACTTATCCAAATAACTTTGTAGGCATTCTAAATTAAAAACGTTTAACTTTAAAAATAAATCTCCTACCTTAGAGTGTCAAAATCCATAGAAATTGGGAAAGCTGCACTCATCAGCAACAACTCTAATAGTAGCAATATCATCTCAAAGTAGTAGCAGCAACAATTTGGCATCTCCGATCAACGGTAGCAGCATTATTTCCGATCACACTTCACTCTCGCAGTAGTAACCACGGTGGCAACAAATAGAGGGTTCAAATTCAATGGAGTCAAAAATGGAAATGAGTTCAATAGAATTGGAACTACAGATAGCTTACAATAAAATAACGGAGCAGCAGCAATAGGGTTTTCGGGTAGCTCCAGTGGCAGTAATGGCTAAGCCAACGTAAACAGTAGCAGAAACAGTGGCTGAGCAAAGGACAATGGTTCCAACCTTTGTGAACTCTCTCTCACCGTAAATGGGCTTTCTGACGGCAACAGCTTCTGATCACAACACGACAACCTGGCGCAGTGAAGATCCTTTCTTCCTCTACTCTGCGTGTATTCCGCGATGTTGGTGATAGTAGCATCCAGCGAACCCTCCTCCTCCAGCGGCGGCTCCTGCGACGGCACCAAGGCACGACGGCGACGGAAGGCACGGCGACACAACTTCACGCAGTGGGTCACACTCCTCCTTGTGTCACTGACTAGCGTCCTCCTTCCTGAGCATCGCATGTTCTCTCTCTCCGTTGGTTCTCGACGGCGACGGCTCTAAGGGAGATGACGAGCAAGGACAGCAGTGGCTCTTCATGGTGGTTGCTCTCCTTTCAGCGACGTCAGCGGCGGGACGGCTCGACATGCACGGCGCAATGATGAGATGGACGACGGCGGTACCCAGCTGGCGGTGCCACGCTTTTCTCCTTCTCTTCTTCCTCGCGGCTCCCTCACTCTTTGGATCTCAAGCTCTCTATTCTCCCTTTTCATTTTTCTGTTTCTTTCTTTTGTTTGTGTGTGTTGTGTTTAGGAAGAAAGGGGGGTAGGGTACAGCTGAGGGATGGTGAGGGTGAAAGGGTTAGGGTTTCTTATTTTAGGAATTAGGATTTTTGATTCAATTTGGAAATTTAGGTTTAGGAATTAGGGATTTTATAAAAGAATATGGATATATATGAATAGATATTTTGATAAAATTGGAGGGTAAAGTAATTTTAAAACCAAATATACTCTCTTAAAAATATTTAAGAACATTATTTATCATCGTATTGCTAAGTTGAATTAATTATTTCTAATTTAAATTATAAAATAAGCATATTAATCCTATTTTTATAAAATATAGTTTAAACTCAATATTAATTATTCAAATTAAATTATTTAACTTTTTATTATTTTTCTATTATCAAAACTCTAGTTTTAATTTGTGTAGAATAACTAATTATAATAAAAATTGTACTTGAACATTAATTAACTTAAACTTAAAGTATTTATAAAAATCAAACTAATCATTTCTAATAAATTAATTTCTAAGAGTACAAATTAATAAAATAGAACATAATTCATTCATAATAAAAATTACTTAAATTGAATGGTACAATTCTTTCTTAATTTTCAATTACTAAAATTATAATTTCAATTATATCAAATATCCAATAAAGATTATATAAAAATTCTAATTAATTTAAACTCCTATAATCATGAAACTCCATCTAATTACCTTTAGTAAAATAATTTTCTTAAAATAAAATTATCATCAAAGAAAATAAATCACAAATAACTAATTATTTAATTTTCAAAAACTAGGGTTGCTACACTGAGCAAGATTTACAAAGAGAAACCAGGAGGCGTCGAGCGCTGGAAGATAAACTCCTTAAACTCGAGGCCGACTTCAAAACAAAAGCTACTCGGTCCAATCATGAAGACGGCCCCCGTTGGGACCAAGATTCATTCACAAAGGAGATCATGAAAGCTAAAGTTCCAAAGGACTTCAAAGCCCCTGACATGACCCTGTACGACGGTACGTCCAATCTGAGCCATCATCTCAGCAATTTCAGAAGTCGAATGTATCTTACAGATGCCTGATGTGAGAATTTATGTTGATCTAAAATTTCACAAAAATAGAATCTCGTTGCAAGCATAGCCTAAACCAACACTGAACTCTCATAATCAAAGTTTAATTCAAAGATGTCACAATTCAACATAAAATAATTGGGAGTTTTAAATCCCGGGTCGTTCTCCCTAGGAATTGCAATTAAGTGTCATATTATTGTCTTTGAGGGAACTGGGGTTGCAAGAGAAGCAAGAAATGTAAATAGCAAGGAATTAAATAAACATGCAAGAAATTAAAAGTCAAAGCAATAAAAGTCAAAGCAATTAAAGCAAGAAAAGGGAATTTCCAATGCAAGAAAACCTCTTGGCAAGTAATTGAGAGCTAAGATTACCTATCATAGCCATTGACCACAAACACATGATGATTATGAAGAGTTAATCCTACTTAGTCAACCTTACATCGAAGATAAGTCAAATAGGCATACTTAACTTCAATCCCTAAGTCCTATGTCAACACTAATGGGTCACATAGAGTCAAGGGAAACCAAATCAACTAACTACTCTAATATATCAAACAAGAATAGATATCAATGACTCAAAAATCACCAAAGTCATCAATTTTAAAGAGGGAGAAAGAAAACCTCAACCTCGTTTGATAGTGAACCAGAAAGAACCTTCCTGAGATTAAAGAGGGAAGCAAGAGGAAAGAGGGCTGTTGGTGCAGAAGAAGAGGAGGAAGACTTGGATATAACCATGGAGGATGATATGGAAAACCATCATGAAGGAGAGGTGAACAATCATGCAAGAAGAGGTGCAGCTAACCCTGCTGGACAAGAGAGGAGAGTTCTTGGATCCTACATCAATCCAAACCCAGGAAACTGTGGTAGCAGTATTCAAAAGCCAACCATCCATGCTAATAATTTCGAATTGAAGCCTCAGCTCATAACTCTTGTGCAAAACAACTGTTCTTTTGGAGAAAGTGCCCAAGAGGATCCAAATGAGCATTTCACTAAATTCCAAAGGATATGAGACACGGTTAAATCTAATGGTGTTCATCCTGAAACTTATAGATTGCTACTGTTTCTATTTTCTTTGAGGGACAAAGCATCAAAATGGCTAGAAACATTTGCCAATGAAAGCTTGACAACTTGGGAGGATGTTGTGAATAGATTCTTAACAAGGTTCTACCCTCCACAAAAAGTAAACAGGCTGAGAATTGAAGTGCAGACATTCAGATAGCAAAATGGTGAGACTATCTATGAAGCCTAGGAGAGATTCAAAGATTTGACAAGGAAATGCCCCCCTGATATGTTTAATGAGTGGGTGCAACTTCATATCTTCTATGAAGGGCTGAATTGTTAATCAAAGAAAGCTGTAGACCACTCATCTAGAGGATTTCTTAACAAGAAGAAGACCATTGAAGAAGCCATTGATGTCATAGAGATAGTGGCTAACAATGAGTATTTTTATGCCTCAAACAGAAGCAACAACAGGAGAGTATTAGAATTAAACCATATGGATTCAATCCTGGCCCAGAATAAGATGATCACCAAGCAACTGACTGAATTGACCAAGCAAATATAGAAAAATCAGGCTACAACTATCCACACTTAACCATCACCTCAAGGAGAGTTAGAAATAGAAGAAGGAGTTAACTGGGAGGAAGCTAATTACCTTGGAAATTCATCTAGGCAAGCTCATGATCCATATTCTAAGACCTATAGCTCTGGTTGGAGGAACCACCCAAACTTTGGGTAGGAAAACCAATAAAACCAAGGCCAAGACCACAGACCCCATAATCCAAACCAGTATAACAACTCCACTCACCAAAACTCCAACCAAAAACCATACCAGACCACACAAAACACTTATTTATAGCCACCATACCAAAGCCACGATAACCACTCAAAACACCCTAATTTCAACCAACCATCACCACATGATGATGACAGAATGGCCAAAATGGAAGCTATGCTTTCAAATCTTTGCAAGGAGTTTAAAGACACGAAGAAATTTCATGAGGAAGTGACATCCAATCTGCAAAATCAAGATGCTGCCACTCAGAAACTTGAAGCACAAATTGGATACTTATCCAAGCAAGCTCCTGGCCACAAGTTAGGTAATGCCACCAGGACAACTTCAAGAGAGAAATGCAAAGCTATTACCCTCAGAAGGGGAAAGGAATTGAAAGAGACTTCAAGGGAGACTCAAGAAGAGAAGGCAGAGGGCAGTCCAAATGCCAAGGAAGAAGCACAAGCACCTACACCCAACCCATCAAAGGAGAAAGAAGTTCTAAGGTCATATGTCCCAAAGGCCCCTTACCCTCAGCACTTAATGAAGAATGCAAAGAACAACCAATTCTCCAAATTTTTGGAGATCTTCAAGAAACTTCAAATCAATATTTCCTTTGCTGAAGCACTAGAGCAAATGCCACTCTATACTAAGTTTCTGAAGGAATTAATGACCAAGAAGAGAAGCTGGAGGAATGATGAAACTGTGGTATTAACTAAAGAATGTAGTGCTATCATCCAACACAAGTTGCCTCAAAAATTGAAGGACCCAAGAAGCTTTCAAATTCCATGCATCATAGGGAAAATAATAATTGAAAAAGCCTTATGTGACTTGGGAGCTAGTATAAATTTGATGTCCTTAACAATGATGAAAAGAATGAAGATTGAGGAAGCTAAACCAACAAGAATGGCCCTCCAATTGGCAGGTCGATCATTCAAATACCCTCATGGAATAGTAGAAGATTTGTTAGTAAAAGTAGGAGACTTTATCTTCCCTGCTGATTTTGTGGTATTAGACATGGAGGAAGAAGTTAAGGCTTCAATAATTCTGGGGAGGCCATTTTTAGCTACTGCTGGAGCCATCATTGATGTCCAAAAGGGTGAACTTACCCTTAGGTTACATGAAGAGAGAATGGTGTTCAATGTATTCAAGGCCATGAGCTATCCACCAGAGTCACTGGGAGAGTGTATGAGGTTGGATGCAGTGGAAATTGTGGTGCAAGAAGCCTTTGAAGAAGCACTTGAAGGATTGACAGAGAGTGATTTCATGTTAAATGTTGAGGTTGCTAATGACAATTCAGCTTAAGTGCCTATTCCAGGTACATCGGAGGAGAGGAAAAAGGAGAAAGAAGCACCCAAATCGGAGCTGAAAGCACTGCCACCTACTCTCAAGTATACATACTTGGGAAGTGATGGAAGTTATCCAGTGATCATCAATTCTGCCCATAGTCAAGAACAAGAAGAGGAGTTAATCAAGGTGCTGCAAAAGCATCAAGATGCCATTGGATGGACCTTTGCTGACTTAAAAGGGATAAGCTCATCCATATGCATGCATAAGATCTTGCTGGAAGATGATGCCAAACCCTCCATTCAAGCCCAAAGAAGATTGAATCCTGTCATGAAAGAAGTGGTCCAAAAAGAGGTTATGAAGCTATGGCAGGCAGGAGTAATCTATCCCATTTCAAATAGCCCATGGGTGAGCCCTGTCCATGTGGCTCCAAAGAAAAGAGGGAACACAGTTGTACCCAATGAGAAGAACGAACTCATCCTCACAAGAACAGTAACAGGTTGGAGGATGTGCATTAACTATAGGAAACTCAATGAGGCAACTAGAAAAGATCATTTTCTACTTCCTTTCATGAATCAGATGCTGGAGAGATTGGCAGGACATGCATATTACTATTTTCATGATCTAAGGTGGTTTGCAATTGTGCAACAGATGCAATATTCAATTGAAGGGATCTCTTAAGGCTCAGGTGCCTTCCTTTTAGGTGGATCAGCTGGAACTTGGGCGCTTTTCATCACTTGCTTGGTGATTGGGCTTTCTACTAGGATGAAAGAATCTTTGTTAATCCTGACTCCGGCCTCTTTACACAAGCAAAAGATAAGGTTTGGATAGGCTAATCTGGCTTGAGTTGACATCATGTTTGCCACTTTGTATAGCTCAAAAGGAATTATTTGGTGGACTTCCACCTCATTCCTCATCATAATGCAGTGAATCATCACAGCCCTTCTGATGGTAACTTTAAAGCGGTTGCTAGTAGGGAGTATAGAATGCCCAATGAAATCCAACCAGCCCCTAGAAATTGGTTTGAGATCTACTCCTCTCAGTTGGTTTGGGTTACCTCTTGTGTTGTTGATCCACTTAGTTCCAGGCAGACATATGTCTTCTAGAATCTAATCCAACTTCGGATTAGTCACCACCCTCCTATTAAAGGATTCTGGATCATCCTTTTGGGGAGGTAACTTGAAGGCACAAGTACAAACCCCAATAAAAATCGAGAGTATTTAAACCTCGAGTCGTCTCACAAGGAATTGCAATGAAGTGATCAATTATTGGCTATGAAGGAACAAGGGGGTTTGATTTGGTGATTGACAAGAAAAGTAAATAACATGAAAGTAAATAACAATTAATAAACAAAGGAAGGAAAAGGAACTCTTGGCTAAGGCATTAAAATTGAGATCACCATCCTTGTCTACAAACCATATATTGAAAATTATGAGGGACCAACCCATCAAGTCTACTTCTATACTTGAAGTATGTCAAATAGGCTTGATCAACATCAACCTATAAGTCCCAACCTAGCTACTAAACGACTTAATAGTGGGCTAGTGTCAATGGGTATCAAATTGACCGACAAGGGACCCAAATCTCCAATCCAATTAGACCTATTGACTCAACGTCACTCAATTCCCTTAGCCTAGGTGTTCATACCGTGGGTCGAGCTGTATGAGCCAAGATAGAAAATGACCGACCTCTTATAAAGGTTGGTCGACACCGACTTCTTCCCAAAGAGAGCTCGGCCAAATTACTGTAAAGACCCAAATAGGCCCAAAGCAGAAGATCACAGCCCACCTAAAGGTGGCTGGCCAAAGATAAGGGGACTCACCCACAAAAGATAAGATAAGATAACTAACTTATCTCAAGGGAGGTCACACCACACTACTATAAATACACTGGAGCACCCAGGTATAACTAATACTCTGATTCTGCACAAAAAACCTGCTTAAAGCCCATGCTAACTTAAGCATCGGAGTCTCTTGCATGTACCACCACCCTTCGGTGATCAAGGATCAGTAGCACCACCAAGATCCAGCAAGTCGGACACAGCAGCTCCTACCCCATTAGAAGATCTCATCCAAGATCGACCTTCAGTTTCAGGTAACCCTCAGAACATTGGCACTGTTGTCGAGGAACCTGGAAGTCATCCCATCATCATAGAGGACAACCTTCACAACGATCACAACTCTGGCTTTGAGGACAGAACGCCGCATCAGAACACGGAGACCATACCAAAGGATATTCCTCAAAACAAGGGAGACAAACAGCCCCCAAATGCAGGAATTTTAGAGGCCATCCGTGAACAACAGAATCGCCTTAAACAGCTAGAACAAGAAGTCGACCGGCAGCGGAAGGTGATGCCAGGGCATCTTAGGCTAGTTTCACTAGCCTTTTTCTTTGTTTTTAATAGGTTTTATGCACTTTATTGAGTTATAAGTAAGCAATTGGGTTAAAAATTCATGCATGCATAGATTCATCTAACCATACTTGATTTGATGCTATTTCATGAGAATTATGCTATAATTACTTGGGTGCTAAGAATAATGAGAATTTTCATGACTTTAGCAAGGCTTTGATGTATATATTGGTTGATGATAGGTGAAGGAAAGCATGGAAGGAAGTTGAAGAATGATGCATGGAAGAGATGAATAGGAAGCAACGTTGGTGGCCATGTTGGACCACCAACGTTGCCTCAAACGTTGGAAGACAGATAGAGCAATTCTCTGTATGTGTTGCTGGTGCTCACATTTGAGGGAACATTGGCAAGCCAACGTTACCCCCAACGATGTGATAAAATGTTCAATTCTGGAGCTAAATAATTTTTGAGCGTCGCGTATGCGTCTATGACACGTACGCGTGGCAGAGCAAAATTTTTATATCCACATGTACGCGTCACCAAACGAACGTTGGAGGTCCAACGTTGCCTCAAACGCTGCCTCCAAACGTCCGTGATAAGGAGCCCAGAATTTGGAATTGAAAAACTTGAATCAACGCGCACGCGTCAGTGACGCGTACGCGTGGATGGGAAAAATGGCAATGCACGTGTAAGCGTACAGCACGTGCACGCATGGATTGGCCAATGTTGGTGGGAATGTTGCCAATCTAACGCTGAGTCCAACGCTCTTCTACATGTTTTAAAACTGGAAAATGAGATTTTTGCATCCACGCGCACGCGTGCAACACGCGCACATGGATGAACATTTTTACCCGATGAGCGCAAACGCGCAAGGCACGCGTACGCGTGGGTAGAAGAACGTTGGCACTCCAACGTTGAGTCAAACACCAATGACAACAAATTCATCTAGTTTTTAGGAAAGCGTTCGAGTCAATGGTGGCCATTAAATGTTGACTCCAACTTGAAGCACCAGAACCTTGCAATTCAAACAGATCTCTTCTCAACAGCAAGGGAAACTAATTGGAGCCATTTCAACCCAATTCCATTAAGGCCAAAAGCGCAATTCAGAGATTGAAGATCAATGGAAAAAAGTGAATAAATAGCTTAGAATTTAAGTTAGAAGTACCTTCTTCCCCCTTACCTTTTTTTTACTGGGACTTTACTTCAATTTTTACTTTCTGTTGATTTTAATTTCCAGAATTTATCTTTCAATCCGAATTTCCATTTTTAGAGCTATGAACAACTAAACCCTTTCATTGGGTTAGGGAGCTCCGTGTAATTTAATGGATCAATATTAGTTTTCATTCATCTTCTTCTTTCTTTTCTCTTGATTTTACTAGAAGTCTTTCATTCTTCATCCAATTGGATAGTTGTCTTGGGAAAGAAGCTATTCATAATTAGATCTCCTCTGAACCTTAGAAGAGGAATGAGAAGATCATGCTAGAAATACTTTCTCACATTGGATTAGATTGGGGTTTGGATGGATATAGTGACATGTAATGCTACCAATACTTTGATCTATGAATTTGTGTAGTATAATCAGTGACCAAACTTCATCTCTTCCCATGAGCACTTAAATCAAGGAATTGGGCAATTATTCATGCTTAGAGAGATTAGATTGCCAAAGAATTGGGATCTAATCACCTAAGATTGCCAAGGAGATCAATGAACGCATTGATTGAGGAAGAGATGAAAATGATTTGATCCGTAGAATTCAATATCTCCTGAAACCCAATGAATCGCCATCTCTGATCTACCCATTCTATTTACCTTCTGCTCTTTAATTTCATGCTAAACCCCCATTCCCATTTAATTTTCTTGCAATTTAAGATTCTGTCATTTAATTTCTTGCAATTTAAGTTTTCCGCCAAATTTACATTCTGTAATTCTCAACCAAATCTTATTTCGCTAAACTAGCATCGTTCTCCAATTAACGTTGATTAATCTACCAATCCCTGTGGGATTCGACCTCACTCTACAGTGGGTTTTTACTTGACGACAATCTGGTGCATTTGCCAGTAGCAAATTTGTTGAGAGGCAAATTTTCATGAATCAGGAGGATGAATGTAATGACCCAACTTCCAGAACGTCATGATCGTACCGAAAGTAAGGCGTTACTAACCTGTTTTCCTTTATTAACTATTTACTATTGAGCCTTTAGTTCGATATCGCGATTTAGTTTTATAGAAAATTCCAGAAAAATTTTCTTTTTGTTTATCAAAATCATATATCCAAGATCACTAAGTAACAATAATCACATAATTATTAATACTAGTAAGAATTTAAATAAAATTCAGGTACAACTCCTATCCCTCTGCATAAAATAAAAACTAAAGCTACAAAGGCGAGGGAATTCTATGAAAGAAACTTAAATTATGAACTTAACTCATAAATAAATTCTAGAATCGCCCACAGCTTCCAACTGATTCTTCGAACCTGTATCACTGAAAGGGTGGAAGATTTTGGGGTGAGAACAAACTACACGTTCTCAGTAGGGAATGAAAACGCCGTAAAAGTAATGATTAACATGCAAATAATTAACTTTACCTATAAAACCCCTTTTACAAAACCTTAGGAAATACTTTTTAATCTTACATTAGATAATTAATTACTTTCTTTAAAATTTCTAAAACTAAAATGGATCTCAATCGTAAAAACCTGTCATATTAAATATTTTTCAGCTACATAATTGATTCTCAGTCACAACAATAGTTTTTAATCATCTCAATACATTCACAAACTATTAACACAAATAAGAGACTCAATTCAACACCCAAACAACACAATAAGACAAACAACACAATCACAGAGAAGTATTACAGGCAAACATAACCAAATGCAAATATACAGACAATATGATGCATGTCTGTCCTAAGCAGGCCATAAACTCACGTGTCGGTTTACACCCTGCAGCCCGACATTACCTAGGAACAAGTCCTAGATATGGTTTCCCTTTGTGTCCTTAGTGCATACGTGTCGGTGGTAAAAATACCACTCCTTCGTGACTACCGGCAGTCGGCGCAAAGCCTGACCCCATAATATACGCACAAGGGGAAACAACGATCCTTATATTTTTATAAAATTTCAGCAGTACCTCCCCTGAAACTCAGACTTAGCCACCCTTACGAGTTCCCTCTTTCTCAACAATTCATCAGTCCTTTTCTCAATAATTATCAAATAGAAAATTTTCAATCAAACAGAAATTCACAACTCATGATAAATAGTAATTCAATTATACTCTGCGATTCCCACATAATCCATTAATCCAAATCCATTCTTATCAATTCATAAATAATTTCCACATAATCCATCATTAACTTCCATTTCATCAATTCATCAATTATTTTAACCAAAGGAGTAACAGTTTTTCACTTTCCAAATACCCAAAACATATTATCACCAAACTTAACCAAAATATTAGCAATATTGACACCAAAACACATAGAGTATGTATTATTTACATAATTCCAGTTCTCTTATAATATGTTCACACAAAAATTTTGCTGCATATAGTTTCCAATTATCACAAGTTATCCTTATACTTTTAGAGTTACTAATTTTATCTCTAAATTCAGATTTCATAAAAAGTCAATTTAATATTCAAGCTTCAATCTTTTAACAGTTCTCAAACTTAATTCTAATTAATCATGAACCAACATTAACAACTACCAAAACCAATTCTAACCAGTCACAAGTCAATTTCACAACCAATCCGATACATTAGCTAACTAAAAACAACAAGGAGCACTTACTCTCAATAACCAGAATACAGCCACACAACTCAACTAATTCAGTATAATCACATAGAATTAGAACCTTTCAACAATTTCATCAAAATCAGAAAAATTAATATCAATTACAGGTTCAAATACTCACAACAAAGCCCAAAGACATTCACAGCCATAACCTGAATTCAGTACTCCAGTTGAAACACTAAAACATCATCAAACTTAATCCAAATTTCATAACCTCAAGCTAAGCTTATTTCTATCAATTAGTCTCTCATAACAACAAAATAAATTACATTCACAGCAACAATCCAAACTCAATTCATCAATTATCCATATGACAATTTTTCAATAATTAACTCGGCATATTTCAATTTAATAAATTATACTAAATTAATCATTATTCACAACAGCATCTAAATTCAATCACAGCTTAGAATAATCATAAAAACTAACTAATTTCAAATACATTTTACGTCATTCATGTCAATTAAGAAATTCATAACCATTGTTAACCATTTGCACTTATCCAAATAACTTTGTAGGCATTCTAAATTAAAAACGTTTAACTTTAAAAATAAATCTCCTACCTTAGAGTGTCAAAATCCATAGAAATTGGGAAAGCTGCACTCATCAGCAACAACTCTAATAGTAGCAATATCATCTCAAAGTAGTAGCAGCAACAATTTGGCATCTCCGATCAACGGTAGCAGCATTATTTCCGATCACACTTCACTCTCGCAGTAGTAACCACGGTGGCAACAAATAGAGGGTTCAAATTCAATGGAGTCAAAAATGGAAATGAGTTCAATAGAATTGGAACTACAGATAGCTTACAATAAAATAACGGAGCAGCAGCAATAGGGTTTTCGGGTAGCTCCAGTGGCAGTAATGGCTAAGCCAACGTAAACAGTAGCAGAAACAGTGGCTGAGCAAAGGACAATGGTTCCAACCTTTGTGAACTCTCTCTCACCGTAAATGGGCTTTCTGACGGCAACAGCTTCTGATCACAACACGACAACCTGGCGCAGTGAAGATCCTTTCTTCCTCTACTCTGCGTGTATTCCGCGATGTTGGTGATAGTAGCATCCAGCGAACCCTCCTCCTCCAGCGGCGGCTCCTGCGACGGCACCAAGGCACGACGGCGACGGAAGGCACGGCGACACAACTTCACGCAGTGGGTCACACTCCTCCTTGTGTCACTGACTAGCGTCCTCCTTCCTGAGCATCGCATGTTCTCTCTCTCCGTTGGTTCTCGACGGCGACGGCTCTAAGGGAGATGACGAGCAAGGACAGCAGTGGCTCTTCATGGTGGTTGCTCTCCTTTCAGCGACGTCAGCGGCGGGACGGCTCGACATGCACGGCGCAATGATGAGATGGACGACGGCGGTACCCAGCTGGCGGTGCCACGCTTTTCTCCTTCTCTTCTTCCTCGCGGCTCCCTCACTCTTTGGATCTCAAGCTCTCTATTCTCCCTTTTCATTTTTCTGTTTCTTTCTTTTGTTTGTGTGTGTTGTGTTTAGGAAGAAAGGGGGGTAGGGTACAGCTGAGGGATGGTGAGGGTGAAAGGGTTAGGGTTTCTTATTTTAGGAATTAGGATTTTTGATTCAATTTGGAAATTTAGGTTTAGGAATTAGGGATTTTATAAAAGAATATGGATATATATGAATAGATATTTTGATAAAATTGGAGGGTAAAGTAATTTTAAAACCAAATATACTCTCTTAAAAATATTTAAGAACATTATTTATCATCGTATTGCTAAGTTGAATTAATTATTTCTAATTTAAATTATAAAATAAGCATATTAATCCTATTTTTATAAAATATAGTTTAAACTCAATATTAATTATTCAAATTAAATTATTTAACTTTTTATTATTTTTCTATTATCAAAACTCTAGTTTTAATTTGTGTAGAATAACTAATTATAATAAAAATTGTACTTGAACATTAATTAACTTAAACTTAAAGTATTTATAAAAATCAAACTAATCATTTCTAATAAATTAATTTCTAAGAGTACAAATTAATAAAATAGAACATAATTCATTCATAATAAAAATTACTTAAATTGAATGGTACAATTCTTTCTTAATTTTCAATTACTAAAATTATAATTTCAATTATATCAAATATCCAATAAAGATTATATAAAAATTCTAATTAATTTAAACTCCTATAATCATGAAACTCCATCTAATTACCTTTAGTAAAATAATTTTCTTAAAATAAAATTATCATCAAAGAAAATAAATCACAAATAACTAATTATTTAATTTTCAAAAACTAGGGTTGCTACACTGAGCAAGATTTACAAAGAGAAACCAGGAGGCGTCGAGCGCTGGAAGATAAACTCCTTAAACTCGAGGCCGACTTCAAAACAAAAGCTACTCGGTCCAATCATGAAGACGGCCCCCGTTGGGACCAAGATTCATTCACAAAGGAGATCATGAAAGCTAAAGTTCCAAAGGACTTCAAAGCCCCTGACATGACCCTGTACGACGGTACGTCCAATCTGAGCCATCATCTCAGCAATTTCAGAAGTCGAATGTATCTTACAGATGCCTGATGTGAGAATTTATGTTGATCTAAAATTTCACAAAAATAGAATCTCGTTGCAAGCATAGCCTAAACCAACACTGAACTCTCATAATCAAAGTTTAATTCAAAGATGTCACAATTCAACATAAAATAATTGGGAGTTTTAAATCCCGGGTCGTTCTCCCTAGGAATTGCAATTAAGTGTCATATTATTGTCTTTGAGGGAACTGGGGTTGCAAGAGAAGCAAGAAATGTAAATAGCAAGGAATTAAATAAACATGCAAGAAATTAAAAGTCAAAGCAATAAAAGTCAAAGCAATTAAAGCAAGAAAAGGGAATTTCCAATGCAAGAAAACCTCTTGGCAAGTAATTGAGAGCTAAGATTACCTATCATAGCCATTGACCACAAACACATGATGATTATGAAGAGTTAATCCTACTTAGTCAACCTTACATCGAAGATAAGTCAAATAGGCATACTTAACTTCAATCCCTAAGTCCTATGTCAACACTAATGGGTCACATAGAGTCAAGGGAAACCAAATCAACTAACTACTCTAATATATCAAACAAGAATAGATATCAATGACTCAAAAATCACCAAAGTCATCAATTTTAAAGAGGGAGAAAGAAAACCTCAACCTCGTTTGATAGTGAACCAGAAAGAACCTTCCTGAGATTAAAGAGGGAAGCAAGAGGAAAGAGGGCTGTTGGTGCAGAAGAAGAGGAGGAAGACTTGGATATAACCATGGAGGATGATATGGAAAACCATCATGAAGGAGAGGTGAACAATCATGCAAGAAGAGGTGCAGCTAACCCTGCTGGACAAGAGAGGAGAGTTCTTGGATCCTACATCAATCCAAACCCAGGAAACTGTGGTAGCAGTATTCAAAAGCCAACCATCCATGCTAATAATTTCGAATTGAAGCCTCAGCTCATAACTCTTGTGCAAAACAACTGTTCTTTTGGAGAAAGTGCCCAAGAGGATCCAAATGAGCATTTCACTAAATTCCAAAGGATATGAGACACGGTTAAATCTAATGGTGTTCATCCTGAAACTTATAGATTGCTACTGTTTCTATTTTCTTTGAGGGACAAAGCATCAAAATGGCTAGAAACATTTGCCAATGAAAGCTTGACAACTTGGGAGGATGTTGTGAATAGATTCTTAACAAGGTTCTACCCTCCACAAAAAGTAAACAGGCTGAGAATTGAAGTGCAGACATTCAGATAGCAAAATGGTGAGACTATCTATGAAGCCTAGGAGAGATTCAAAGATTTGACAAGGAAATGCCCCCCTGATATGTTTAATGAGTGGGTGCAACTTCATATCTTCTATGAAGGGCTGAATTGTTAATCAAAGAAAGCTGTAGACCACTCATCTGGAGGATTTCTTAACAAGAAGAAGACCATTGAAGAAGCCATTGATGTCATAGAGATAGTGGCTAACAATGAGTATTTTTATGCCTCAAACAGAAGCAACAACAGGAGAGTATTAGAATTAAACCATATGGATTCAATCCTGGCCCAGAATAAGATGATCACCAAGCAACTGACTGAATTGACCAAGCAAATATAGAAAAATCAGGCTACAACTATCCACACTTAACCATCACCTCAAGGAGAGTTAGAAATAGAAGAAGGAGTTAACTGGGAGGAAGCTAATTACCTTGGAAATTCATCTAGGCAAGCTCATGATCCATATTCTAAGACCTATAGCTCTGGTTGGAGGAACCACCCAAACTTTGGGTAGGAAAACCAATAAAACCAAGGCCAAGACCACAGACCCCATAATCCAAACCAGTATAACAACTCCACTCACCAAAACTCCAACCAAAAACCATACCAGACCACACAAAACACTTATTTATAGCCACCATACCAAAGCCACGATAACCACTCAAAACACCCTAATTTCAACCAACCATCACCACATGATGATGACAGAATGGCCAAAATGGAAGCTATGCTTTCAAATCTTTGCAAGGAGTTTAAAGACACGAAGAAATTTCATGAGGAAGTGACATCCAATCTGCAAAATCAAGATGCTGCCACTCAGAAACTTGAAGCACAAATTGGATACTTATCCAAGCAAGCTCCTGGCCACAAGTTAGGTAATGCCACCAGGACAACTTCAAGAGAGAAATGCAAAGCTATTACCCTCAGAAGGGGAAAGGAATTGAAAGAGACTTCAAGGGAGACTCAAGAAGAGAAGGCAGAGGGCAGTCCAAATGCCAAGGAAGAAGCACAAGCACCTACACCCAACCCATCAAAGGAGAAAGAAGTTCTAAGGTCATATGTCCCAAAGGCCCCTTACCCTCAGCACTTAATGAAGAATGCAAAGAACAACCAATTCTCCAAATTTTTGGAGATCTTCAAGAAACTTCAAATCAATATTTCCTTTGCTGAAGCACTAGAGCAAATGCCACTCTATACTAAGTTTCTGAAGGAATTAATGACCAAGAAGAGAAGCTGGAGGAATGATGAAACTGTGGTATTAACTAAAGAATGTAGTGCTATCATCCAACACAAGTTGCCTCAAAAATTGAAGGACCCAAGAAGCTTTCAAATTCCATGCATCATAGGGAAAATAATAATTGAAAAAGCCTTATGTGACTTGGGAGCTAGTATAAATTTGATGTCCTTAACAATGATGAAAAGAATGAAGATTGAGGAAGCTAAACCAACAAGAATGGCCCTCCAATTGGCAGGTCGATCATTCAAATACCCTCATGGAATAGTAGAAGATTTGTTAGTAAAAGTAGGAGACTTTATCTTCCCTGCTGATTTTGTGGTATTAGACATGGAGGAAGAAGTTAAGGCTTCAATAATTCTGGGGAGGCCATTTTTAGCTACTGCTGGAGCCATCATTGATGTCCAAAAGGGTGAACTTACCCTTAGGTTACATGAAGAGAGAATGGTGTTCAATGTATTCAAGGCCATGAGCTATCCACCAGAGTCACTGGGAGAGTGTATGAGGTTGGATGCAGTGGAAATTGTGGTGCAAGAAGCCTTTGAAGAAGCACTTGAAGGATTGACAGAGAGTGATTTCATGTTAAATGTTGAGGTTGCTAATGACAATTCAGCTTAAGTGCCTATTCCAGGTACATCGGAGGAGAGGAAAAAGGAGAAAGAAGCACCCAAATCGGAGCTGAAAGCACTGCCACCTACTCTCAAGTATACATACTTGGGAAGTGATGGAAGTTATCCAGTGATCATCAATTCTGCCCATAGTCAAGAACAAGAAGAGGAGTTAATCAAGGTGCTGCAAAAGCATCAAGATGCCATTGGATGGACCTTTGCTGACTTAAAAGGGATAAGCTCATCCATATGCATGCATAAGATCTTGCTGGAAGATGATGCCAAACCCTCCATTCAAGCCCAAAGAAGATTGAATCCTGTCATGAAAGAAGTGGTCCAAAAAGAGGTTATGAAGCTATGGCAGGCAGGAGTAATCTATCCCATTTCAAATAGCCCATGGGTGAGCCCTGTCCATGTGGCTCCAAAGAAAAGAGGGAACACAGTTGTACCCAATGAGAAGAACGAACTCATCCTCACAAGAACAGTAACAGGTTGGAGGATGTGCATTAACTATAGGAAACTCAATGAGGCAACTAGAAAAGATCATTTTCTACTTCCTTTCATGAATCAGATGCTGGAGAGATTGGCAGGACATGCATATTACTATTTTCTTGATGGATACTCGGGATACAATCTAATAGTGGTTGATCCTAGAGATCAAGAAAAAACCTCATTTATCTGTCCATATGGAGTTTTTGCTTACAGGCGTATGCCTTTTAGATTGTGCAATGCTCCTGCAACTTTCCAAAGATGCATGTTGTCTATTTTCTCAGAGATGATTGAAAAATTCATTGAAGTCTTCATGGATGATTTTTCGGTTTTTGGAGATTCCTTCCCCAGTTGCCTAAATCATCTTGCCTTAGTGTTAAAAAGGTGCCAAGAGACAAACCTCGTTCTAAATTGGGAGAAATGCCACTTTATGGTGACAGAGGGGATTGTCCTTGGCCATAAAATTTCAGAAAAAGGCATAGAAGTAGACAAAGCTAAGGTGGAATTAATTGAGAAATTACCTCCACCTAGTAATGTCAAGGCAATTAGAAGTTTTTTAGGCCATACTGGTTTCAACAGAAGGTTTATCAGAGATTTTTCTAAAATTGCAAAGCCTTTGAGCAACCTATTAGTTTCTGATACACCTTTTGTGTTTGATAAAAAATGCACAATAGCATTGGAAACACTGAAAAGAGAACTTTCCTCAGCACCTATTATTGCCCCACCTGATTGGAATTTGCCTTTTGAATTGATGTGTGATGCATCAGACTTTACTATGGGGGCAGTGCTGGGGCAGAGAAAAGGCAATTTAGTGTATGTTATCTATTACGCCAGCAAGGTTTTGAATGAAACTCAAAGGAATTATACCACTACCGAGAAAGAACTACTGGCAATAATGTTTGCATTTGACAAGTTTAGATCATATCTTATTGGATCTAAAGTGATTGTTTTTACTGATCATGCAGTACTAAAATATTTACTTGCAAAACAAGAGTCAAAACCAAGACTGATAAGGTGGATTTTGCTATTGCAGGAATTCAACATTGAAATTAAAGACAAGAAGGGAGTGGAGAACAAAGTAGCAGATCATTTGTCCAGAATTCCTTGTGAAGAAGATAGCACCAACCTATAAATAAAATGTCAATGAATTCTTCCCTAATGAGCAATTAATGTTGGTTCACAAGGCACCCTGGTTCGCAGACATTGCTAATTTTAAGGCTACTGGGGAAGTGCCTTCAATGATCAACAAGCATCAAAAGAGGAAACTCATCAATGATGCAAAGTATTTCATTTGGGATGAGCCATACTTATTAAAAAAATGTTCGGATGGATTGCTCATAAGGTGTATTTCAGAAGAGGAAGGAAGGGAAGTCTTATGGAATTGTCATGGTTCTGGTTATGGAGGGCATTTTGGAGGAGAAAGAACCGCAGCAAAAGTCTTGCAGTACGGGTTCTTTTGGCCCACCATCTTCAAAGATGCACGAGAGCTAGTGAAGAACTGTAATGAATGTCAGCAGGCTGGAAATCTGTCCAAGAAAAATGAGATGCCACAACAATTCATCTTGGAACTTGAGCTGTTTGACGTATGGGGATTGATTTCATGGGACCATTCCCAACTTTATACTCAAACAATTACATTTTGGAGGTAGTGGACTATGTGTCCAAATGGGTGGAAGCCATTGCGACACCTACAAATGATAAAAAGGTGGTCTTGAGCTTCCTCAGAAAGAATATCTTTAGCCAGTTTGGAGTTTCCAGAGCACTCATCAGTGATGGAGGAAGCCATTTTTGCAATAGGCCACTAGAGAACCTCCTTCTGAGATATGGAGTGAAGCACAAGGTTGCCACACCCTATCACCCCCAAACAAGTGGCCATAAAGAAGTATCCAACAGAGAGCTAAAAAGGATCCTGGAAAAGATGGTGGTAGCTTCAAGAAAAGACTGGTCGAAGAAGCTGGATGATGCTCTTTAGGCATACAGGACAGCCTTTAAGACACCAATTGGGATGTCTCCATATCAACTGGTGTATGGTAAGGCTTGTCACCTGCCATTAGAGCTTGTACAAAAAGCTTTCTGGGCCCTCAAGTTGTTAAATTTTGATAGCCAAGCTGCTGGTGAAAGGAGGCTCTTGCAACTGCAAGAGTTGGAAGAATTCAGATCCCAAGCCTATGAAAATACCAAAATCTACAAAGAAAAGGCAAAAGAAATACATCACCTCAAGATGGCACCAAGAAGCTTTGAGGAAGGACAAAGAGTGCTACTTTACAACTCCAGACTGAAACTTTTCCCTGGAAAATTAATATCAAGGTGGTTAGGCCTTTTTCTTGTCAACAAAGTCTCACCTTATGGAAACATAGAAATCATGGAAGAAAGCTCACAACGGACCTTCACTGTGAATGGACAAAGACTCAAACTCTACTTGGGTGACATGGGAGAAGAGTCCAAGATAAAATATAGACTTAACTAAGAAAGCTGACCGTCAAGCTAGTGACGATAAAAGAGCGCTTGTTGGGAGGCAACCCAATCAAAGATAGTTCTTTTTCCCAAGTTAAATTCAATAAAAGAGTTAAGTAGACTCTCTGTATTGCAAAGAGCTAAGTTTGGTGTTCCATACCAAAATAATCCAAGGGTGAATGTGTAATTCTAAGTTTGGTGTGTCCACCAAAGATTTCATTAAAGAACACATTGTAACCCTCAGCATGACTAGTCAATAACCCCAACCAATCAGGGAAACTACTTAACAATAGTTTAATTTCTAGTTCATAGTTTGTTTTTCTAGTTCATGGTTGTTTTCTTAATAAAAGCACATGAGGTTCTCTACATGTATTCAATTTACTGCATTAGGCAGGGAACTAAGTTTGGTGTTCTCACACTAACTCAAGTTCAGAAAATCACAAGCACACATGCATGCTAACAATCTCTCAAGTGCTTGGGGAACAAGCAACTTCCAATAACTTTGCAGGAATTCAATCAATCTCCTGAAAGAAATACACACCATCAGCTAAGAAGAAAAGAAGGACAAGAAAGCCAAAGATGGTAATGGCAGAGAGGAAGCAACTGGACTTCAGGAGGTTGTATTGTAGCTTAACTAGTTATACTTTGGAATGCTTAAATTGGAAGTCTGATTGCGCCTGTGTTAATAGCCAAACTTGTAGTTTAAGTCATTTTGCATTTTGTGGTATTTAATTCTACAATAAGTGTGCTAGCCTAGCTGTGTGTATTTTCACTTTCACTGTTTAAATGCTTGTTTGCCCCCTGAGTCTTTTCAATTTAAATAAAAGAAATGGTTGAACAAGAAGTGGAAGAGTTCCTTTTTAGCAAGAAGTGAAATAACAATAAGTGGTGGTATATATGTTTGATTGTGTAGTAGCTCACTTATAATGAATAAAAGGATAGATTATCTCCCTTTTTAGTATAAACTAGCATGATGTCTATGAATCTTAGCAAATAAGAGTCCTTGGATGAAAGAGAGACAAATAGAAAGAAAGAAAAAGAAAAGCCAAAATTGGCAACAAGAACAGAAGAAAGCAAAAGAATAAGGCTAGACACCAATATCTTGGACCTTAGGACATATGCATGTGGTGTCTTTGTACTAGGATATGCTTGGATGATTAGGTTCTATGGAGTGCTTTAACAATTGGTAACTTGGGTTAACTAACTCGGGATTATCAACCGAAAATCCATTATCAAGAGAAACTTAGTTACAAGGCATTTAGTAACCCAAAGAGGTGCTGGGCACCAATGTCTTAAGAAGAATTGTGAGCCAAGTGTCTGTAGTGAATATGTGTTGAGTACAAATAAGCTAAGAAACTGCTACAACACATGTCACTGAGCTAAAGTTTACAGAAAAAGAAAATAAAGAAAAGCAATTACCAAGGATGAGTGAATAATAAGAGGTCATAGCAGTATGTTAATTGATTCTTAAAGGAGACAGTCTACGCCTAAAGATCAATAAGAAGTGAGTTACTGCATCTTCTGCATAAAACCCCATGAACTAATAATAATTACTTGCTGATATGAACATTACCTTCTGTTTAATTCTTTCTTCTCAATAATTCAGTACTTGCTTAGGGACAAGCAAGTTTTAAGTTTGGTGTTGTGATGCCAAGGCATCTTAGGCTAGTTTTACTAGCCTTTTTCTTTATTTTTAATAGTTTTTATGCACTTTCTTGAGTTATAACTAAGCAATTGGGTTAAAAATTCATGCATGTCTAGATTCATCTAACCATACTTGATTTGATGCTATAATTACTTGTGTGCTAAGAATGATGAGAATTTTCATGACTTTAGCAAGGCTTTGATGCATGTATTGGTTGATGATAGGTGAAAGAAAGCATGGAAGGAAGTTGAAGAATGATGCATGGAAGAGATGAAGAGGAAGCAACGTTGGTGGCCAAGTTGGACCACCAACGTTGCCTCAAACATTGGAAGAGAGGCAGAGTAATTCTCTGCATGGGTTGCTAGTTCTCACGTTTGAGGGAACATTGGCAAGCCAACGTTACCCCAACGTTGTGATAAAATGTTCAATTCTGGAGCTAAATGATTTTTGAGGGACGCGTATGCGTCTATGACACGTACGCGTGAGAGAGCAAAATTTCTATATCCACATGTACGCGTCACCAAATGAATGTTGGAGGTCCAACATTGCCTCAAACGCTTGATGACAAGTCATCTTAGCCTAGTTTCACTAGTCTTTTTCCTTTGTTTTAATTTAGTTTTATGCACTTTCTTAAGCCATAAGTAAGTCAATTGGGTTGAATTTCATGTTTCCTTTGATTCAATCAACCATGGATAAATTGATACATTTTCATGAGTTTTTGTGCAATAATTGCTCATATGACAAGAAGAAGAATAACTCTCATGATTGTGGCATAGCTTTGATACAATTGTTGATTGATGATAGGTGGAATAAAGCTTGGAGGAAGGTTGCAAGAATGGGCTTGAAAAGAGGGATTCACGTTTGAGCTAACGTTTGCCTCAAACTTTAACTCAAACGTGAGAAGCAGATGAAGAACACCCTGGAGAAGAGCCAACGTTTGCGCCAACGTTTGTCTTAAACGTTGAGGCAAACGTTGGCTGAAGAAGAAGCAGGGGAAGGCAACGTTTGCGCCAACATTTGCCTCAAACGTGAGGTCAAACGTTGGCGCCAAAAAGAATGAAAAAGAACACTCCTGGGCATGGCAACGTTTGAGCCAACGTTTGCCTCAAACATGAGGTCAAACGTTGGCTACATTTTGGCGAGGAAAGAGCATGGCAAAGCACCCCTGATTGATGGTTTAGATGAGCCACGTTTGCGCCAACATTTGCCTCAAACGTTGGGCCAAACGTTGGCCAAAAAGGGAGCCTGGGAAGAACCACGTTTGAGCTCATGTTTGACCTCAAACGTTGGCTCAAACGTGGATGACAGCAAGAAGGGTATCTGCATAATGCCTCACACATGGGACGTTTGAGTCAACGTTTGCCTCAAACGTTGACTCAAACGTGAATGGTTCATGGCCCGGTTCACAAGTGGATTTCTTCCCAACACCAAGAGCAATCAACAGAGGCTATTGTCAACCCAATTCCATCAAGACTAAAGGCCCAATTCAAGGCTTAATGATCATTTGAAGAAAGTGTATAAATAGCTTAGGATTTGAAGTTTTAGGAAGCTTTTCTTTTTAGAGTTTTCTTCAAGAATTTTCATAGTATTCATAGTAGAGAGCTTTTGGGTTTTGAGCTGTTTGGAGATTCTGAGTCTTGGGGAAGGAGAATTGAATTCTCTTCCTCTTAGTTTTCTTGTTTTTCAATTTCATCTACACTTGTCTTGAGTCTTGGGTGTTGAAGAATTGAGGAAATTCTGTCTCAATCTCACCTTGAGATCTCTCTGTTTTTCTTACTGCAGCTTTTGGAAAATTGAACTTGAATTTACATTTCTACATTGCTCTCTTCTTTAATTTGGTATTTGCTCTCTAAATTTGGATCTAATAAGGCATTGAGATCTAGACTTAGTTATCTAGTCTCTTGGGTCCTGAGATCTATTGGTTTCCATTTTAATTTCCTTGTTTAATTACTACACCAAGTTTATTTTCCTTTTAGTTTTGAGATCCGATTCAACTAATTACATCAACTACTCTTCATTCTGTTAAGTTTTGCTTTTCCCTGTTTAATTCCTGCAGATCCAATTCCCATTCCCCTTTTATTTTTCAAGTCATTTATATTTCTTGCACTTTAAGTTTCTGCAATTTACATTACTTCCACTTTAAGATTCAGCTCTTTTTCTTTTTGTTCCCTTTAATTTCCTGCAAATCACCCACTCCCCTTTACATTCTATGCAATTTAATTCCTGTCAACACAATTTCACACGATCAACACTTGTTTGCTTGACTAATTCAACCACTAAACTAAAGTTGCTCAATCCTTCAATCCTTGTGGGATCGACCTCACTCCCGTGAGTTTTATTACTTGATGCGACCGGGTAAACTTGCCGGTGAGTTTTGTGTCGGATCGTTTTCCGCACATCAAGTTTTTGGCGCCGTTGCCGGGGATTGAATAGATTGACAATGATTAAGTGAGGTGGTAGTTTAGATCAAGCACTTTTTCTTTAATTTTGACTAACCTACTAACTGTTTGAATTTTTGCTTAAGCTAACTAAAACTTCATTCTAGCAATAGATTGAAGTATCACTGGTTGTGTGTTTCTCTTGTTTTGTTTGTATGTCAGGTACAGGGAGAGCTACTCCTATCTTATCCGAAGCTGACCAGAGGACTCTCAGGAGATTAAGAAGAGCTGAAAGAGGGAAAGGTATTGTTGGAGAGGAAGAATCTGAGGAAGAATACCACGAGATGGAAGGAGATCCACCTAATCCCAATCCACCACAGAGGATAGTGTTGGCCTCCTACACTTTTGCAAATCCCAGACACTGTGGAAGCAGCATCTTAACTCCCAATGTCAATGCAAACAATTTTGAGCTAAAACCACAACTCATTACACTTGTCCAGAACAATTGTTCCTATGGAGGCAGCCCATTGGAAGATCCCAACCAGCATTTATCTACCTTTTTAAGGATTTGTGACACTGTCAAATCTAATGGCGTGAATCCTGAAATTTTTCCCGTTCTCATTAAGGGACAAGGCTGCACAATGGCTTGAAATTTTTCCCCAAGGAAGTATCACTAGTTGGGATAATTTGGTGACTAAATTTCTAGCCAAATTCTACCCACTCCAAAGGATCATCAGGCTGAAAACTGAGGTACAGACTTTCACACAATTAGACGCCGAATCCTTGTATGAAGCATGGGAGAGGTACAAAGCCTTAATCAGAAAGTGTCCTCCGGAGATGTTCAATGAATGGGATGTGCTGCAGAATTTCTATGAAGGCCTAACATTGAAATCTCAAGAGGCGTTAGATCACTCTGCTGGAGGTTTATTACAACTGATAAAAACTGCTGAGGAAGCCCAGAATCTTGTGGACATGGTGGCCAACAATCAATATTTCTTTGTTCATCAAAGAACCTGCCAACCATCACAGAGAAAGGGGGTACTAGAACTAGAAGGAGTAGACTCCATTTTGGCTCAAAACAAGATGATGCAACAACAAATTCAACAACAGTTTGAACAAATGGCCAAAAGGATTGACAGCCTTCAAGTAGTAGCTGTGAACACAAGCCACCCATCAACTGTATGGGTGCAGAATGAAGAAAGCCAAGAAGAGTAACAACAGGAGCAAGTGCAGTACATGCATAACCAAAACTCTGGACAGAATGAAGTTTATGGTGATACCTATAATCCATCCTGGAAGAGCCACCCAAATCTCAGATGGGGAGACAATCACAACCAGAACCAACAACCATGGCAGAGGAACTCAAACCAAAACACTTCAAGAAACAACCAAAACCACAACCAGCAGTAAACCAACCAAAGTCCTTACAGAAAACCTCAAAACAACTACCCCAACCCCAACCATTATCAATCCAATAACCAACCCACCAACCAAAATACCTACCATCCACCATCCACATCTCACAACCCACCACAAGCATCTCCAGAATCTCAAAGAATCACTAACTTGGAAACCTTGATAGACAAAATGTGAAAACACTAAGAAATGACAACCAAGAACCATGAAGCCTCCATGAAGACCCTGGAGAGGCAGATTGGGCAAATCTCCAAGCAGATTTCTATTGACAGACCTTCAAGCTCACTACCAAGTGACACCATTCCTAATCCAAAAGAAGAGTGCAAAGCTGTACAATTAAGAAGTGGGAGAACATTGATGAGCAACAATGACACTACAAGGAAACAAGTGGAGAACAGCAAAAAGCCAACAGATACAGAGGAAGCCAATGATCAAAATATGGTGTCAAACAAGAACACAGAGAACCCCAAAAGAAAAGAAGACCAGCCAATCAATATACATGAGAGAGAGGAAGAAGCACAGAAAAAGGAGAAAGCCTTCATTCCTCTGCTGCCATACCCACAGAGGTTCAACAAAGAAACCAAAGATCAACACTTCCGTAAATTCCTGGAAACTTTCAAGAAGTTGGAAATCAACATTCCCCTGGCTGAGGCATTGGAACAGATGCCCTTATATGCCAAGTTCTTGAAGGAACTCATTAACAAGAAAAGAAGCTGGTTGGAGAAGGAAACTATACTTCTCACTGAAGAATGTAGCGCGGTGCTTCAAAAGGAAATCCCACCAAAGCTTAAAGATCCAGGAAGTTTTGTAGTTGCTTGCACCATAGGCAAAATGACATTAGACAAGGCTCTTTGTGATCTCGGAGGTAGTATCAACCTAATGCCCCTGTCTATGATGAGAAAGCTTGCTATAGAAGAACTCAAACCCACCAGGATGTCACTAGTCATGGCTGATAGATCGATCAAGACACCCAATGGAATTGTGGAAAACCTGTTGGTGAAGGTTGGGGAGTTTATTTTTCCAGCAGATTTTGTGATTTTGGAAACTAAAGAGGAAGGAAACAATTCAATCATTTTAGGAAGGCCATTTCTAGCCACAGCAAGAGCCATCATTGATGTAGAAAAAGGAGAGATGATCTTCAGGGTCCACAATGAACAAATGGTCATAAACGTTTTTAAGTCAATGCAACACATTCCTGAGCAAGAGGATTACATGAGAGTGGATATGATAGAGAGTTTGGTGGAAGAAATGTTGGAAGATAATCCTCAAGAGCAAGAAGAAAATCAAGAGACAACAGAGGAACAAGTAGCCGAGATGTTTATTGAGCAAGAGAAACAACAAGACAAGAAGGAAGAAGTACGAAAACAAGAACTGAAGCCATTACCCACCCATCTCAAATATGCATTCCTGGGTGCATCAGAGAACTTCCTAGTGATCATCAGTTCGTCATTAACAAAAAAAGAAGAAGGAGAACTTCTTGATGTACTCAAAGCTCACAAAGATGCTTTAGGATGGACTATTGACGACCTGAAAGGCATCAGCCTTGCAGTATGTATGCATAAGATCCTCTTAGAAGATAATTCCAAGCCAGTAGTTCAACCTCAAAGAAGGCTAAATCCCACGATGAAGGAAGTTGTCCAGAAGGAAGTAATGAAGTTGTGGAATGCAGGGATAATCTTCCCACTATCTGACAGCTCATGGGTAAGCCCGGTCCAAGTTGTACCAAAGAAAGGAAAAATGACGGTCATCACCAATGAGAAAAATGAGTTAATCCCTACTAGAACGGTGACGGGGTGGAGGATGTGCATAGACTATAGAAGATTGAATGATGCCACCAGGAAAGATCATTTTCCTCTCCCATTCATTGATCAGATGCTGGAAAGATTGGCTAGCCATGCCTATTATTGCTTTTTGGACGGATATTCTGGGTATAATCAAATCATGGTGGACCCCAAGGATCAAGAGAAGACTGCCTTTACATGTCCATTTGGAGTCTTTGCATACAGGAGGATGCCCTTTGGGCTTTGTAATGCCCCAGCCACATTTCAAAGGTGTATGCTCTCCATCTTCTCTGATATGGTCGAAAAGTTTCTAGAGGTCTTCATGGACGACTTCTCTGTTTTTGGTGATAATTTCAATACTTGCCTGAAATATCTAACTCTTGTCTTGAAACGGTGCCAAGAAACTAATTTAGTTTTGAACTGGGAGAAATGCCACTTCATGGTGCCCGAAGGGATTGATCTTGGTCACAAAGTTTCAAGAAAAGGGATAGAAGTTGACAAGGCAAAAGTGGAAATCATAGAGAAGCTCCCTCTACTAACTAATGTGAAATCTGTTAGAAGTTTCTTGGGGCATGCAGGATTTTATAGAAGGTTTATCAAGGATTTTTCTAAAATAGCTAAACCTTTGAGTAATCTGCTTATGATTGATACTCCTTTTGTTTTTGATGAAAATTGCCAGCATGCCTTTGAAACTTTAAAAAACAGACTCACAACAGCACCAATCATCACACCCCTGAGATTGGGAACTACCTTTTGAACTCATGTGTGATGCAAGTGACATTGCAATTGGTGCTGTGCTTGGACAAAAGAAGGGAAACTTGCATCACGCCATATATTATGCAAGTAAAGTATTGAATGAAGCTCAAAAAAATTACACCACAACAGAGAAGGAATTGTTAGCTGTAGTTTACGCATTTGATAAGTTTAGATCATACTTGATAGGATCCAAAATTGTGGTTTATACTGATCATGCTGCCATTAAGTATTTAATGTCAAAACAGGATGCTAAGCCAAGACTTATCAGGTGGATATTACTCTTACAAGAATTCGATATTGAAATAAAGGACAGGAAGGGCACTGAAAACCAAGTTGCTGATCATTTATCAAGAGTACCACAAGAAACAATGCAAGAAGCCTCACAGCCTGTGAATGAAAGCTTCCCAGATGAACATCTGCTGCAGATTCAACAAGCACCTTGGTTTGCTGACATAGCAAACTATAAAGTAGGGAGGAAGATACCTCAAGAATTATCCAAGCAACAAGTGAAGAAGTTAATCAATGAAGCAAGGAAGTTCTTATGGGATGAACCTTTCCTGTTCAAGAGATGCTCTGATGGAGTAATTAAGAGATGTGTCCTTGAGAGTGAAATAAGAAATATACTATGGCATTGTCATGGCTCAGCCTATGGTGGACATTTTGGCCCAGAAAGAACAGCTGCAAAGATACTACAGAGTGGGTTTTATTGGCCAACTATCTTCAAAGATGCTAGAGAATTTGTTCACCAATGCAACGAATGCCAGAGAACAGGAGGCTTGACATGAAGGAATGAGATGCCTCAAAACTTCATTCTGGAAGTGGAATTATTTGATTTATGGGGTATTGACTTTATGGGACCTTTCCCCCCTTCCTATTCTTTCAGATATATTTTGGTGGCAGTAGAATACGTCTCAAAGTGGGTGGAAGCCATAGCCACTACCACCTGTGATACACAAATTGCCCTTGAATTCCTTAAGAAGCATATTTTCACTAGATATGGGGTTCCCAAGGGTCTTGTGAGTGACGGTGGTAGCCATTTTTACAACAAACAGATGGAGAAGCTCCTCCATAAATATGGAGTGATTCATAAAGTAGCCACGCCATATCACCCCCAGACCAATGGACAGGCTGAATTGGCAAATCGGGAATTGAAGAAGATTTTGGAAAAGACAGTAGGAAGTTCAAGAAAAGATTGGGCTCGGAAGCTGAAGGATGCACCCTGGGCATACAGGACAGCTTTCAAAACTCCCATTGAGAGGTCACCCTTTCAGTTATTATATGGCAAATCATGTCACCTCCCTGTGGAGCTTGAACACAAAGCTTTTTTGTCTACTAAACTCCTAAACCTTGACTCTGAAGCAGCAGGTGAGAAAAGGTTGTTGCAGCTAAATGAGCTGGATGAATTTAGGCTAGAAGCCTATGAAAGTGCCAAGATATACAAGGAAAAAGCCAAGAGGTGGCATTACAAGAAGGTCATGAAGAAAGAATTCAAACCTGGGCAGCAAGTACTTTTGTACAACTTACGGCTCAAGATATTCCCTGGCAAGCTTAAATCTAAGTGGACTGGTCCATATTTGGTAACCAAGGTTTTCCCTTATGGGAGTATTGAATTGTTAGATGAAGCAACAAAAAGTCAATTCACAGCAAATGGTCACAGAGCAATGCTGTACTTAGGAGGACATTGGGACAAGGAAAAAGAGGTTTAGAGCTTACAACGTCCTTGAAGCAGAAATGAAGAATGTCAAGCTAGTGACATTAAAAGAGCGCTTGTTGGGAGGCAACCCAACCTGAGGTAGTCCTTTTCTTTCAATGCTAGTTCAATAAAAAGATTAAGTGGATTCACCTGTAGTGCAAGGAGCTAAGTTTGGTGTCACACACCAAAATAATTTAAAGAAGAATGAAGGATTTTAAGTTTGGTGTTCCACCAAAAATCTAATTTAAAAACACATTCTCACCTTCTGCATAAAGGGTTGCTAGCTTCAAGCAATCAGATGAATCATTTAATCATTGTCTGCTTCTACTTTGTAGTTTTATTACTTTTAGCTAAGACACTAGGAGTTCACATATGATTAACTCGATGCATCAAAGGTAGTGGCAAGGGACTAAGTTTGGTGTTCACACACCAAAGTAAGTTCAAAAGCCTACAAGAAGGTCCCACACACTAACTAGTTATCTAAGGGCTTGAGAAACAAGCAACTTCCATTAACTCTGCAGGGATTCAAACACTTTCTCGGGAGGGATTCACACCATCAATTGAGAGTAAGAAGAAGAAGCCACCAAAAGGTTGTATTGTCACTTAACTCCATCAGCATGCAATCTTTCTAAATTTAAAGTTTGAATATGCCCATCTTAGCAGTAACTGTTAGTTCAGTAGTTATGCATCTTGAATATTATTGTCAATAAGAATACTAGTCTAAGTGTACTTGTGTGTTTACTTTCACTTAACTAATGCATGCTTTGTCCCCTAAGTCTTTTCAATTCAATAAAAGAAATGTTTGAAACGTAAAGTAAGATGGTTCACTGCTAGCTAGAAGTCAAATAATAGTAAGTGGTGGCATGTATGTGTGATTGTGTGGCAACTCACTATTAGTGAATAAAAGGAATAGACTGTTCTCTTTTTAAGAAGAAAGTAGTTCACTGTCTATGGATCTCAACAAAATAAAAGTCCTTGGGTGAAAAGAAAAACAAAAAGAAAAAAAAATAAAGCCAGACACCAATAGCTCGAACCTTAGAATATATGCATGTGGTGTCTTTGTACTAGGATCTGCTTGGATTATTAAGTTCTTTGGAGTGCATCAACACTTGGTAACTTGGGTTAACTAACCCGGGATTATCAACTGAAAGTCCACTATCAAGAGCAACCTGGCTACAAGACATTTAGTAACCCAAAGAGGTGCTAGGCATCAATGTTCTAAGAAGGCATGTGAGCCAAGTGTCTAAAGTGAATAATGTGTCAAGCATAAATAAAGAAAAGAGCTTGTTACACATGACATTGAACTAAAGTTTACAAAAAAAAAATTTCAGTAAACAAGGACAAAGGAATAATGAGAGGTCATAGCAGTGTGTTGCTTGATGCTTAGAGGAAACTTTCTAGGCCTACTTGTCAATAAGAAGTGAGTAGTTACATATCTGCATAAAACCCCATTAGCTACCAATAATACTCTGCTAACATGAGCATTCTCTTTTGTTTTCATTCTTTCTTCTTAATAATTATGTTCTTGCTTGGGGACAAGCAAGTTTTAAGTTTGGTGTTGTGATGACAAGTCATCTTAGCCTAGCTTTACTAGTCTTTTTCCTTTGTTTTCATTTAGTTTTATGCACTTTCTTAAGCCATAATTAAGTCAATTGGGTTGAATTTCATGTTTCCTTTGATTCAATCAACCATGGATAAATTGATGCATTTTCATGAGTTTTTGTGCCATAATTGCTCATATGACAAGAAGAAGAATAACTCTCATGATTGTGGCATAGCTTTGATACAATTGTTGATTGATGATAGGTGGAATAAAGCTTGGAGGAAGGTTGCAAGAATGGGCTTGAAAAGAGGGATTCATGTTTGAGCTAACGTTTGCCTCAAACGTTAACTCAAACGTGAGAAGCAGATGAAGAACAACTTGGTGAAGAGCCAACGTTTGCGCCAAAGTTTGCCTCAAACGTTGAGGCAAACGTTGGCTGAAGAAGAAGCAGGGGAAGGTAACGTTTGCGCCAACGTTTGCCTCAAACGTGAGGTCAAACGTTGGCGCCAAAAAGAATGAAAAAGAACACTCCTGGGCATGGCAACGTTTGAGCCAACGTTTGCCTCAAACGTGAGGTCAAACATTGGCTACATTTTGGCAAGGAAAGAGCATGGCAAAGCACCCCTGATTGATGGTTTAGATGAGCCACATTTGCGCCAATGTTTCCCTCAAACGTTGGGTCAAACGTTGGCTAAAAAGGGAGCCTGGGAAGAACCACGTTTGAGCTCACGTTCGACCTCAAATGTTGGCTCAAACGTGGATGACAGCAAGAAGGGTATCTGCATAATGCCTCACACAAGGGACGTTTGAGTCAACGTTTGCCTCAAACATTGACTCAAACGTGAATGGTTCATGGCCCGGTTCACAAGTGGATTTCTTTCCAACACCAAGAGCAATCAACAGAAGCTATTGTCAACCCAATTCCATCAAGACTAAAGGCCCAATTCAAGGCTTAATGATCATTTGAAGAAAGTGTATAAATAGCTTAGGATTTGAAGTTTTAGAGAGCTTTTCTTTTTAGAGTTTTCTTCAAGAATTTTCATAGTATTCATAGTAGAGAGCTTTTGGGTTTTGAGCTGTTTGGAGATTCTGAGTCTTGGGGAAGGAGAATTGAATTCTCTTCCTCTTAGTTTTCTTGTTTTTCAATTTCATCTACACTTGTCTTGAGTCTTGGGTGTTGAAGAATTGAGGAAATTCTGTCTCAATCTCACCTTGAGATCTCTCTGTTTTTCTTACTGCAGCTTTTGGAAAATTGAACTTGAATTTACATTTCTACATTGCTCTCTTCTTTAATTTGGTATTTGCTCTCTAAATTTGGATCTAAGAAGGCATTGAGATCTAGACTTAGTTATCTAGTCTCTTGGGTCCTGAGATCTATTGGTTTCCATTTTAATTTCCTTGTTTAATTACTACACCAAGTTTATTTTCCTTTTAGTTTTGAGATCCGGTTCAACTAATTACATCAACTACTCTTCATTCTGTTAAGTTTTGCTTTTCCCTGTTTAATTCCTGCAGATCCAATTCCCATTCCCCTTTTATTTTTCAAGTCATTTATATTTCTTGCACTTTAAGTTTCTGCAATTTACATTACTTCCACTTTAAGATTCAGCTCTTTTTCTTTTTGTTCCCTTTAATTTCCTGCAAATCACCCACTCCCCTTTACATTCTATGCAATTTAATTCCTGTCAACAAAATTTCACACGATCAACATTTGTTTGCTTGACTAATTCAACCACTAAACTAAAGTTTCTCAATCCTTCAATCCTTGTGGGATCGACCTCACTCCCGTGGGTTTTATTACTTGATGCGACCCGGTACACTTGCCGGTGAGTTTTGTGTCGGATCGTTTTCCGCACATTAAGTTTTTGGCGCCGTTGCCGGGGATTGAATAGATTGATAATGATTAAGTGAGGTGGTAGTTTAGATCAAGCACTTTTTCTTTAATTTTGACTAACCTACTAACTGTTTGAATTTTTGCTTAAGCTAACTAAAACTTCATTCTAGCAATAGATTGAAGTATCACTGGTTGTGTGTTTCTCTTGTTTTGTTTGTATGTCAGGTACAGAGTGAGCTACTCCTATCTTATCCGAAGCTGACCAGAGGACTCTCAGGAGATTAAGAAGAGCTGAAAGAGGGAAAGGTATTGTTGGAGAGGAAGAATCTGAGGAAGAATACCACGAGATAGAAGGAGATCCATCTAATCCCAATCCACCACAGAGGAGAGTGTTGGCCTCCTACACTTTTACAAATCCCAGACACTGTGGAAGCAGCATCTTAACTCCCAATGTCAATGCAAACAATTTTGAGCTAAAACCACAACTCATTACACTTGTCCAGAACAATTGTTCCTATGGAGGCAGCCCATTGGAAGATCCCAACCAGCATTTATCTACCTTTTTATGGATTTGTGACACTATCAAATCTAATGGCGTGAATCCTGAAACTTACAAGCTTCTGTTGTTCCCGTTCTCATTAAGGGACAAGGCTGCACAATGGCTTGAAACTTTTCCCCAAGGAAGTATCACTAGTTGGGATGATTTGGTGACTAAATTTCTAGCCAAATTCTACCCACCCAAAGGATCATCAGGCTGAAAACTGAGGTGCAGACTTTCACACAATTAGATGCCGAATCCTTGTATGAAGCATGGGAGAGGTACAAAGCCTTAATCAGAAAGTGTCCTCCGGAGATGTTCAATGAATGGGATGTGCTGCAGAATTTCTATGAAGGCCTAACATTGAAATCTCAAGAGGCGTTAGATCACTCTGCTGGAGGTTCATTACAACTGATGAAAACTGCTGAGGAAGCCCAGAATCTTGTGGACATGGTGGCCAACAATCAATATTTCTTTGCTCATCAAAGAACCCGCCAACCATCACAGAGAAAGGGGGTACTAGAACTGGAAGGAGTAGACTCCATTTTGGCTCAAAACAAGATGATGCAACAACAAATTCAACAACAGTTTGAACAAATGGCCAAAAGGATTGACAGCCTTCAAGTAGCAGCTGTGAACACAAGCCACCCATCAACTGTATGGGTGCAGAATGAAGAAAGCCAAGAAGAGCAACAACAGGAGCAAGTGCAGTACATGCATAACCAAAACTCTGGACAGAATGAAGTTTATGGTGATACCTACAATCCATCCTGGAAGAACCACCCAAATCTCAGATGGGGAGACAATCACAACCAGAACCAACAACCATGGCAGAGGAACTGAAACCAAAACACTTCAAGAAACAACCAAAACCACAACCAGCAGCAAACCAACCAAAACCCTTACAGAAAACCTCAAAACAACTACCCCAACCCCAACCATTATCAATCCAATAACCAACCCACCAACCAAAATACCTACCATCCACCATCCACATCTCACAATCCACCACAAGCATCTCCAGAATCTCAAAGAATCACTAACTTGGAAACCTTGATAGACAAAATGTGGAAACACCAAGAAATGACAACCAAGAACCATGAAGCCTCCATGAAGAGCCTAGAGAGGCAGATTGGGCAAATCTCCAAGCAGATTTCTGTTGAGAGACCTTCAAGCTCACTGCCAAGTGACACCATTCCTAATCCAAAAGAAGAGTGCAAAGCTGTACAATTAAGAAGTGGAAGAACATTGATGAGCAACAATGACACTACAAGGAAACAAGTGGAGAACAGCAAAAAGCCAACAGATACAAAGGAAGCCAATGATCAAAATATGGTGTCAAACAAGAACACAGAGAACCCCAAAAGAAAAGAAGACCAGCCAATCAATATACATGAGAGAGAGGAAGAAGCACAGAAAAAGGAGAAAGCCTTCATTCCTCCGCTGCCATACCCACAGAGGTTCAACAAAGAAACCAAAGATCAACACTTCCGCAAATTCCTGGAAACTTTCAAGAAGCTGGAAATCAACATTCCCCTGGCTGAGGCATTGGAACAGATGCCCTTATATGCCAAGTTCTTGAAGGAACTCATTAACAAGAAAAGAAGCTGGTTGGAGAAGGAAACTATACTTCTCACTGAAGAATGTAGCGCGGTGCTTCAAAAGGGAATCCCACCAAAGCTTAAAGATCCAGGAAGTTTTATAGTTGCTTGCACTATAGGCAAAATGACATTAGACAAGGCTCTTTGTGATCTCGGAGCTAGTATCAACCTAATGCCCCTGTCTATGATGAGGAAGCTTGCTATAGAAGAACTCAAACCCACCAGGATGTCACTAGTCATGGCTGATAGATCGATCAAGACACCCAATGGAATTGTGGAAAACCTGTTGGTGAAGGTTGGGGAGTTTATTTTTCCAACAGATTTTGTGATTTTGGATACCGAAGAGGAAGGAAACAATTCAATCATTTTAGGAAGGCCATTTCTAGCCACAGCAAGAGCCATCATTGATGTAGAAAAAGCAGAGATGTTCTTCAGGGTCCACAATGAACAAATGGTCATAAACGTTTTTAAGTCAATGCAACACATTCCTGAGTAAGAGGATTACATGAGAGTGGATATGATAGAGAGTTTGGTGGAAGAAATGTTGGAAGATAATCCTCAAGAGCAAGAAGAAAATCAAGAGACAACAGAGGAACAAGTAGCCGAGATGTCTATTGAGCAAGAGAAACAGCAAGACAAGAAGGAAGAAGTACGAAAACAAGAACTGAAGCCATTACCCACCCATCCCAAATATGCATTCCTGGGTGCATTAGAGAACTTCCCAGTGATCATCAATTAGTCATTAACAAAAAAAGAAGAAGGAGAACTTCTTGATGTACTCAAAGCTCACAAAGATGCTCTAGGATGGACTATTGACGACCTGAAAGGCATTAGCCCTGCAGTATGTATGCATAAGATCCTCTTGGAAGATAATTTCAAGCCAGTAGTTCAACCTCAAAGAAGGCTAAATCCCACGATGAAGGAAGTTGTCCAGAATGAAGTAATGAAGTTGTGGAATGCAGGGATAATCTTCCCACTATCTGACAGCTCATGGGTAAGCCCGGTCCAAGTTGTACCAAAGAAAGGAAAAATGACGGTCATCACCAATGAGAAAAATGAGTTAATCCCTACTAGAATGGTGACGGGGTGGAGGATGTGCATAGACTATAGAAGATTGAATGATGCCACCAGGAAAGATCATTTTCCTCTCCCATTCATTGATCAGATGCTGGAAAGATTGGCCGGCCATGCCTATTATTGCTTTTTGGACGGATATTCTGGGTATAATCAAATCGTGGTGGACCCCAAGGATCAAGAGAAGACTTCCTTTACATGTCCATTTCGAGTCTTTGCATACAGGAGGATGCCCTTTGGGCTTTGTAACGCCCCAGCCACATTTCAAAGGTGTATGCTCTCCATCTTCTCTGATATGGTCGAAAAGTTTCTAGAGGTCTTCATGGATGACTTCTCTGTTTTTGGTGATAATTTCAATGCTTGCCTGAAACATCTAACTCATGTCTTGAAACGGTGCCAAGAAACTAATTTGGTTTTGAACTGGGAGAAATGCCACTTCATGGTGCCCGAAGGGATTGTTCTTGGTCACAAAGTTTCAAAAAAAGGGATAGAAGTTGACAAGGCAAAAGTGGAAATCATAGAGAAGCTCCCTCTACCAACTAATGTGAAATCTGTTAGAAGTTTCTTGGGGCATGCAGGATTTTATAGAAGGTTTATCAAGGATTTTTCTAAAATAGCTAAACCTTTGAGTAATTTGCTTATGATTGATACTCCTTTTGTTTTTGATGAAAATTGCCAGCATGCCTTTGAAACTTTAAAAAACAGACTCACAACAGCACCAATCATCACACCCCCAGATTGGGAACTACCTTTTGAACTCATGTGTGATGCAAGTGGCATTGCAATTGGTGCTGTGCTTGGACAAAAGAAGGGAAACTTGCATCACGCCATATATTATGCAAGTAAAGTATTGAATGAAGCTCAAAAAAATTACACCACAACAGAGAAGGAATTGTTAGCTGTAGTTTACGCATTTGATAAGTTTAGATCATACTTGATAGGATCCAAAATTGTGGTTTATACTGATCATACTGCCATTAAGTATTTAATGTCAAAACAGGATGCTAAGCCAAGACTTATCAGGTGGATATTACTCTTACAAGAATTCGATATTGAAATAAAGGACAGGAAGGGCACTGAAAACCAAGTTGCTGATCATTTATCAAGAGTACCACAAGAAACAATGCAAGAAGCCTCACAGCCTGTGAATGAAAGCTTCCCAGATGAACATCTGCTGCAGATTCAACAAGCACCTTGGTTTGCTGACATAGCAAACTACAAAGTAGGGAGGAAGATACCTCAAGAATTATCTAAGCAACAAGTGAAGAAGTTAATCAATGAAGCAAGGAAGTTCTTATAGGATGAACCTTTCCTGTTCAAGAGATGCTCTGATGGAGTAATTAGGAGATGTGTTCCTGAGAGTGAAATAAGAAATATACTATGGCATTGTCATGGCTCAGCCTATGGTGGACATTTTGGCCCAGAAAGAACAGCTGCAAAGATACTACAGAGTGGATTCTATTGGCCAACTATCTTCAAAGATGCTAGAGAATTTGTTCACCATGGCAACGAATGCCAGAGAGCAGGAGGCTTGACAAGAAGGAATGAGATGCCTCAAAACTTCATTCTGGAAGTGGAATTATTTGATTTATGGGGTATTGACTTCATGGGACCTTTCCCCCCTTCCTATTCTTTCAGATATATTTTGGTGGCAGTAGAATACGTCTCAAAGTGGGTGGAAGCCATAGCCACTACCACCTGTGATGCACAAATTGTCCTTCAATTCCTTAAGAAGCATATTTTCACTAGATATGGGGTTTCCAAGGGTCTTGTGAGTGACGGTGGTAGCCATTTTTGCAACAAACAGATGGAGAAGCTCCTCCATAAATATAGAGTGATTCATAAAGTAGCCACACCATATCACCCCCAGACCAATGGATAGGCTGAATTGGCAAATCGGGAATTGAAGAAGATTTTGGAAAAGACAGTAGGAAGTTCAAGAAAAGATTGGGCTCGGAAGCTGGAGGATGCACTCTGGGCATACAGGACAGCTTTCAAAACTCCCATTGGGAGGTCACCCTTTCAGCTATTATATGGCAAATCATGTCACCTCCCTGTGGAGCTTGAACACAAAGCTTTTTGGGCTACTAAACTCTTAAACCTTGACTCTGAAGCAGCAGGTGAGAAAAGGCTGTTGCAGCTAAATGAGCTGGATGAATTTAGGCTAGAAGCCTATGAAAGTGCCAAGATATACAAGGAAAAAGCCAAGAGGTGGCATGACAAGAAGGTCATGAAGAAAGAATTCAAACCTGGGCATCAAGTACTTTTGTACAACTCACGGCTCAAGATATTCCCTGGCAAGCTTAAATCTAAGTGGACTGGTCCATATTTGGTAACCAAGGTTTTCCCTTATGGGATTATTGAATTGTTAGACGAAGCAACAAAAAGTCAATTCACATCAAATGGTCACAGAGCAAAGCTGTACTTAGGAGGACATTGGGACAAGGAAAAAGAGGTTCAGAGCTTACAACGTCCTTGAAGCAGAAATGAAGAATGTCAAGCTAGTGACATTAAAAGAGTGCTTGTTGGGAGGCAACCCAACCTGAGGTAGTCCTTTTCTTTCAATGCTAGTTCAATAAAAAGATTAAGTGGATTCACCTGCAGTGCAAGGAGCTAAGTTTGGTGTCACACACCAAAACAATTTAAAGGAGAACGAAGGATTTTAAGTTTGGTGTTCCACCAAAAATCTAATTTAAAAACACATTCTCACCTTCTGCATAAAGGGTTGCTAGCTTCAAGCAATCAGATGGATCATTTAATCATTGTCTGCTTCTACTTTGTAGTTTTATTACTTTTAGCTAAGACACTAGGAGTTCACATATGATCAACTCGATGCATCAAAGGTAGTGGCAAGGGACTAAGTTTGGTGTTCACACACCAAAGTAAGTTCAAAAGCCTACAAGAAGGTCCCACACACTAACTAGTTATCTAAGGGCTTGAGAAACAAGCAACTTCCATTAACTCTGCAGGGATTCAAACACTTTCTCGGGAGGGCTTCACACCATCAGTTGAGAGTAAGAAGAAGAAGCCACCAAAAGGTTGTATTGTCACTTAACTCCATCAGCATGCAATCTTTCTAAATTTTAAGTTTGAATATGCCCATCTTAGCAGTAACTGTTAGTTCAGTAGTTATGCATCTTGAATATTATTGTCAATAAGAATACTAGTCTAAGTGTACTTGTGTGTTTACTTTCACTTAACTAATGCATGCTTTGTCCCCTAAGTCTTTTCAATTCAATAAAAGAAATGTTTGAAACGTAAAGTAAGATGGTTCATTGCTAGCTAGAAGTCAAATAATAGTAAGTGGTGGCATGTATGTGTGATTGTGTGGCAACTCACTATTAGTGAATAAAAGGAATAGACTGTTCTCTTTTTAAGAAGAAAGTAGTTCACTGTCTATGGATCTCAACAAAATAAAAGTCCTTGGGTGAAAAGAAAAACAAAAAGAAAAAAAAAATAAAGCCAGACACCAATAGCTCGAACCTTAGAATATATGCCTGTGGTGTCTTTGTACTAGGATCTGCTTGGGTTATTAAGTTCTTTGGAGTGCATCAACACTTGGTAACTTGGGTTAACTAACCCGGAATTATCAACTGAAAGTCCACTATCAAGAGCAACATGGCTACAAGACATTTAGTAACCCAAAGAGGTGCTGGGCATCAATGTTCTAAGAAGGCATGTGAGCCAAGTGTCTAAAGTGAATAATGTGTCAAGCATAAATAAAGAAAAGAGCTTGTTATACATGACACTGAACTAAAGTTTATAAAAAAAAAAAATTTCAGTAAACAAGGACAAAGGAATAATGAGAGGTCATAGCAGTGTGTTGCTTGATGCTTAGAGGAAACTTTCTAGGCCTACTTGTCAATAAGAAGTGAGTAGTTACATATCTGCATAAAACCCCATGAGCTACCAATAATACTCTGCTTACATGAGCATTCTCTTTTGTTCTCATTCTTTCTTCTTAATAATTCTGTTCTTGCTTGGGGACAAGCAAGTTTTAAGTTTGGTGTTGTGATGACAAGTCATCTTAGCCTAGTTTCACTAGTCTTTTTCCTTTGTTTTCATTTAGTTTTATGCACTTTCTTAAGCCATAAGTAAGTAAATTGGGTTGAATTTCATGTTTCCTTTGATTCAATCAACCATGGATAAATTGATGCATTCTCATGAGTTTTTGTGCCATAATTGCTCATATGACAAGAAGAAGAATAACTCTCATGATTGTGGCATAGCTTTGATACAATTGTTGATTGATAATAGGTGGAATAAAGCTTGGAGGAAGGTTGCAAGAATGGGCTTGAAAAGAGGGATTCACGTTTGAGCTAACGTTTGCCTCAAATGTTAACTCAAACGTGAGAAGCAGATGAAGAACACCCTGGAGAAGAGCCAACGTTTGCCTCAAATGTTGAGGCAAACGTTGGCTGAAGAAGAAGCAGGGGAAGGCAACGTTTGCACCAACGTTTGCCTCAAACGTGAGGTCAAACGTTGGCGCCAAAAAGAATGAAAAAGAACACTCCTGGGCATGGCAATGTTTGAGCCAACGTTTGCCTCAAACGTGAGGTCAAACGTTGGCTAGATTTTGGCAAGGAAAGAGCATGGCAAAGCACCCCTGATTGATGGTTTAGATGAGCCACGTTTGTGCCAACATTTACCTCAAACGTTGGGCCAAACGTTGGCCAAAAAGGGAGCCTGGGAAGAACCACGTTTGAGTTCACGTTTGACCTCAAACGTTGGCTCAAACGTGGATGACAGCAAGAAGGGTATCTGGATAATGCCTCACACAAGGGACGTTTGAGTCAACGTTTGCCTCAAACGTTGACTCAAACGTGAATGGTTCATGGCCCGGTTCACAAGTGGATTTCTTCCCAACACCAAGAGCAATCAACAGAGGCTATTGTCAACCCAATTCCATCAAGACTAAAGGCCCAATTCAAGGCTTAATGATCATTTGAAGAAAGTGTATAAATAGCTTAGGATTTGACGTTTTAGGGAGCTTTTCTTTTTAGAGTTTTCTTCAAGAATTTTCATAGTATTCATAGTAGAGAGGTTTTGGGTTTTGAGCTGTTTGGAGATTCTGAGTCTTGGGGAAGGAGAATTGAATTCTCTTATTCTTAGTTTTCTTGTTTTTCAATTTCATCTACACCTGTCTTGAGTCTTGGGTGTTGAAGAATTGAGGAAATTCTGTCTCAATCTCACCTTGAGATCTCTCTGTTTTTCTTACTGCAGCTTTTGGAAAATTGAACTTGAATTTACATTTCTACATTGCTCTCTTCTTTAATTTGGTATTTGCTCTCTAAATTTGGATCTAAAAAGGCATTGAGATCTAGACTTAGTTATCTAGTCTCTTGGGTCCTGAGATCTATTGGTTTCCATTTTAATTTCCTTGTTTAATTACTACACCGAGTTTATTTTCCTTTTAGTTTTGAGATCCGGTTCAACTAATTACATCAACTACTCTTCATTCTGTTAAGTTTTGCTTTTCCCTATTTAATTCCTGCAGATCCAATTCCCATTCCCCTTTTATTTTTCATGTCATTTATATTTCTTGCACTTTAAGTTTCTACAATTTACATTACTTGCACTTTAAGATTCAGCTCTTTTTCTTTTTGTTCCCTTTAATTTCCTGCAAATCACCCACTCCCCTTTACATTCTATGCAATTTAATTCCTGTCAACACAATTTCTCACAATCAACACTTGTTTGCTTGACTAATTCAACCACTAAACTAAAGTTGCTCAATCCTTCAATCCTTGTGGGATCGACCTCACTCCCGTGAGTTTTATTACTTGATGCGACCCGGTACACTTGCCGGTGAGTTTTGTGTCAGATCATTTTCCGCACATCAACGCTGCCTCCAAACGTCCGCGATAAGGAGCCCAGAATTTGGAATTGAAAAATGGCAATGCACGCGTAAGCGTACAGCACACGCACGTGTGAAATGGCCAACGTTGGTGGGAACGTTGCCAATCCAACGCTGAGTCCAACGCTTTTCAACATGTTTTAAAATTCAAAAATGAGATTTTTGCATCCACGCGCACGCGTGCAGCACGCACACGCGTGGATGAACATTTTTACCCCATGGGCGTCAACGCGCAAGGCACACGTGGGTAGAAGAACGTTGGCACTCCAACGTTGAGTCAAACGCCAATGACAGCAAATTCATCTGGTTTTTAGGAAAGCGTTTGAGTCAACGTTGGCCATCAAACGTTGACTCCAACTTGAAGCACCAGAACCTTGGAATTCAAACAGATCTCTTCTCAACAGCAAGGGAAACTAATTGGAGCCATTTCAACCCAATTCCATCAAGGCCAAAAGTCCAATTCAGAGATTGAAGATCAACGGAAGAAAGTGTATAAATGGCTTAGAATTTAAGTTAGAAGTACCTCTTTCCTCCTTACCTTTTTTTTTTCTGGGTCTTTAATTCAATTTTTACTTTCTGTTGATTTTAATTTCCAAAATTTATCTTTCAATTCGAATTTCCATTTTTAGAGCTATGAACAACTAAACCCTTTCATTGGGTTAGGGAGCTTTGTGTAATTCAATGGATCAATATTAGTTTTCATTCATCTTCTTTTTTCTTTTCTCTTGATTTTACTAGAAGGATTTCGTTCTTCATCCAATTGGATAGTTGTCTTGGGAAAGAAGCTATTCATAATTGGATCTCCTCTGAACCTTGGAAGAGGAATGAGGAGATCATGCTAGAAATACTTTCTCACATTAGATTAGATTGGGGTTTGGATGGATATAGTGACATGTAATCCTACCAATACTTTGATCTATGAATTTGTGTGGTATAATCAGTGACCAAACTTCATCTCTTCCCATGAGCACTTAAATCAAGGAATTGGGCAATTGTTCATGCTTAGAGAGATTAGATTTCCAAGGAATTGGGATCTAATCACCTATGATTGCCAAGGAGATCAATGAATGCATTGATTGAGGAAGAGATGAAAATGATTTGATCTGGAGAATTCAATATCTCCTGAAACCCAATGAATCCCTATCTCTGATCTACCCATTCTATTTATCTTCTGCTTTTTAATTTCATGCTAAACCCCCATTCCCATTTAATTTTCTTGTAATTTAAGATTCTGTCATTTAATTTCTTGCAATTTAATTTCTGTCATTTAATTTCTTGCAATTTAAGTTTCCCGCCAAATTTACATTCTGTAATTCTCAACCAAATCTGATTTCACTAAACTAGCATCATTCTCTAATTAACATTGACTAATCTACTAATCCCTGTGTGATTCGACCTCACTCTACAGTGAGTTTTTACTTGAGGACAATCCGGTGCACTTGCCAGTAGGAAATTTGTTGAGAGGCAAATTTTTGTGAATCAGGAGGCTTAGCGAGATTTACGAAGAGAAACCAGGAGGCGTCGAGAGCTAGAAGATAAACTCCTTAAACTCGAGGCCGACTTCAAAACAAAAGCTACTCGGTCCAATCAGGAAGACAGCCCCCGTGAGGACCAAGATTCATTCATAAAGGAGATCATGAAAGCTAAAGTTCCAAAGGAATTTAAAGCCCCTGACATGACCCTGTACGATGATATGTCCAATCCAAGCCATCATCTCAGCAATTTCAGAAGTCGAATGTATCTTACGGATGCCTGATGTGAGAATTTATGTTGATCTAGAATTTCACAAAAATAGAATCTCGTTGCAAGCATAGCCTAAACCAATACTGAACTCTCACAATCAAAGTTTAATTCAAAGATGTCACAATTTAACACAAAATAACTGGGAGTTTTAAATCTCGGGTCATTCTCCCTAGGAATTACAATTAAATGTCATATTATTGGCTGTGAGGGAATTGGGGTTGCAAGAGAAGCAAGAAATGTAAATAGCAAGGAATTAAATAAACATGCAAGGAATTAAAAGTCAAAGCAATAAAAGTCAAAGCAATTAAAGCAAGAAAAGAGAATTTCCAATGCAAGAAAACCTCTTGGCAAGTAATTGAGAGCTAAGATTACCTATCCTAGCCATTGACCACAAACACATGATGATTATGAAGAGTTAATCCAACTTAGTCATCCTTACATCGAAGATAAGTCAAATAGGCATAGTTAACTTCAATCCCTAAGTCTTATGTCAACACCAATGGGTCACATAGAGTCAAGGAAAACCAAATCAACTAACTACTCTAATATATTAGACAAGAATGGACATCAATGAATAAAAGATCACCAAAGTCATCAAATTTAAGCCAAGAGTTAAGAAAAACTAAGTAAAGACTAAGCCAAGCATTTTATCAAACACTTGGTGTGCATGAAAATAAAATAACATTAAATTGCAATAAAATAAATTCCTAACTACCAAAAGCAAAAAAATCATAACAATAAATAAAGAAAGAAATAAATGAACATGAAACATAAATTGCATTAATTGAAAGTAAAATTAACATAGAGTGGTCATAACATAAAAATGAAAAAAGAAAGGAAATTACAAGAGAAATAAAGAAGAGAAAGACAAGAGAGAGCAAGAAACATAAATGAAACTACATTAAAACAAGAATTAAATGCTGAAATTAACGAGAAAGTAAACTAAAAACCCTAATTCTAGAGAGAAGGGGGAGCTTCTCTCTCTAGAAAACTAAGCTAAAACATGTAAAAATCTAAACCTAAGTGCTCACCCTTCATCCTTCTTCACTTTGGCTTGAAATAGCTTCAGAAATGAGCTGGATTGGGCTTTGGAAGCCCAAAAATCGCCCCCAATAATTTGCAATTAATGACCTCACTTGCGTGCAGTCCTGCGTATGCACGACCTATGGTGCGTACACACAGTTGTGCAAAATTCCCGTCGTGCATATGCACAACATTTGGTGCGTACGCATCTTTGCACGAAGTCACCGTTGTGCGTACACAGGCATCATTGTGCATGCGCATCTTTGCAGCAGCTTCCAAATTCCATTTTCTTTATGATTTCTCCCCTTTTGGATTCTCTTTCTTCACTTCTTCAACCCAAACTTGCCTTGAAAACCTGAAATCACTTGACAAATACATCAAGGCACCAAATGGGATCAAAGTGAATAAAACTTAGCAATAAAAAAGCCTAAAGAGCATGTTTTAACTTTCAAGCACAAATTAGGAAGACATCATGAAACTATGCTATTTTAATGGATAAATTCAAGAAAAGTTAATGAAATCCACCTAATTAAAGCAAATAAATACCATGAAATGTGGATTCATCAATGCCTTAGATGCAATACGTTGTAAAGCCTTCCCGACTACTTTGACTAAGACGACAATAAAATGGTTCGACAGTTTGCCACCAAGGTCAATAGGAAGCTTCGATGACCTCGCCAAGAAGTTTCAAGCTAGATTTTCTATCCAAAAAGACAAAGCCAAGCATGCCCCAAGCCTGTTAGGGATTAAGTAAGGAGATCGGGAAAGCCTCCACAACTACATGGAAAGATTCAACAAAGCATGTCTGGACATACAAAGTCTGCCAACAGAACCAGCCATCATGGGTCTCATTAATGGCCTACGAGAAGGACCCTTTAGCCACTCCATATCCAAGAAGAACCCTACATCTCTGAATGAAGTACAAGAGCGGGCAGAAAAGTACATTAATATGGAGAAAATCTCTCGATTAGGAGAAACCTCAAAATCCGGATTCTCCTACCCATCATGGGAAAAGGATAAAAAGTCTAGGAAAAAAGAAGACCAACCTACTAAAAAACCTAGAAAATACCATAACTACACCCCCTTCAGGGTGTCCCTTGTGGATGTCTACAGAGAGATATGTAATACTGAGAAGATCCCACCCCCTCCTCCGATTAAGCATGAAAGAGGAGGAAGTCGGACAGAGTATTGCAAATACCATCGAGTCTACGGGCACCCTACCAATGAGTGCTACGACCTAAAGAACGTTATAGAAAAGCTAGCCCGGGAAGGAAGACTAGACAGGTTCCTGGCCAACAAAATAGATGAACCAAAGAAGAGAAGAAGGGATGAAGAGATCGGATGAGCTGAACATCCCCCTCACATCCCAGAGAGGCATGCTCACATGATAAACAGAGGATTCGCAGGAGGAGGGATCTCTAAATCATCGCGCAAAAGACACTTTAAGGAGGTATACCATGTTGGAGGAGAGGACAGGTCGGCCGACCTCCCCACTATTACCTTCACTCAACAAGACATTGTGGGCATCGTTCCAGGGCATGATGACCCCATGGTTGTTACCATAATACTTGCCAATGCCAACCTCCACCGAACATTAGTCGACCAAGGAAGCTATGCAGATATATTGTTTAAATCTGCTTTCGACAAGCTCGGATTGCAAGAAAAAGAACTCAGAGCATATCCAAATAGCCTATACGGACTAAGAGACGCCCCAATTCAGCCATTAAGGTATATCTCACTACACACAACCTTTGGAAAGGGAATTCGATCTAGGATGTTAAGCATAGATTAAATTGTAATCGATGTGAGCTCAGCATACAATGCTTTAATAGGCCGAACAATACTGAACCAACTCGCCGCTGTGGTCTCCACTCCAGAAGGGATCGCTACCATAAAAGGAGACGAAAAACTCGCGCGACACTGTTATAACGAAAGTCTGAACCTTAAAGGTGACCCCAGAGGAAAGGAAACCAATACCATAGAACTCGGGGGAGTTCGAGCTCGCGAAGAACTCCGTCCGCAGCTAGAAGGTGAAACTAAAGAAGTTCAAATCGGAGACACTCAAGACAAAACAACAAGTATAGGGGCAAATCTGAAAGGAGATCTAAAGGAACCACTAATAAAGCTCCTGAAGGATAATTCCGACGTCTTTGCGTCGAAGGCCACAGATATGCCTGTTATTGATCCCGGACTAATGTGCCATAGGTTAGCCGTATATCCAAGGTCTCAGCCAGTACAGCTGAAACGTAGAAAATTCGGCCCAGAGAGGTTGCTAGCTGTAGAAGAGTAGGTACAGGCTTTGCTGGAGGCAGGATTCATAAGAGAGGTAAAATATCCATTATGGCTAGCTAATGTAGTATTGGTTAAAAGGTCAAATGGGAAACGGCGGATATGCACTGATTACACCGACCTCAACAAAGCCTGCCCAAAAGATCCTTCATGAACGCTAATTGACACACTAGTTGATGCTTCATCAGGATACAAGTACCTCTCCTTCATGAATGCTTACTCGGGATACAACCAAATCCTGATGTATCAACCTGACCAGGAGAAAACCTCCTTCTTAACCCCAAGAGCAAACTACTACTATATAGTCATGCCCTTCGGACTCAAGAACGCAGGGGCCATCTACCAAAGACTTATGAACAAAGTCTTCGCTAATCACATTGGAAAGCTAATGGAAGTATATGTCGATGACATGTTGGTAAAGACACAAAGCAAGGAAACGTTGCTATCTGACCTCACTTAAGTGTTCAATACCATAAGAAAGCATGGGATGAGACTTAATCCCGCAAAATGCACTTTTGCAGTAGAAGCTGGCAAGTTCTTGGGCTTCATGCTCACCTAAAGAGGAATCGAAGCAAACCCAGATAAGTGCCAAGCCATACTTCGCATGAAAAGTCTAACCTGTGTCAAGGAAGTCCAGCAGCTCAATGAAAGGCTAGCAGCTCTGTCTAGATTCCTAGCTGGATCAGCCTTAAAATCTCTCCCGTTCTATGCAATATTAAGGAAGGGAAAGAGGTTTGAGTGGACTCTAGAATGCGAACAAGCCTTCCAAGACTTCAAAAAATTTCTGGGGCAACCACCCATCCTTACTCGACCTCGGGAAAGCGAAGAACTCGTACTATACCTCACCGTAGGAAGTCGGGCAATAGCTTCAGCACTAGTTAGAGAAGACATATGTGGGGAACAACCCATCTACTTCATTAGTAAGGCTCTACAAGGGGCTGAACTAAACTATGAAAAGATAGAAAAGTTTGCCTATGCCCTCGTACTCACTTCTCGATGACTCCGCCCATACTTCCAAACCCACACCATCAGAGTACGGACTAACCAGTCCAAAAAAGGTATTCTACAGAAAATAGATTTAGCTGGAAGAATCCTACATTGGGCAGTTGAGTTATCAGAATTCAACCTCAAATATGAAGCTCAGACAGCTATTAAGTCACAGTACCTAGCCAACTTCATGGTAGAGTATACTGACACACTGGGAACTCCCACAGAGTGGAGCCTTTATGTGGATGGCTCCTCGAACAAAACCGAGAGTGGTGCAGGCGTCATTTTAGAAAGTGATTAGGGAACCCAAATCGAGCTCTCATTAAAGTTCGGGTTTCTCGCTTCAAATAATCAAGCTGAATTTGAAGCCCTACTGGTTAGTTTGAAGCTGGCTAGGGAGGTAAGAGCTCAAAAGCTTACCATTTTCAGTGATTCATAGGTAATTACCTCACAAATAGAAGGGAGCTACGAGGCCAAGGATCCCACCCTGAGGAAATATCTAAATAAGACCAGAGAATAGTTCAGACAATTCACAGAATATGAGATACGACATATACCCAGAGACCAAAATGCCCGAGCTGATGCACTTTCGAAGCTAGCCAGCACTAAACCAGGGGGCAATAATAGAAGCCTCATCCAAGAAACACTACAAAATCCGTCAACCACGGAAGAGAAAAAGGTACTAGATATATCAGACCAGGACCAAGGGTGGATAACTCCTATAGTCAGCTATCTCAAGTCGAAAATACTTCCCGCAGACAAAAAGGAGGCAAAAAGGCTAGTATGAGAAGCACAGTACTACACCATAGTACAAGACATCCTATATAGGAGAGGAATCTCTATGCCCCTCCTAAAATGCGTCCCGACCTCCGCTACAAGGGAAGTTCTCAAAGAAGTTCACAGTGGCATGTGCGGCCACCACTTGGGGGTGCGAGCTCTTTCCAAAAAGGTACTCAGAGCTGGATTCAACTGGGTGACTGGTGTACGAAATCGTGATCTCAAAGGCGCCAAAAACTTGGTACGCACGTTCATAATCTCAATTCTCTTTCACAACTCTGCACAACTAACCCGCAAGTGCACTGGGTCGTCCAGGTAATAAACCTTACGTGAGTAAGGGTCGATCCCATGGAGATTGTCGGCTTGAAGTAAGCTATGTTCATCTTGTAAATCTCAGTCAGGCAGATTCAAATGGTTATGAGGTTTTGATAATTAAAATATAAATAAAATATAAGATAAGATAGAAATACTTATGTAATTCATTGGTGAGAATTTCAGATAAGCGTATGGAGATGCTTTGCTCCTTCTGAATCTCTGCTTTCCACTGCATTCATTCAAATATTCATACTCCTTTCTATGGCAAGCTGTATGTTGGGGGATCACCGTTGTCAATGGCTACCGTCCGTCCTCTCAGTGAAAATGGTCCAAATGTGCTGTCACTGCACGGCTAATCATCTGTCGGTTCTCACTCATGTTGGAATAGGATCCAATGATCCTTTTGCGTCTGTCACTACACCCAACACTCGCGAGTTTGAAGCTCGTCACAGTCATCACATCCCAGATCCTACTCAGAATACCACAGATAAGGTTTAGACTTTCCGGATCTCAAGAATGCTGCCAATCGATTCTAGCTTATACCATGAAGACTCCGATCTTTCAGAATGGAGGCTAAGAGATACACACTCAAGCTATTGCAGATAGAACGGAAGTGGTTGTCAGGCACGCGTTCATAGGTGAGAATGATGATGAGTGTCACGGATCATCACATTCATCAGGTTGAAGTGCGAGTGAATATCTTTGAAATAAGAATAAGCTTGAATTGAATAGAAAAACAATAGTACTTTGCATTAATTCATGAGGAACAGCAGAGCTCCACACCTTAATCTATGGGGTGTAGAAACTCCACCGTTGAAAATACATAAGTGATGAAGGTCCAGGCATGGCCGAATGGCCAGCCTCCAAACGTGTACAATAGCGTAAAACTGAGCAAAGAAGGTCAAAAGGACATAAAATAAATCTCTAAAAGTAGTTTTTATACTAAACTAGTAGCTAGAGTTACAGAAAATAAGTAACTAAGTACAAATAGTGCAGAGATCCACTTCTGAGGCCCACTTGGTGTGTGCTTGGGCTGAGCATTGAAGCTTTCACATGTAAAGACTTTTCTTGGAGTTAAACGCCAGCTTTGGTACCAATTTGGGCATTTAACTTCAGCTTGTAACTCAGTTCTGGCGTTTAATGCCAGAATAGGGCAGGAAGTTGGCGTTTAAATACCATTTTACATCGTCAAAACTTGGGCAAAGTATGGACTATTATATATTCCTGGAAAGCCCAAGATGTCTAATTTCCAACGCAATTAAGAGCGCACCAATTGGGTTTCTGTAGTTTCAGAAAATCCATTTCGAGTGCAGGGAGGTCAGAATCCAACAGCATCTGCAGTCCTTTTTTAGCCTCTGAATCAGATTTTTGCTCAGGTCCCTCAATTTCAGCCAGAAAATAACTAAAATCATAGAAAAACACACAAACTCATAGTAAAGTCCAGAAATGTGAATTTTGCATAAAAAATAATAAAAATATACTAAAAAGTAGCTAGATCCTACAAAAACTACCTAAAAACAATGCCAAAAAGTGTATAAATTATCCGCTCATTAGCGACTTTGCAAAAGGAAGCAACAGAGTTTGTCAAAACATGCCCCCATGCCAGAAGAACACGAACTTTCACATCGCACCACCCAAAGAACTCATTTATGTCATTTTGCCCTGGCCATTCGCAAAATGGGTACTCGACCTCCTCGAACCTTTCCCATTGGGATCAGGGCAAGTCAAGTTCCTCATTGTTGGAATAGACTATTTCACAAAATGGATTGAAGCAGAACCTTTGGCTGCTGCCACCGTCCAAAGAAGTCGGAAGTTATTGTACAGAAACATTGTCGAAAGGTTTGGGGTGCCACACTCCATTACCACAGATAATGGCACTCAATTCTCCGACACGGGCTTCAGAAATATGGTAGCTGATTTGAAAATCAAGCACCACTTCACCTCTGTAGAGCACCCACAAGGCAATGAATAGGCGGAAGCCGCCAACAAAGTCATACTGGCCGGGTTAAAACGGAGACTATAGGATGCCAAGGGAGCTTGGGCTGAAGAGCTCCTGCAAGTCCTGTGGGCATACCGGACAACACCACATTTAACCACTGGAGAATCACCATTCCGACTTGCTTATAGAATGGAGGCAATAATTCCCGTGGAGGTTGATGAATGGATTTTTGATGGATTAGAATTTCATAAATGAATTCTCGTTGCTAGTATAGTGATAATGAGTTTTGCTCGATGGTTTAGAATTTCTCTTCTAGAAATAAGAACTTCGTTGTAAGAATAGTTCTAAACCAACAAACAATTCCCACATCAAAAATTTGAGTTGTCACAAGTACAAACCCCAATGAATTTATAATCGAAGTATTTAGACTCCGGGTCGTCTCACGAAGAGTTGCAATGAAGTGTTTAATTATTGACTATGAAAATGCAAAGGGGGGTTTGGTTGATAAGAGGACAAGAAAATAAATGGCAAGAAAAGTAAAGAGAGCAATTAAAGAAAGCAAGTAATAAAGAGAGACATTCATGGCAAAGATTGAGATCATAGGCTTTCTATCCTAGTCATGCAATGATTAATTCATCTTATTTAGTTAACTCCAACAAATAGGGAGAATGTCAAACAAGACTAATCAATCATACCACAATAATAACAAGAATTTATCTTATTACGTCATCCCCAACGATTGAGGAAGGTATCATGTTATCCTCATACTCAGAGAAAGTCTAATAAGACTAGCTAATCTCATTCCAAAAGTCCTAATCAACTCACTAATTAAATTAGCAAAAGATTAGCGTCAATGGAAACAATATTAGCTAACAACTCTAGATCACCAACATAAGTTGGGTTTTCATGACTCAAGATTGCCTAATTACTCTTTCCAAGCCAAGAATGCTCAAAATCTACTCTAAAGCCCAACCAAGCATTTTGTCAAACACTTGGAAGGCATACATGGAAAGCATTGTAAAATGTGCAAGAAATATAATTCTACCAACTATCAATAGCAATAAAAGTAAATCAACAACTCAATTCATCAATAAAAAGAACATCAAACATTAAATTGCATTAAAAGAAAATGGAGATCCAACAAGGGTTCATCAACATAAAAGTAACAAAATAAAGGAAATGAATAAGATGAACTAAGAGGATTAAGATGTAATAACAAGAAATTAACAAGGGAAAACTAAATCAAAACAAGAATTGAAAGTGGATTTAAGAAAATTAAACCTAAACTACCCTAAATTCTAGAGAGAAGAGAGAGCTTCTCTCTCTAGAATTCTACCTAAAACATGTTGAAAAACTAAACTATGACTACTTCCTTCATTCCCCCTTCAATCCTTGGGTTCAATAGCATCAGAAATGGGTTGGATTGGGCCCAAAATGAGCTGCAAAATAGCTGGGGGCGATTTCATAAAAGTGGGCCACGGACAGCAACGGCGTGCGCGCGCAAAGTGTGCGTGCGCGCCCCTGAACGCGAAGCAACGTATGGCAAAATTTATATCATTTCGAAGCCCCTGATGTCAGCTTTCCAACACAACTGAAACCGCCTCATTTGGACCTCTGTAGCTCAAGTTATGGTCGATTGAGTGCGAAGAGGTCACGCTTGACAGCTTTACGGTTCCTTCATTTCTTCATGAGTTCTCCCACTTTGCATGCTTTTCTCCTCACTTCTTCCATCAAATACTTGCTTTATGAACCTGAAATTACTCAAAAAACATATCAATGCATCGAATGGAATTAAAGTGAATTAAAATCACCAATTTTAGGGCCTAAAAAGCATGTTTTCACATTTAAGCACAAATCAAGGGAGAATTGCAAAACCATGCTATTTCATTGAATAAATGTGAGAAAAGTTGATAAAATCCCCCAAAATAAGCACAAGATAAACCACAAAATTGGGGTTTATCATATAGTTTCTAAACCAACAAAGAATCCTTTCATACAAAAATTTGGTTGTCACAAGTAACAAATCCCTAAAATTATTAACCGAAGTATTCAAACCTCGGGTCGTCTCTCAAAGGAATTGCAGGGAAGTGTTCTTGTTATTGGTTATGAGATGTATATTTTGGGGTTTTGGATAAGGAACAAGAAAAGTAAATTGCAAGAATAAAACTAATAACTAAGAAAGCTCTTGGCAAGGTATGAGAACTAGAAGTCCTATCCTCATTATCTTCCTCAATTGTGACATCAATTGTCCATTTCTCCCACTTAGTCAACCTCTGGCTATGAAGGTAAGTCAAGTGGATAAATCAACATGAATCCTCAAGTCCTAGTCAACTCCTAAGGAAAGACTAGAGTTAGTGGAATTCAAGTCAATTAGCAACTTCTAATCATTAATCAACAAAAGAGTTTGATAACTCAAGAGTCTCCAATTACTCAACCAAAGCCAAGAGGAGAAAATCTACACTAACATCCTTCCAAGTATTTTATCAAACACTTGGAAGGCATAAAAGGAAAGTAGAATTAAATTGCAAGAATTATAAATCTACAATTACTAATTGCAAGGAATTAACAACAACAATTTAAATCAAAAACAAGAGAAACATTAAACATAAAATTGCATTAAAGGAAAATAGAAGAACAAGAGTGCATCAATAACGAAGCAGAGAATTACAAGAATTGAAATACAAAACTAGAGAGAGGAAAGGTAGAGGAACAAGAATTTACAAAGGAAAAGTAAATCAAAGCATGAAATTAACCTAGATCTAAGAAATCCTAATCTAACCTAATCCTAATTCTAGAGAGAAGAGAGAGCTTCTCTCTCTAGAAACTAACTAGAGCATTCCCTCCAAAATTCAATTATGACTTCCCCTAACTAAAGCTTCTTCATCTCCTCTTGATTTTTGCATATAATAGGCTCAGAAATGAGTTAGATTTGGGCCTGGGAAGCCCAGAATTTGCCCCCAGCATTTTGCCTTTAATAAAGTCATGTGCGAGCGTCGACGCGTACGCGTGGGTCACGCGTATGCGTCGACGCATACGCGTCGCTTGGCAATTTGCGTTCCACGCGTACGCGTCATGTACGCGTACGCGTCGCCATGCGACTTCACAATCCACGCGTGTGCGTCTGCTGCACGTGCGCGTCGATGAGTGTATCCCAAATCCTTGATTTTCCATGATTTTTCCACTTTGCATGCTTTCCTCTTCACTCCTTTGATCCATTCCTAGCCTTTTCAACCTGAAATCACTTAACAAACATATCAAGGCATCTAGTGGAATCAAAGGTGAATCAAAATTAATCAATTAAGGGCCTAAAAGACATGTTTTCACTCTTAAGCGCAAAGTAGGGAGAATATATAAAACCATGCTATTTTAGTAAATAAATGTGGGAAAAAGGGTGATAAAATCCCCAAAATTTAGCATAGAATGCACCACCAAATAGTGGTGCATCAAGGGTAGAAGAAGAATCTCCTAGAATGATCCTCTACAATGAAGATACCAACTCCAAAGCTCAATGGGAAGAGCTCGACTTACTTCCAGAGTCCGAGAAAGAGTTCGGATTAGAGAGGAAACCCTAAAGCGTCGAATGGCTCTGAGATATAATCGGAAGGTCATCCAGCGAAGCTTCACCACCAATGATCTCATCTTAATCTGAAATGATATCGGAGCAGGTCGGTCGGGAGAAGGAAAGCTAGCAGCTAACTGAAAAGGACCATACCGAGTAGTAGAAGTACTGGGGAAAGGTTACTATAAGGTGTCCGACCTTGAATGATGAGATCTACCAAGGTCATGGCATGCCTGTAACCTAAGAAGGTACTATAGTTAGAAAATATGATCTTAGGTCAAGGCGCATTCTTTTTCCTAAAAAGGTTTTTTAATGAGGCGCCAGGCCGAGATCTAAGAAACTGCCCGACCTATAAGGGTAAGCACTCGTATGTACATATTTATATTTATGTTTTTATCTCATTATTATTTGAAAGTATTCAATTCCCTAAAAAGTTTCCTCCCAAGACGCATCAATCTAAGCTCATAAAACGCAAAATTCATCGCTCGATTACAAAGAGGTCAGCAAGGTGAAGCGATAGAAGTAAGTTAATGCAAGAAGTTATAAAAAGTAACCCATAAAAAGCGACCTGACGAGGTCTGACTAAAACTGGATTACTAAAAATAACTTAAGAAGGCCCGACAGAGAAGTCGGACCAATGAAAGGATCACTGAAAAGGGATAAAAACACCTTGCAAAGGCCAAAGAAAGGTTAAAAAACCAAAGGCCAGAAGTGCTTCACCGAAAGGTACAAGTCTTGCAAAAAAGACACTACCTAAAAGGCCAAAGCACAAGTCGAAACGGCGCTAAAAATTCTTCCAAACAAACTATAAAGAAAAGGTTCCTCATCAGGAATACTACCTAAAAAGTTGTTGGAATATGACTAAAAAGCCCGAATAACAAGGTCATACGGATCGACGTCAGAGGGGCATAGGTACGATCTCAAGAAAAAAAAAAGCCAAAAAGGTTGGAAAACTTAAGGCTCAAAAGTTCCTAGCTAAAAGGGTGCAAACTCCGCCCAAAAAAGGCACGATCTCAAAAAGTCATCCGAGACTAAAAAGGTTTTATATAACGAACACTAAAAAGTCATCGGACAAGTCGCTAGCAGCTCGGACACCAAGCCACAAGGATAATTTGCCAAAAGCAAAGGGTTGACAAATACCAACTCAAAGCAGGGCATAATCCGAAAGGCAAACACACATTGCCACTCAAAGGAGGACGAACTCGGAAAGTTCCAAACCTCTATAAAATCCACAAAGATCGCAAGGATAAAACATTAAAGGTACAACCAACATATCAACAAAATGCATCCAGCAAAACATTAAAGATTCAAAGGCCACCTAAAAGGCAGCCCAAAAGTTTAAAGTGTTTAAAACAAAGGTTGCTAAGCAACAACCTAATGTCAGAAGAGCCTGCTACAAAAGACTTATAAAAAATTAGGACAAGTTCTCACAAAGTCCACAAGTCGGACTATACAAAATATTCAGAATAAAGATATTAAAAGAAACATCATAAGGGAACCAGGCTTGCCCTAGTAGCCGTACCCTGGGCAGGAGGAGAAGGAGGCATGGTCGAGATGGGAGTAGCATTAACCACTCCATCAGGCGCGTCCAGAATCTACACATCCGGCTTGGGATCTGGAGGTCTGAAGGGACGGAAGAAGCTGAAGCTGCCGAGGCTTTTCCTAGTGGCACAAGAGGAGAGATCAGCCTCGAGAGCAATAACTCGGACCTGAGCCTTCAGGATATCGAATATATCAGTCATACTATTTACCATGTGTCCCTGAAGCTCGGCATAATCATCTTGTGTTGATTGAAGCCTCTCCTTAGTTTCTAGCAGCTCACTGTAGGTCCGGGTATAGCTCTCCTTATACTTTTTCGCAGCCTCATCAGCCAAGTTAGTAGCTGGCTCTGTCCTAGTAGCACGCTCCTTTTCTTTTTCGACATTAAGCTCCAACTTGAAAACCCGGGCATCCAACTCATCCTTCAGACCCTTCATCCTATTAAATTCAGCTTGGGCATCCTCTAGAAAAGCCTTGGTAGCCCGGACAGGGGACTCGCTAACAACCTTAGATAAGGCCGCACCAACATTAGCCATTCAAATGCTGTTGGTGGTTATAAAGTCAAGGTCACGAAGGATGGAGATGTCGTCCAGAGGGACCTTACCATGAGGAGTAATTAATCAATGGCAAAAGCCACACCATCAAACTCTTTGTCATCAAGGTTATACGTCCCAACAGTTTTTTGACGCTCCGGAGGTGGGCTAGCAGCATTAGGAGATGAGGCAGGGCCAGAAATCACCTGAGGTGGATCAGAGGGAACTACACTGACACTAGGGGTCGGGATGATCTTTCTTGGGCCCTGAGAGTCAGAAGTCGGCTTCTTTGGGACACCTAAGAAGACCCTTCCCCCGAGGTCTTCGCTGACAAGTTCTGGGCAGCTGTCGCCTTTTTGGCCGGATTTAGGGTTTAGGGTTTAGGTTTCCCCCGAGGTCTTCGCTGACAAGTTCTGGGCAGCTGTCGCCTTTTTGGCCCTCCGGAAGGCTTCATGGAGTCCAAAGATTTTACCATTTCTGAAAAGAAAACTAGGAAAACAAGTTATAATAATAAAGAGGAATAAAAGTACAAACAATAGAAGAAAACCACTTCTAAAAGAAGTCAGACGCTACCTAGCTTGGCACGAAGGAGGGAGGGTTCTCTGAGAAATCTCTTGGTGTCCAGATGAGGAGGTTTCCCCCAGTGCTCCTCTAGAACACCCACAAAGGCCTGCTCAACCTCATCTAAACTCTCCCAAGAATAATTAGGAGCTACTATATCCTTTTGCCAACATAAAGGAAAGGTCGGCTCATCATTCTCATCTAAAAAGAAAAGTCGGGCGTTCTCGACAGCTCGGACCTTAAAGTAATAGTTCTTAAAATCTCAAAAGGACTCGTCAAACATTGAAAAAACTTTCTTCCCCTGGGTAGCTTGGAAAGAAATCCAAGAAGCTTTCTTCTTGACTAC